>NC_055658.1:5956560-6272394 GCF_017976325.1 Chelmon rostratus
GGACAGTAGGAGAGATCTTCCATGCAGATCTGTAAGCAGAAGGGATGATGAGGAAGGGTCAGTGTTGTTTTTTCTGTCTGTTTTTTGGGCTGAATACGAGACAGCCAGGATCATGCACACCGCCATTGTTTGTTCATATTCTTGTTCCCAGAACTCAGCCCCGAGTGCCTCCTTCTCGGTGATATCACACACATCAGGAAAAATGGCGAGCTGTGATTGGCTGGGGACAACGTGAAGTCTGTCATGGCTCTCAGCCAAGTCATCACACATCACATCACACCACCACGATACTGTGTGGTGTTTTATAAGTGCAGATACAGCTCAGCAGACAGGATTTGGAGTAAACCAAACACATTGTGAAATTCAAGATGATTATTTCACTGAAAGTGTACTTTTTATCTCCTTGTGCCTTAAGAGCTGGTACGCTGCCTCTTTTTAGGAATGCTGCTTTGGAAGAATTGTGTGATCTAGGGGGAGGTTGACAATGAGCATCATTTTTTGTTTTTTTTATATCCCTTTGTACAGGGAGATTTGTTGGGTTTGTTAAATGAATGAGTGACAGATATGAATGATTCAAAAAGACTAAAACGTTTGTTTAAAAAAGAGACAATTTGGCTGGTGTCTTATTAAAGGAATGCACAGGAAGACAATGAGTGGGTGTCGATGAAGGTGAAAATAATGATTTATTCGCTGTCTAATTTCCATATATTTGTCTTTGCTGAACGATGATTTGAATACACATGCCAGCTGGCTAGAAGACGAAGGAAACTTGTTGATGTTTGATCTTTGTCTCACCTTTGGAAAGGTGTCTTATAATGCCATGAGGGTTACATTTGACCACTGGACTTTGTGTTCACTGCTCATCCCTAACAGCCAATGTACCAGTTGTGGACAGAGATTAGCTGGAAGCTAGCAAGCACCTGTGTGTGTGTGTGTGTGTGTGTGTGTGTGTGTGTGTGTGTGTGTGGTCGTGCAGCCTTCCTGTGGGTGACAGAGCACACACGGAGTTCTCATTGAACTCTGAACTCACCAGAAACTCATTCTGTTATTTTCCTTCAGTGCTTTTTTTCTCCGATTTATGAAGCGGACCCTGCGGTTCACGCAAATCTTTCACTCAAGCATTCAACCTGTGTGGATGCTTTCTCACATCAATCTGCGCTGCCCTGGGTGAATTCACTTCTTTCCATTGACTTTGTACGAAATCGTGCCACCTCTTAAACGCGCCTCACAAACCGTCTGAACACACAGTCGGATTTCTGTCAGGAGCTGCAGGTAAACTGTTTGTCTGGGGGCTGATTGATCTCAAAAACGGAAATTTTACAGGTGAAGTTCTGTAAGGTGAAAGTTTTGGATCAGTAGTTGAGATGGCTGGTAGGGTTATAACCCACACAGTTATTCAGTTAGCCCCAACAGGCTATGAGCCATACGGCCAGCATATTGCCACGAAACTAGAGGCCGTCGTGAGAATGTGCTTGTTTTCATTTTCCTGTGCACATTTGCTCCCATATGCTAATATCCAGGAAAGGAAGGGTTTAGAAATGTAGACATCCGCTGGATTCTTCTTCCTTCGTTTTTTTTTTAATTCAAACAACAGTTCACATGAGCAGCTCATATGAACACTCGAAAATGTTGAAAAATTCAATATTTCACAACTTTAAGAAATCCTGGATCTACATGGATCCACATCAACCACAAATCACCCGTTCCTTTATTGGCCCAGAGCCTAACTTTCCACTAAATTCAATTACAATCTGTTAAGTAGTGTTTGACTAACTAACAAACAAACAGACAAAAAGCAAATTGAAACGACAACACAACCTCCCTGGCGGAGGTAATTACACGAATAAACAGATCTATTTCAAAGGGACTCACACAATGACCCATTTCAGACATCGCAGTAATTCTTACCCAGCCTTCCCCTCGCTGCTTTAACTAACCACATTTGTAGCATTGTAACACAAATCTCTCCTCTGTCCCTCCTTTTCTCTCTCCCTCCAGTTCCTCTGTCTCCGCCGCTCTTCCCTCTCTTTTTTCTCAGTGGAGACAATTAAAGTGTGACAGGTCTTCATTTAACAAGTGCTGTTTCACCTCGTAAGGACGAACACATGGCATTCTAATTACTGGCGGACAACACCGGGGCTTCCTCGCTGTTTTACTGGTTCTCCAATGCAGCCTTAATGTACCTGACAGAGAAGGCACACCAGACCTGAAATTACAGGGATTAATGTTGAGACTAAACACTTCAAATGGGTTCTGTGATGTGAGTGCCATGCAGGGGAGCAGGCAGAAAATCCACTTACGGCATCATTGCTTTGGCATTATTCACTCTTGAAATCGCAGCACGTTTCAGCGAGCTTCATTGATGAATGTGCACTCCTCGCCAGGCAAACTTTAATTTGGAGTGTTTAGCGTAAGCTACACAATAATTGTCAGGATATGGGGAAGGCAAATGACAAGGCCTTGTATTGAAGCTAAGAAGAGATGTTAAATGGTTTCTTTGATCTACCCACACTGCTTCTCGTTGAATTAACTGAATGTCCATTCTGTTGCGATGAAGCATTTACATAATAGACTACGAGGTGTGAGGGTGTTTTTTTTTGTTGTCGTTTTCTTGTCAAGTGGCCCTTTAAAATCACTGAAACCAGCTGAAGTGAATCAAAGAGCAAGCCTGTTTTATTTACGCATTTATACAAACTGCATAATGATAAATAGCAAACCTGTGCAAGCAGTACAGGCACATCTTGCAAAGCAAAGGAAATTCACAAAATACCTTTCTGAGTAAGATGAAATAAACCTCTGGGTCGCGAAGCAAGGTTTTAGAGTGTCAGCTAACTCGGCACACTGACACACTGACTCGCGCATTCAGCCAGCGACAAGCTATGTAAGGGTTCAAACAGCGAGCTAGCAAAAGGTTTTCCACCACACAGAGGTGTCGTGGAAAGGCAAATGTTGGCATTCATAAAATTTGGTTGAGCAGATTTAAAGCTGCTATCATGAATATTTTATATTAACAGTGGATTAAATGAATAAGATAAGTGAATAGCATTCTGCATTGAACAATTGCAATTGCTGACAATTTTCAATGAGTCTCATTCTGGCCCGGCTGGGCCTGAAGTCTGTCCATTAATCTCAGAAATAAAAATAATGCAATGCTGAAATATAATATCAAAAGCATTGCACAGCAAAGGCTTTACACTGAATGAGTGAAACAGCAGTTTGCACCGCCTTGATAACTGAATTGATAATGAAGAGAAGGAGCTTCAGGATCGTTCTGCTCGAGCTCAGCAGCAGACAGTGACTGATCGACCACATCACACGTTTTCTGTGCGCTCATTCATTTCAGCAGCACTGTACAAGCTGGGAAAGGGAATTTTGTGTCTTTTTTTTTCTAAATTTAGAAAGTGAGAGGCTAACTTTGATTGTTTGAATGTTTGATTGGTGGCAGAGGGGAGCTAACTGTGTTATTTACAGTACGTAGATATTGCTCAAGTGGATTTCTACCCAATGTTCAGTAAGTACATGATTAGAGAACCATTTTTCCTGTATGTCTGTATCACCTCGACACCAAAATGTACCTTTTGCATCAAAGTTTTGGCAGATTTGTTCTTTAACAAATGGAGCAACAACAAAAGGTCAGTGTTTCCCCTCTATTAGGACTTGCGGGTGATTTACTGGTTGGAGAGGAAGCCATTATTACTCTTTAATTTCAGAGCCAGTGGACATAGTTAAGAAGCAGCTTCACACTTTTCAAACACTAGATCTACTTTTGTCAGGAGAACGTTTCCTTAAACGTGTCCTCTTTAGATTCTAACTGTCAGGGATGTTTATTTTGCTCTCTTGATGTTGGCTCCTGCTTTACTTCCTACAAATCGCAAGTCAAAATTATTTGCTTCATTCTGACATCTAACCATCGTGGAACTTTCTCTACCGCTGCTGGTTTGTTGTCAGATGGAAGCTGCTTTAAGAACCAGAAGCGCTGGCTTCGCTTGCAGCAGTTACAGATGTTTGCTCTGCACTCTCTTTATAACATGGTTAACAAGTATTGTCCTGGTGGAGGAGAAAGGTGCTTTGTTCTAACAGGTCAGATGTGTTTGTGTGTCTGCCACTGACTGAGGTGTTTTTTAACTGTGATTGTAGTACATAAGGGAGGAAACGTATTGTGTAGTGTGCAACAATAGATGTTGCAAAATGGCGATATCGCCTGTTTAACTGAGTTTCAAGAAAAACGGAAAAAGAAGATGTGAACTAATGCTGACTTTATACCCACTGACCGCACTGTCTGTCATGAGATTATTAGCAGTTTGTGGAGATCTGCTCTCCTCCTCGGACTCCTCTTGTCTCTTGTCTGTCTCTCCCCTGTCTGTCTTGTGTAATGGCATCTCTGCAGGGCGTGGCCGACAGGTCGGTCCCGCCTCCTCGCCAACTAAGCACAGGTGTGTTCACTGAAGCACTCAAGCCCCACCTGACTACACAGCACATCAGCGCCAGGAAATCATCCACTAATCATCAGATCGTCTGCCTGCTGGTGTGGTGACGACAAAGAGCTTCTTATGTGTCTAGTCTCTCTGTCTGTTAGGTATCTGTCAGTGCTCAGTTACCTGATCTTATCCCTGTGTTTGTGCTCAGGTGAATCCAGTCACCTGCTCTCATCTGGACCCAGTCAGTCTGCTCTCCCTGGAAGCTCAGAACTCTGTTCATCTTTTGGACTTATTACCGGTTTGCTTTCTGAACATTCATTAAAACTGTTTACTTACTCCTGGGTTAGGATTTTTTCAAATTGTTGGTGTTTCCACTCAGGGTTTTTTTTTTAATGCATAAATTGAAAATGCGCATAAAAACGAGTGGCTCGAAACACACCTGAGTCATGCCAATGAGCTGGCATGCACACAACGTTGCATTAACACATGTATGATATGTTGTTTGTACAGTGGTGAATCTTGTCAAATATTACTCCATTAAAAGTAAAAGTTGTCCGGTCAAGAGTATTTGCTTCTAAAAATACTGAAGTCAAGAAAGTAAGTTTTCTTTTTAATGTCGACACGTTGTTGTCTTGTTGCCACAGTGCATATATAGAATCTAATAATACCTCGACATGCTTTCTCAGGGTGGACAGTGAATTATTGTGGGCAGCGATGAAGTTTCTGCAAACGGAGCAAACATTTAAAACAATATGAATCTTTATTCTTTTAAAATATCAAACATGACAATGTCAAACTAAACTGTCGAACTTGACTGACAGGCGTGGGAGGAGTCATTTACTCTGCTACTTTACTGGTTTTTCTCCTGTGACACAGTGTAAAGCACAAGTGACAACATTTTAACACTACTTATCTTTAGACATTAACAAATACATATGCTGATATATGATATATCTCATGAAGTAATCACTCAGTCAGCGAGGCACCACACTTGTGCCTCGTTAATTTAGTACCTTATATTTTTTACCTTGCATTAGCTAGTAGTGTGCATTATAACAGTGTGGATCAGTTGCACTGATGGCTGCGAGGAAACTAAAGCAACTACCACTGCTGTAATAGAGAGATTCTTGGCCAAGAAAACACCTGCTACATAGTTCCATGTGGGTGAGCGCCTTCCGTGGGTACTGGAGACAAAAAATAGCAGTATAATAGATATACAGTATAGGAGTCTGTTTGTTCTTATGGGAGTAAAAAGTGCACTTCAGATGCAATTTGTGCCGAGTGGCCATTTTCAATATGCTGAGGTGGTGTGTGCAGTATATTACAAGCTGGTTATCTATTTTGATATTAAAGTACTACAAACTGAATTAGAATTAAGATCACCCCCCTGTAAATAATGTTATCAGGCTATACCACTCCAATTAACTCCGCATCCACTGCAAACCTTTGGACTGTAGACACACTGACTTCCAGCTTGGGGCCAGCAGACACTGTGTAAACCAAACCCTGGTCTAGAGAAGCATCTATTAACACTTAATCAACTATTCCATTAAAATGTGACTCTGTTTTCATGTTTATGTGCCTCTTTGGACAGTGAAGTGGTGGCTCCATCACCATTACTCACAACACAGAACTGGAAACTGATACTACCCTCGGATCAATTGGCCATTGATTAGTCATGTGATACAGAAACATACTTGGCGTCAATTTAATTTAAGTTATGAATGTGTTTTTAAGCAGCCCAATAGTTTCAGAGTCCTATAGCTTTATGAACTTTTAATTTCTATGAGGGCGAGAACATGCAAATAATTATGGATTTTCTGTGTGTAGTGATTATGGGCACACACCTTCCACATATTGAATTTGCGTACTACACATATCAAAATGTGCACATGATCGGTATTAGCATGAACAGGGGAGACTCAACTCCAGAGCTGGTACCCCATCCAAAGGGGTTAGAGGGTTTTAAATTGAGTGGAGTCGAACACATGATTCCCATCAGTTTCATCCAGGTGGAAATAGGCCCTGTGGACTAGTGACAGGCGAGGAGAGGGCAGGGAGCAGGGGAAGGCAGCTGCTGAGATCCATCTGGTGTGTTGGAGTCGAGCTGGGGTAGGGCAGGGGGTACATGTGTCAAATCTAATGAAGAATAGGTGCAATGTATCTGCCAAATCCATCTCCCACTCAAGCCCACTGCTTATCCAACTCATAGCACCACTCTGCTCCGTGACGTCATTCTGTTGTACACTACCCTCCGTCCTTTTGCTGTAATGGTCTTCATACTCCAATATTTTCCTTGCAAGCTCCCTCTGCAGATTCCCACATATATTGTATATTATATATTTCCATCCCAGAAGAGGCTTGTTTATGTTGACTTAATAGTACTTTAAAAAAGCATGTTTGTAGCATTTGGGGGAATTGACACAAAATTGATGCCGTCTGTCATGTCATATATACATATATATATGTATATATGTGTATATATATATATATATATATATATATAAACCTATATCTATGTATCTCTCTCTCTCTATATATATATATATATATATATATATATATATACACTTAACACGTTTTACAACATGACATTCATGACATGACGTGCTTACTGTCACTTACTGTAATGGCCCAAGTCCCATGGTAGTTGACACATAGTAAAAAGTAGGCTGGGGTAGCAAAGGCATCAGTGGTCGAAACCACAACAGGCACAAAAATAGCAAAACAGAATTAGTGTGACAAATAGTGCGGGTGCAGAGCAAACAGAGGTATAATTTTGTCACTCTCCTGGGGTTTGATGGAGATACAGGTCGCCTCAGGTTACCGTTTAGAAGGATGGTCAGTCCTCCTCCTCCAGCAGTCAAGGGGAGACAGCAATGTCCTAAAAAAGCCCACCACAAAAAAAAGATAAAAAAAAAAACCAGCTAAAAACTTTTCTGTCAGCCCCAATCTGTTTCACTTCTATTTCTCTGAAACAGCTTCACTTCTCAGCACTGAAAGAAGTACGTAACATATTTGAATATAGTTTCCTTGTTATTATGTTCTCATAGTGTGTGTGTGTGTGTGTGTAATATATCCGGAAGAAACAATATAAGAATATTGTTTGTTAACTTTTTACTTTTGAACTGACAGTGAAATTACAAGAAAAACACATAAAAAGCTCGTCTGACAACAAAACTCTGAGGTGATGGGCCTTTGAAATGTAAGCTGCTGTCTTGACATTAAACATGTTTTTTTTTATGTTTTCTCTCATCTACTCTGTTCCTTAGTTGTTCAGTCGAGGGAAGATCAGTAGGTGTACATCAACAGGAGTAGGAGTAGAGGATCAGTAGGGTTACACATCATTATCACATACGTTATATTTTCAGATGGTCAGTTGCCAATAGTTCCACCTTCTGTCACTATTAGGACTGACCTGAGGATGACAAACTCAAGCATCTGTGATCATCCGATAAAAGACAGAAAAGCTGCCAAAGAGCACTGGATTTACAGACTATATAGTCATAATAACGAAGCTGAGAGAAAATGGATGTTGTCAAAAATTAACAAGAAAGTGTCTCAAGTTGTCCCAAAGTCCAACCACTGCAGCACAATAACCCCAAACCTTTTTACTACAGGATGCAAATGTCATATGCTGTTGCATAGAATTATAATGTTTCTCAATGTCAACAATAAATTACATACGTACATCTTGACAGTGATCATTTGATTTTGTTGTTTTATTTTTTATTAAACCAATCTCTGTTTCAAGGGAGCCCTGGCAACATTACAGTCAGACTGTAAATACTCAAGTGATTGCACAAGAGCGGCACCATGGCAGTAAATGTACAGTAAATATCATCTGCATTTTGACCGAAGTTGGTAACATAGATAGTAAACAAAGGTGGACCCAAAACCGAACCTTGGGGGTTGCCAACATCCCATCATTTGACAAATTGTGTCCTTTCGGAGAGGTAATTTTTCAAAGAGGATGCTTAACCGCAGCCCAAAACTGAACAGCAGTGGCTCCTGATGAGATGGTGAACTGTATCGAAGGCCAAGATCTGACAGCTTTCCAGAATTTCCTGGGATTATTCAAATTTCCAGTTGTTGCAGACAGGTAAAGTTCAGACATGGCTCATCTGATACATGAGGTGAGATGATTGCATTTTGAGATGGAGCCGATCAGCCTAACCTCTGCCCAAATTTATCTCATGGATAACTTAAAGTATTCAGGTCAGTAAAAACCAATTGTTGTCTCATCCCTTCACTCTGAACCTTCTAACCAGAGCTTATCCACAACATGAACACATTCTCACTCCCAGCTCGTCTCATATGGACGCTTGATCTGGACAGCATGGTGTTGTTCAGTGTGCAGGCCTCCGCGGGCAATTTTGCAAAAATAAATATACGACTCATTAGACTTTCAATATAAAGCTTGCTGAACACAATAATACATGTCGTTAATGCTGTGAAACTGTCGCACTTGGTTAAGTTTAGGTAACAAAATTGTGGTTGGTTAACTTAAGTGAAAGATCATTGGCTGAAAATAAGAATGTTAGTTACGTATTTACTTACGTCACTACTTTACTTTGCTTACAAAAGAAATCTTGCGCTTGACTCATCCATTCAGCCCAATCTCCCCCACAGTTGGACTTTTCTTCCTCCATACTGCGTCATTTAACGCATTGGAAGTGAGAATGGGCTGCCCTGTACGTTGAAAAATGACACTAACGGGGTACCCTGTGCCTTAAAAAGTGATGTCAAGGGGTCCTGACCAAGCTTCCATATGTGACGAATTGGGAGTGAGAACAGACAAGAAACAATGATGAGGAAATTGAAACAGGCTATGGCTACAGCAAGCGATTGATATGGCACCTAGACCCTCCCTCATACCATGGAGAGGACACGGTTATCTTAGCTTAGCATGAAGACTGAAGGTAGGTTTAAACATCAAAGTTTGTATACGAGCTCCAGAGGTCCAAACCTTCGATCGTATTTTTGTTCAGTCCAGGAGGATTGTCATCATCGTGAAGTTCAAAAGTCCTTAATAACACCTGATAGGTGCTTCGATTACTCTAAGAGAGCCTGATCGCAGCCTCAGATCTATCCTTCCAGCAATACTGGAGGAAATACTGGCAAAAAAAACCCCAGCACACCTGGCCCCTGACCGGCCAGAGTCTGCTGCTATCCCACCCTGACCATGAGGTAATCGTGTCATTTGATGCTTCGCTGCAATCTGTTGACAATAAAGGAGGAACCACAGTGCCAAAACTTGATGCTGAGCAAGGAGTGTCACCAGTTTAAGTGTGTAATGTGTGTGTGTGGTGTAGTGTGTGTGTGTGTGTGTGTGTGTGTGTGTGTGTGTTTGCGTGAGTGAGGTCAGCACTTCTGGCTCTGGGGCAGCGGTTTTATCTTTTAAAAAACACATTTTGTTTTTGACAATCCCGAGCGTGAGCTGAATCATCACGTCTCAGCCTTCCCTCTCTCCCTCCCTTTTCCTCCGCGTTCTCCTCCCGTCTTCCAGACTCTGCACCTCAGCCAAGGTTATCTCTTCCATCGATTCTTATCATCAGCTTTTCAATTGATCTATTACCCCTGCACCCCACCTACTTAATGCTAGGTTGATTAATTATTGTCCCCCACAGGGCTGGGAGTGGGGAGGCTGCCAGACAGAATTCTCCAGATTAAGATGAATTTTCATTGTCTTTGTTCCCTGGAGTGTCAGAGCACACCAACTTGTGTTGAAACACACTGACTTTAGAGAAGCTGAGAAGGGATGGGTCCCCCTCTACTGCCACCAGATGTGCAATCAGGGATGCATACCCTACATACTGCATGACACTGGCTACAGCTATGGCCTGTTTATTTTTTCTTCACACTTTAATTCTCAATAGTATTTTTTTAGAGGCATCAGATAATTTGTAAAATGGAAATGAAATTCCCAAGTCCAATTTACATTTTCATGACAAGCTTCATTGACACTCTGAAATGTTTTATTCCCTGACAGCATGAAGGAAACAGAGAGCAAGTTGGAGACAGGAGGAGAGAAAGACAGAGGAAAGTTTTTAACTGCATTGTGCATAATGGTTTTTATCCCATTTTGGGCTTTTTAGCATTAAAACCCTGTAATTTATTCTGCTTGAAGAATGAATGTCTACAGATAAAAAAAAATGCAGTCAGAGGGTTTGTCATTTGAGGGTTCTATCAGTTTCGGTATTTGATGCCTATTTGTTCTGGCAGGAAAATGCCTTGTGGATATGAGCAGATCAACATATTAACAGTCCATTAATGCTGCTGAAAATCTCTCAGGCTGCCGACAGCTTGCAACAGACACTGCTTTGCCTTGAGCAACACTTACTGTATATTTGCAGGGGCAGGTAATTCAAACATAATGTACGCATAATTTCAGGGGACATTACTGGATTATGGATTCAGAAATTCTCTGGCATTTTGTGTTTGTTCAGGTCCCGTTGTGACAAACCCAGTTAGTTTTTCCCTGCTGCTCTAACAACATTTTAATGAAACATGATTATCCTTTATGCATGTATTCATATATTTATTTTTGTCTTTTGTTCACACTGTTGGAAAGTTACATTTACTTGATTGTGTAGTTAAGTACAATTTCGAGGTATCCGTCCTTGCTCTTGTACCTGAATATTCACATTTTGAAAAAGAACAATTTTACAGAGAATTCTAACCTACTTTTTTCCCTAGAGGGAAATATTGTAGTTTCCTTTGCAGATCACATCTGTACAGTATGTTTTAGGTCTATTTCAATATTCTACATCTCTGTATGCTTTTTGTATCAAACATAAGAACCGCCCAATAGGTCACAGCAAACATGAAACCAGTGATTCAGATTACCAAAACCAATATTTCTCTCTATAAAAATATTTGTGAAATTAACACCTTTTACCTTGCTGCCAACATCCTGTTTGTTTGAGGCCTTGTGTGAGCCTGAGCTTTTTCCTCCTCTTCACTGTGTGCTCAGTCACTCAGTCAGACAGAGAACTCGCACTTGAAGGAATCTCCAGGACTGACATGAGTCCAGTGAGAAAGAAGGAAGTCATGAAACCGCATCTATCTCCACTTTACACCACAAAGGTGGAGCTAGAAGACTTGAAGTCACACTCATTGCCAGCATGAATAATAAGCAGATCCAGCAGTTCACACACATACACACACACACACACACACACACACACACACACACACGTGAAGCCTATTTTTCATGTTGGGTAATGATTTGAGTCTGACAAATGATCCAGACAGTGTAGTAAAAGGATAAACAATCAGGATGTACACACCCTCGTGTCCTTGCAGGTCAGTAAGCCATGTAGGCCTTCAGGTTCCCCTTGCTGCATAAGAACACACTTCAAAGAGATAAATTTCTTGCTTCTAGATGTGGTCGACTGTGTGTTTAAGTGTGTGTGTGTGTGGAGACGAGCTCCCTCTCTCAAAGCGCACAATATCCATCTTTCCTCTCACATGCTCAACACCTACTGAACCACGTAAAGTCCTCCCAAATGATGATTAACTATAGTAATTACTGTATTGTTTAGTGTCTATAAAGTGTAGAGTTTCATTTATTCGATTAATTCAAGCTCACATTCAACTGTTGCAGAAATGGGAGAAAAAATGTTACTTTTGGTGATGTGTGTATTTTTAATATCCATCACATGCGATTCATCACGTCAGTCTGCAACAGTCAATTATTGATGGCGAAGATCCTGAGAGTCAGTGAACTGAAACTGCACATTTCTATCCCGGGCACTGCCTGTCGCCGTGACATCTTAAAGCTCAGCTGAATGGCTACAATCAGCATAATAACATTTCATATGTGATTATTTCGTACTTCAGTCAGAACTAGTGTGCACCAGGACGCTACATTTGTCAAGCTTTCTGTTCTGAAGCTGCACATGATGCGGTGTATAATGATTTGGGGGAGGATTTACACTCCGATTTTCTCGTTTCTAGCCAGCAGCCATCAATTTTTGCCAGCTGAAAGGACAACTGTCACTAGCAGATTTTATCAGCTGCAGCTGGCTAGCTCATAAAGCTAACGTGGGCTCCATGAGTTGGTTGAAACAGCCTGCAGGTGACTTTTAATTTTCAAACTGACTCGATTTAAAACCCGAACCCCATAATGGCTCCATAAATGATAAATGCTAAAAGCTGCATGTCCCAGGAAAAAATAGTTTTGGTGCCTAAACCTTACAGCTAAACACAGCATTGTCCTCGTATTGTAGCTGCTTTGATTCGTGTGAGGTTTGATTTTGTGCTTTTAGGATATGTGCACCACCTACTACATTCTCATTCAGCGTTCACTGCATACTGTCTGCTGAATGAATTATTGTGTTTGTCATTACCAGCAGGCTGCTCACACCTGAAAAATACTCAAGCAGCGTGTTTTCTCTGCATCACATGACTGTACTGATTACATTACTGGTCCAAGCTACCGTTGAATGGAAAATGTTCTGCGCAAATGTAAACCAACATCACCTCCTCAACTCAATGTAATATTTCCAGTATTATTTTACAGCAAATTAAAGAGAAATGGGAGAAAAATCTGCTAAAGGCTATTGTTTGTGGTGCACAGTTGATTTAAAGAGGAATAAAGAATTAATAAGCAATTACTGTAGGGAGTAATGCTAAGCTTCTTAGCTGGGCATGCTAACGACTGCAGCTTATATTAGAGCATTACATTAGATGATTGTCATTGTCGGATATGGATCCTCCTGCTGCTGCTTGTCGTGGGCAGTGGTCAGTCGACTAAAAGAAGCTTTAGTATTTTTACAGCTTCCTGTGTTGCCACTTTTTCCAGCGTCCTCTCACCGCAGTGCCACTTACTCTCAAGGAGTTAACTATCCAAGGACATCGCTCCGGTGAAGAAACCAGCACAAGAGTAAGAGAGGCACACAGTCGAGCAAAGCAACCAACAGGAACAGCGAGAGAGCAGGCGAGAGTGAGACAATTTATCTTTTTAAATTTCTTTCAGAGTTTGCTTTTTTTCTGTTTTTTCACCCGCCTTTCCTCGCGAGCTCTCTGACAAACACCCCTTACCCTGGCAAGCTCCCTCCCTTGCTTCCTTCCCCTGGTTGTCATATGTGGTTTCAGAGCGCCAACCTAGCTTCACGCCTCCAAGGGAGCTTCAGGCAAGTGTCACTTTAAGTTACACGCAGCACATAAAAACCAGACACCGAGCTAACAGTAATAGATCTGTGCAAAATCAGGTCAAATGTCGGCGTCTCTATCCCACCCTCCCGGTGATTGTTACATTTGGAGAGCAGAAGCTGGTGATTTGAAAGGAAGAAAAGATGGCATAATCAGTGCGCTAACCTCTAGCCCACCACCCCCGCCGTCTCTTTGAAATCTGCCAAAGCTAGAGTGAATAATGCAGACATAACATGGGACGGAGAGGGAGCCACAAGGAAGAAGGAAGTCATGTTAGAAGAAGTGCATGTTGCCCTGAAGTTACGTTGCATATAGGATGGATGTCCGTCACTTTTATTTACAGAGAAACGATTGTCGGGAACAACAGTCGAACAACGTGAAACATTCAGCATTATCACAAAAAGATCAACACGATTTCCAGACATGAAATAACTCAAAAGAACATTTTTTAAAAGTACACAACAATAAAAATATTTTGGATAGGTGCTAAAGAAAGGGAAAAAAAGCAAACATGCCTCTCAAAGTAAATGACCCTGTGCTTTATCACTTTGCAGTGTTATTGTGAAATGATTTAATAAAACAAAAACGAAAAAAAGCATCTGCAAAACAGCATCAGGCTGGTGTCAAGGGCAGCATGTTTCCAGAGCACTGTTTCTGGTACCTGAGTACTTCAGCTACATCTAGTGGCAAAGTTCCTGCCCATGCATTCAGTGCGGACCTGTGATTTGTAGTTTACAATGCAGTGAGAGCACATTATTGTTGCTGCAGGCTGCAGGTAGGGGGATTGCAGAACGTGTCAAAATATTTTGTCTTTATGTGTGCAACGAGAGGGAAGTGGAACAAATATTAATTTATACATAAAAAACACAAGCATTTTTTTGAGCTGATAAATTACAATCAGAGCCCTTGGAGAGTGTAGACTAATTGTTAGGCATGGGGTTAGGTATTTGTTGTCTGAAGGTAGGCCAGTCTACATTTTTGGGGTCTGTAGTGATTAGACATTATCTTGTTAATGTTTTACAGCAGCCACCGTCTTCACTTCATTCTGCTTCTGAACACAAAGCAGAACTACAGTGAAGTAAAATGTGTCAGGCAAAATGTAAAAGTGTCACATTAAGTGAACGTGACACCTCTCGGTTTAAAAACAGAAGAAAAGAAATGACTGATTTAGTAAAAAAGGATGCATCATTCTGGTAAAATGCTAATTTCATTTCTATTGTGCAGTTTGGTGGCTCTGTCACTTTTTAAACTCCATTAACATATCAATGTTGGAGTTACACCATCTCAGATTCTTTTTAGTGCTTTCAGTTATTAATGGCTAAATCAATTGCACCAGTTCATTTAAAATGTCAATATGCGAGACATTGTGGACACAGAGCTGAAATTTTGCTCTCAAGGGGAGAGTCCAAATAAAATATTAATAATGGTAATACAAAAAAAGTGACACATCATGTTCGGCCTTTTCCCCACTCTGTCCTTCACTTGTCAAAAGCTTTGTAACACAATTTGGCTAATGGACTGGCATTTTTTTTAAATCATTATTCAGTCTGTAGTTCAGTCTGTGTGTGTCTGTGTGAGAGTCAGTGAGAGAAAAATGAACTCATAAAGGGTCGAGGTGCATGTATTTGTATTTAGTGCAACAGATTTTGGGTTGTTAAAACCCAGAGTCAGCAGAAATCCATTGGATCTTATATAAAGCTTATAAAATACTATTCATACCCTATAGGCTGTGTTTGCAAAAGGCTGTAATAGACTGCACAGTGATCTAATGGTAATCTAATGGAAATCATGGTAATCTAATGGAATACATTTTGCTCTGCAGCGAAGATGAAAGGAACACATGAAAAGCCCCTGTGATTCACAACTGTTGGTAAAAGGCACTCTGCTCACATCCCTCAACAACAGTGTAAATCAGTGGCGACATCAGCCAAGGTGTCAGAATCTGTCCTGACCAACTGTGCAAGGGGGGGGGGGTGAAAGAGTGAGATCTTTCACCATCAGGTTGCTTCAGAGTAAATACACGGCACATTACATATTATAAAATGGATCTAATTCATTTCTAAATTCTATACTTTAGTCACAGAAAGTGCATAAATTTTTCCTCATGCGCACAAACAATTTGGATGTACTGAGGTCTGATCGTCTATCTTCATTATTTTTTGAGTACAGTGTTGCTGAGCTGGTGGAATATATTTTTGGAGAGCCTAAAGATAATCCAGAACATTTCAAATATAACTCAGCGAGGTGTCCAATGCTCTCTTTAATGGAGACAGGGAGTACAGAGCTGTGTAGGATCAAGGTGTAAACTGACAACATAAATTACGATGGCAGCTCTGAATAATAAAGCCTGTGTTAACAGTAGGCCAAAGCACCAGGGGTCAACAGTGGCTCTGGTGCTTACCCTCACATCAAAAGGAATGACAGGTGAGAGTAAATGTTACAGAGATATTCTCAGATTAAATTATCTAATTCTAACTTCCTTTTATTCTCTGTTTTGTTTCACTCAATTATTGTCATACGTGTAATTGAAATCACAAACAAATTAGCCATTAACCATCACACAGCATCGTAATGTAATAAAAATAATAGCAAGAAGTGGTGCAAAGGCTACAGCAGTGTCATAAAATGAATGCTGTTTTGGCACATGTGGCCTCTGTTGCCTGTAATGTCCATTTCGGGGCGGATCTATTTTAATAGACCACACCAACTATTTCAGGCAGTGGCGCTGAAGCGAGGCTCCAAAATCTGTCAGCACTGTAAAGCCAGTTGTAGAAGATAAACCTCAAACAACGTGTGGTAACACTGATGAGTGAGGATGAAATATTGCACTAGAGAAATTAAAACAATTCTTAAATCTGATCTTATTTTCCTGAATGTGCTGAAAAGGTTAAATGCAAAATGCACGACAGGAAAAGCCTTACCCTTCATTATAGGATACCTTGTAATTTCATTGAAAAACTGTTTTCCTGTTTCCCTTTGTTTCCTGAATTAGGACAAATTTAACCATCTACTCACTGCATCTCGTTTTCACAGCACACCCCGAGAGAAAAATTCACATTAAAACAAATCCAAACATCGTCCGAAGGGTCCACACACTCCATAGGAAGACAAATATGAATACAAATAGAATGTGATAATAAAAAAATATGCAAGACGGATAAAATAGAATTGCAGATTAGTACAATGTAAATCAGAAACATGCATAGATCTTTTCCCCCAATCTCTGCAGGCACCTATGCATTATTCTTTCAGTAGGAACGTGTGAAACTCGCCCAGTGACCAACCTTCGTGACAGGAGGTCTCATCTCATCTCCACAGTGGAGACTCCAACAAAAATCTGTCTTTAGGAAACTTTGCCAATAATACTGAGCTTCCTTCACTGCAACTACGTGGTGGTTTGGCACAAGATGAGGGCAACTATTATGCTGGAGTAGTTTCATTGCACTTTTCCCTGCATTCATGTGAGGGCCTGCCTGCGCTTTACATTTATTACCCTTTTTACACCTGGAATCTGTGAACATTACAGTCAGTCGATGTGGGTCTGAGAATCATCCACCTGGCTGTTAAACCCTTGAAAAGCATGTTGCTCAACGTGCTGCAAGCGCTTTTAGATCATCAGAAAATACATTTTAAATCCCAGCTGGAGTATTTTGAGACAACCACATTAATACAGAAAAGTTATTAAGATTATTTTAGGCCACTGGTGTTCACCACCCTCACTTTCATCATTAAAACCGCCCACGATCATGGCTGCATCTGTTCTCCAGGAGCCACTGATATTCCCTGTTGTTGGTGGTGAGAAAGTGTTCACCAATGATCTGTTGTGCAAAAGTTGCTCTTGATCATATAGAAGTTTGGCAAGGTGGTGCACATGTACTCTCATGTGAGGAAAGTCTGTATAACAGAGTTTTTTCATTGCTTTCCTAATCTAATCTTGATTGATTTATGGTTGTGCACTTAAATCAGACTCAAATTAGGCTGATCCTTTAAGTCTGAGTTGGTTTATCGAACAGTTTTCACCTGAAAAAGCAGTTTAGGTTAACTGACTGTTTTTTACAACAAGCTCAGATTTTCTGGGGTACTTCTTGCTCACTGGTCGAGTTAGACTTCCAAAAGACAGTAAATTAAGATACAACAGTCCCAGTAATAAAAGTAGTGACATACTTTGTATGCACATCTGAAGTACATACTGCCGAGTGAAAAGTCTTTAAATAACTATGTCTTCTGAACAAGGATCAGTGTTATTCCTTTAGTTATAGATCAGAGATTGTGTGTCGCATTGCATTTCATCGTCGTTCTAAAACATTAAGTGGGTCACGGGCTGCTCCCCTTCCCAATGGCAGATTGTGTCAGCAGGCACTGGACCAACTGGCCAGCAAGATCCTGTTTAATTTTTCACCATACTGCAATATTATACCGTATTAAAATGCATAGAAAGAGGAAAGTCATTAATAAAGTATAACACAGTTAGTCAGACACATACATGCAGACACACTCTCTATCTCACACACACACACACACACTTTATTTGACCAACGTTTATAGGAAATCAATGTAAATATATTAGAAATTTTACTGATGCGTAATAAGAATATTATGCTGCATTTTTCATTTATAATACTACAGTTTTATATGAAACATTTGAACACATATTTTCACATTGTCGTATCACAGCTGCTTCACCTCGCATGAGTTGCCTCCTGCGGTTTATGTGAGGCGGGTGGCACAAAGCCTTGTGGCTCAGACCTTTGCCACCTCACAGGGTTTTCAACTACTTATTGCACATTTTAGCAGAGGACACCAACAAAACTGACACTCATTTTTCTCACATAGAAACTGCATCGTGCGGTACAGAATTTGCTGGTTTACATTAAACATGTTGACTTATGTGAGATAATGAAAATAGATCACTTTACACAGGGTCATTGTAGAAAGCGCTTGCCTTGCTCGGCCTGCTTTGTTTTTCAAGAAGCTCTACATGGTTATTTTCGGAGACTTTAATTTATGCTAAGCACGTATTTGCCCCTCTGCGGGGTGCAGTGACATAATGCTATAAGTCACACTAGACACTAACAATAGCCACAGGCCACTGGTCGGCCAGCTCTGTTTTTAGATGACTGTTGAATCATTTGAAAAAAGATGTCACTTGTTTGCTATTAAGTGCTTTGCCGTTTCCAGCCCCGGGCAGTGGCTAGCCAAGATAAATAACCTTCTTGCAATGTTAGCTGAATTCTTTCCTGGCTAAACAACGAAGCCTGACAAGGGCTGCTGCACAGTGTTGCTTTAGCATTGCTCCCAATTTTTGTGTCAAAAGAAATGGTTGACAAAGACATTAATGTTTTATTACTGCCCATAAACACGCTGTCAACACAGCCCACTGAACTCTGTATGTCACATTATATGGCTCAGACACTGCACGCGTCAGCAAAAACATGGTTTTTATCAGTACTGTGGAGTTTCCTAGGAGAACGTCTTTCCATCATCAGTCAGCACTGAGGATGCCACTGGTACGAGAGTGAAACGGCTGAAAACACATGACACTCAGCAGACCACATACACATCACCCGCTTTGTGTAATATTTATGTGATAAGTCCTGTGTTGGATTTTTACTGAACGTACTTCCTTCCTTCCTTGAACAACCTGATTTCTCTTCGGGAATTCAGTTTTGTGAGCCATGCTTACAGCTTGGCTTCAGAGATGACAATGTTAGTCTGTCCTTCCAGACTGAATATTGAAGGGTCATGGTTCCCGGAGGATGAGGCAGACTTTTGGTCCTCCCTCGACTTTTCATCCAGCATCACCAGACTGACATTTCTAGTTTTGTGTAAAGACTCTTTCACAGCTATTGGATGGATTGTGCATTTGATGGACAGAAATTTAACGAGTTGATTTGTCCAATACTTTAATATATGCCTAAAATTGTGAAAAACAAATGCTGTTCCCTTCTGTTAACTGCACTAGAAAATGTTAGTATTCCAACACACAAAGCTAAGATGGTGAACATAAATTTTTTTTTACAGAGGTCAGGTCAAATGTCAGCACAGCTCGGGTCAGAGTTTAACAAAACTAAACTTTTGGGGTACCCCTAGATATCCACGCAGAGCCACTGCAAATCACCACATTCACAATAACGAGAAGGCATGCATGGAGATAAGATATGCCAGTTCAACATGTTGGATTTTTTCTTTTCAGTGCTCTCATAGCAACTTGTTTAATATCAGGAAAGGAGTTTTTTACCAATCCGTATAGATTTGTTCAGCAGCCTTTAAACTCCA
Organism: Chelmon rostratus; assembly: GCF_017976325.1. NCBI lineage: Eukaryota > Metazoa > Chordata > Actinopteri > Chaetodontiformes > Chaetodontidae > Chelmon > Chelmon rostratus. Next base: position 5,976,414 of record NC_055658.1, read on the forward strand.
CTTTTCTATTGTAATATCTACTGAACATAAAGGAAAGTGTCCCAATACTGCAACAATAGTGAAGGTTCTCAGCAAAATGTTGTAAAAATGACTACTGCTGAGACTGAAATTCAAAAGGCACCACTGCCCACATAGCAAGTATTGTCAGGTACAAGTATTGAGTCTACACTGATACCTGACATTGAACCAAACTGAAAGCTCTCATGATGTTTAACGGTGAATAAACATGAGGATTTAGTCATAACAGACAACGAATTAATACTGATTCACCCATCATCTAAAAGGCTCCCCGGGGTTGAATTTTAGCAGATTTTTATATATCGAAACAATGTTACATCTGTTAACTACTAGGAGCCAAACCGGCTCATGACATTTTCTTTATTTATACAAGGCTTCTCCTCTGAATCACTGAAGGTCAGCCGTGATGGCTTCATCCTGCATGCAGCAAGACTGCTGAACTTTTGAGTTCCCAAGCTCATCACTATGTCTCTTTGTTTGCACCTTTTTCTTTTACCCTGCTTCACTGTAATTATTGTGTGTATGACAATAAAGAATTTGACTTGATCTGATATATTTTTGTCAAAAGACGGAAAAAATGAAAAAAAGTTAAAATTCAGATAACAAATAAAGACCTGATTTTTTGAGTGCAGAAGAAAGAAACGTAAAAATAATATTACACTACTGCAGCAAACCCAACATACTAATCTTCCCACTCTATGTATTCTCTATGTATGAACCCAGATGATCTTTTTTCATTCTTTATTTCTTATAACCTTAAAGCAAGGACATTTTAGTCAGCCTTCCATATGATAGAAAAATGGTAGAGCATCTTTTGATGGTCAACACACAGGTCATCATTGAGAGTACTGAATACAGTGTTCAGGTTTCAGTGTATATGGCTAAAATTCTTCTTGCTAACAGATTTTTACCAAATATAATTATCTTACAATTAAATAACCTTATCTTAATGGGAGTAAAAGGGGAATCAAATCTATTTATACAAACTCACATAACACACAATTTGTCATTACTGTCTCCTTGAAAGGCCTCTTCATCATGAATTCCCAACTGAAGGTGATGGAAGACAGTTTTCAACAAGTGTTTCGTCATCCAAACATTGAGAATTGCACAAATTCAAATTTTGACCTGATGATGGTGCTGGATCAAGTAAGGGGATCACCAAAGTGATTGCAATCTATGCTGAGGGAAACAGCAATGTGTGGCCTGAAGTGATAACTGTGTGGTAAGTTTGAGAGAAAAAGTTATACAGGTATGATGTCATCTCAAGGGTTATACGGTAGAAACGAGCCTTTCTTCCCTCAGGTGTATTCGTTCACTCTGATTGAGGATAAAATGATAGACAGGGGACAGCAATCTTGGCTCACCCTGTTTCCAAATTCCAGCCTCGGCAGCAGTTATTGTGAGTGAACGACTTGATTTAGATTTCTGCTTTGATTGGCTCTTTGTTCTAATGTTGACGAGGTTAGAAGGAAGAACCCAGATCCTATAAAGTACCTATAATATAAAGTCATTGTGGGCTGGTATCGGCTTGCCTTCCTTTTGGCAAAATTTGTCCCCCCAGCCTTCTGTTGCTCATTGTTGGTGTGACTTTATGGTCACATTTGTTGTTTTTTAATAAATGCAATGTTTATTCCACAACTACTTGTCTCTTGGTTATGTTGGACCTTCCTGGGGGTCATAACAGGGACCGAGTGGAGAAATGGCTCAGTGAGCTCTGCTTTAATGGGCTATGTTTGATTCTTTGCCGTGACAAAAAGGAGAAAGCTTACAGGGTAATTAGCCCACTGTTGAAGGAATAAGCCATTGCGATAATGAAAAGACACAGTCAGTGAATGCCATAGCACGCAGCCATTTTTCTGAATAAAAATCAAGTTAAACGCTCAGATGTTATAAGTCACAATTTCTCACATATAATGTCGGCCTGTGGTTTAATCATGTACATGAATGAAACAGAGAGAGATAGTCAATCTTTCTCAGCCCTCTTGAAACAACAAAATGTCCTCTGCATGGAGACCTACAGAGTCCTTACATCCTTACAGCAATATCAAATTCATCTTTTTTATGCATACAGTACTGTGTGGAAAACCGTCCTAAAAAAATATTCAGTTTGCATTAGAAAGGGCACATGGACAGATGGTCCTACACCAGCTGGACCTCTGTCTGTGTACATGTGCCTTATTGAATCTACTGCATTTTATTCCTTTGTACCAGAGATCTCATTTGTATCCAGTTTTGAAAACAAAAAAGAGACTTGATGTTTTGAAGGGAAAAGTGGGGATGATATTTTGTCTCGACAATTTCATCTTGACAAGGCGGGGAGGACATCTGTTTGAAAAAGCAGACAGGTGGTTGCCATGTTTTTAAACATCTCACATTTCATTAACAGTCTTTATCCTGTCTGTGCATAGTGACCCAAACAGTGATAGCAGAGGCCTGTTGGGGGGTATGGGTGTGGGGGTGGAGGGTCAGTACAGGGCAAATTGTCACTATGATTGATAACTTACACTAGAGAGAAGGCTTTTACCTTTTACCTCTCTTTCTATATCTCTCTGAGCTTTATTTCCCTACAATTACAAGAGCCAACTCTCAGAGCAAGGATACAAGGGTGAAACCAAGTCATTTTTTGTGTCCTGATGCACAAGAGCAATCCTGGACCAGCACACCTTTGGGAAAAGAAACTGGAGCAGGCTGAATTTATTGTTAATGGGAGGCATACATTCTCAACTTGTGGAGCTAAAGTGGACTTCAGTAATGACCAATCAAGTAATTGCAGTAGAGTCTAACTGTCCTTTGTGTTGTACAAGGACCACACTCTCCAGGACTGCTTTTCATCACGTTATTGCAAGGCACCAGGGACCGTCATGCCTTCCCTGCAGTTGTAGCAAAGCAAAGCATTCACAGCATCTCTCCAGCATAGATGCTCTCTGTGTAATACAATCACAAAATACTGCATGCAAGCAAACATTGTCTGAAGAGTACAGTGTAGCGTACATAAAATAACAATAATATTAAAAAAATGTAGCTCCAACCTGTCAATATATTTATATAAAATTCTTCAAAAGTCATTTTACATCACATTTAGGAACATGCAGTATCTGCTACAGTCATGCTGGAGGCCCTGAAGGCTGGTACAACAGTGCTTGGTGTAGTGATGTTAAATGGGTATTATAATGACCATTATATATTGTTCACCATCTTATTTTAGAGTGCAAGCAAGCAATTGTCAATTAGCACTAGAGACAGCTGAGGCAGATGAGAATGTGTTTTGTTTTGCTGGGGTAGCACTTTTTTTTGACCACTCAAAGCGCATTTTCACACACATGCATACGATGGCCACCTGCTCATTCCAAGCTTTTAACTATCAACACGCACTCACTGATGGCATAGCATCTGGCAGTTTGGGGCTCAGGATCTTGCCCAAGGATACTGCAACATGTAGGGATCGGACCAGCAACCCTGTGATAAGTGGACGACAGCTCTACCTCCTGAGCCACAGCTGCCCGAAAAGCAAAGTGTTGTACAAAGGAAGATTCTGACTTGATGATGGTGCTGAATTAAATCAGTGGCTCACCAAAGTAATTACAATTCATCTTCTTCTAATTTGTGGTTTGAAGGAACTATGTTGCAGTGCTTGAGGCCAAATGGAGGTGAATAGGTGTTGCACTACTGTAACGGTAATGTAACTGCACGCTTAATAGCGACAGGTATACTTCAGGATCCCTACTCTGCCACATTTGTTCGGAATTAATGCACCTATTTGAATTTCAAGGAAATGCTGAGTCAGACAAATGAGATATTGTGTTGGTGGTATGTTGCCTAATAACTATGATCTCCAAACAATGGATGCAAATGACAAAGAATATGGGATTATTATTCTTCATGAACTTTTTTTCTCTGCATTAAAAAGGCAAAATGATAAACACACTAGAGTGCATCCACCTCTATCGACAACTGTTCCTCTCCGTGGCTCCTATGGAAAATCCAATTTTACACACCATGGCCTTTGTAGATTACTTTCTATTTCCTTCACCCAATTTTTATGAAGACATTGTGATTTTATTAACCAGTAAATACAGTTCTGTGTCACATAGTATTCATAGACGTACATAAAGATCCATCAAACAGAGGCAGGGAGATGAGGATGTGGATATTAAATCAGAGCAGTTAGTTCAAACCTGATGTGGTGTGCTGTATCCGTTCCACAACCCATCAACACCAACATCACCATCTCAAGACACCCAGAACTGCTTGTTGATAACATTGAGCGTCATCATTGCATGTGGGTGGCATTCAAAAACATAGTGTCCATTATTTATGTCATGTGACGGCAGCAAGAACCTTCTCTTGACAGATTAGTTTTACTTTCCACACTTTGCTGGGTAATGCCTGGGAAGAAATGTTTTCTCCCTTCTAACATTACCTCATCATGACCCAAATTCATTCAACCATTAGTGAGATTCTCTGAGAAATCATTGAGGTCAACCCTCATTTTCAGTGACGCCGAGATTATGGACCAAATGGAGAAAACGGAGTGAAGAATCAAGTAATAACACATTTTTAATATGCTTAAACATTTTCATGGTAATGACGTTAATACAAAATCCATGTCTTAGCAGAGCGTGACAATGGTGATGATGACGAAACTGATATAGTGCCAACCCATACCACAGAGTGGTGACAGCACTATCAATGAAGCATCTGCGGGCCATAATGTCAGCAAGCTACATGCGAGTCTCAGGTGGTGGGGAAGATGGGAGACAAAGGGACAAGTCATAGTAAGGACAGACAACATGACAGCCGCGGTGTACATCAACTGTCACATCAGCCTACACTCAGCCCAGCGCTGGATATAGCCTGGAGCCAGAACAATGTATATCCATGGGGTACAGACCCACACTGCGGACTTGATGTCTTGCAGAGGTCCCTCCCACAATGAGTGGAAACTGAGTTGTGAAGATGGATCTGTTCACCTCATGAGAGAATGCGAAATGCACGCTCTGAGAGAGCGCACAAGAGAGCCCTTTACTGGCAGTGGAGACCTTCTCCTACGATGGCAACAGCCCAGAGATCTTCCTTACACATTTCCCTTACTTCTTAGCGCATATTCAGGAAGAGAATCTAGCTGTAATTCTGGTCCTGAGGAAACCCTGGCCGCTCCCATTGCAAAGAGATGCACTGTCACAGCTTGACAGTATGATCTAGCTGTCCCAGATCCAGCCATTGTGACAGAACAACCGTTGGCCTATTACCGAGGCTTATCCCTCCCTGTAAAGACAACTCCCTCATTTACACCTGAAGTCCCAAGAAACTCCTTTTGGTCCAGAATTATTTTCCCTGAGGAACCATGCAGAAGAAGAATTTCAGCAACTGCCCAGTGCACGCTCAGTCACAGTATGTTTTTTTGGACAGCAACTATTAGGCAGAGACAGCAGCTGTTTGCTCATTACAGAGGGCACTCACAAGGTGTGGTTCTGTCAAAACAGCACCCATCTAACTGGCTGTGTGATGCCATCACACAAGCCTATGATGTAGCAGGAGTGGATCCTCCACAGGGCACCTGGGCCCATCCTCATCCATGGCACACCCTAGAGGGATAACAGTGGCAGCAACATCTTGGGCTTGTCAGTGCCCTTTCATCCACTGCTATCTAGTGTGTCTGCCTAGATGCATTGTCAGATCTGACAGTTTGATGCACATACTTAATGTTTCGACTCTAATTCCATAATTTCAGATTAGTAGGCTGTAATGTACTATTATATTACATGATCAGTGCCCCACCCTTCCTTAGCTGCAATATTGTGGGGAGGTAGTGTAATATCACTAGGCCTCCTTTTTTCCACACATGGCACAGCCAGTGCCTCCCCATCTTTGTACTCTTTGAATTGAAGTCGTTCTGAACTGGTGTATGTTTTCTGCTTGTGGACCTTGGTGTCACATTGAGCATTGACTTCATAAACTTCGCCTGTAACCCATTAGCGATTAGAGGGCGAATTGTATATTGTAATGTATATATTTTTGAGGGAGGTATGAAGAGAGGGGATGAGATTTTTCAAGTTTCAAAATGTTGCTTACTCTTGCTGATTCCTTCAGCATCACTAACCCAGCCTTAAAAATGAACTGTTAGAAGAAAAAACCCAAAATGCTGAAAAAAGATATCCTTTTAGTGATGTCCTCTGATGATGTGATAGACACTCCTTCCTGCCTGCTCAGGCTTAGGCCATTTCTTTTCTATTTAAATGACATTTTATATTCTTTAGAATGTTTTCACTTAGATGACTTTAATATACAGATTGGTGACAACGTAAAGAAAAAAACAAGTCACAAGATGTGAATATGATGCTTGTCCAAGTTGAACACCAACAGAAGATTTTGGAGTGATGAGCTGAAGCACTCTTCCCCAGCATCGTCAAAGCACCAAAAATCAGAATGATTTCATGTTGTGCTTTCCTGCCCTGTTGATGATTTTTTGCCCCCCTCAGATTTCTCTTGCAACCCCACAAGGCAACCACTGTCTTTCATGATGTGTTAGCCTATTCATTATATTATTGCATTGCAGGAATGACTTTAGAAGAAAGTGATTTAATTTATTTCTCTAGCCTAGTTTTCCAGGTTATTAAAATTTCTGAAAGTGGACATCATGAGTGCAGGCCTACACTAAACATAAAATCTATCTATCTACCTATCTATCTATCTATCTATCTATCTATCTATCTATCTATCTATCTATCTATCATTGGCCCTATAGCCTCTTGTCCTTCCCTCCCTTGCTTTACCCCAACACTGGGTGTGTGTCAAGTGATGAACCACCCTCCATTAGCCTGACTCACCTTCGAGAGGAGCCTGGCACTGTGAACAGTGATTAAGCATACTCTCCACTGTGCAACACTAATTCAGAAAAAGGCCCAAAGCATAACAGCTCCCTTCAGTGATCATATTTTCTCCGTTATTAGTGTGCCATTTTTGTCTCCTTTGAGGGCAATCCATTTTAGCTATTTTAAAGGGGTCCTTTGTTTAAAAGTGCTCATATGTTTCACAGACATGGTAGGAATCACAAAAGCAAAGATTTTCCCAAGATTCTTGTTGGATGTGTGCACCTTTTATTCCTTTCTTGTCCAGGCCTTTGTGGCCCACAAATTTACTGTTCTGAATAGCGGTCAATGCTCTCATCAATGTTGTTTCCAGACGTACCAGGCAGCTGTTTTTAGCTACCTGCTTTGCACCAAAAAGCAGATTAGTAAAGTAAGCAACTGGCTAGTGAACATAGCAGAAAGCTGTATAATTTTCATTAGAGTATGGATTAAAAAAGCTAAAAGGAGAGTAAACGCTGGACGAAAACACAACACAACAATGAATGCTAATGTAGCTCTGTATCTGCTAGATGAGCAAATAGGTAACTGTGCGCTAACAAGTTTGATATATCAGCTCAAAGGGTGATAATATGTCATAGTCATGCTCACAGCTTGTTTCTGCTGCCCCCAAGTGGCCAAAAATAGTTAATGCAGGTCTTACATTGTTAATGCACAGCTTACAAAGAAGTAGTAACTCTCACATCGTGTGTTATATTGATATGAGTCACACTGGCATCCTGAGCTCTCTACAGACGGGGAGTAGCAGCATCAAAGATTCCCTGAGTTTTGACTCACTACCAGAATGGAAAGGCTTATGTACTGAGTGCCAACTTTAGGAGCCAAAGCAAGATTAGACTGCATCACACTAATGGAGACAAATCCATATAATTATTCTAGGATCTGCCTACAGGGACACACAACATACAGTCGTGTCTCTGCTGTCTATAGCAGTTTTCAATGTATATACTGTATGTATGCCTGCATCACTATAATCTGTACAAAGGTTAGGTGAGTTAGTTATCACCTGCTTCATGATACTGTATAAGCAAAAAAAGAAAGAAAGAAAGAAAGAAAGAAAGAAAGAAAGAAAGAAAGAAAGAAAGAAACTGCTCTGTTGGGCCTGGTTAGTTCTCCTGGTTAGTTAGTTCAACTTCTCACAACACAATCACAAAAATCAACATATTTACGGAGTCTCCAGGTGGTTTGACCTGCTACAAACACTGCCATTACACAACAAGCAACTGCAAACAGTGGGTGTTTTTGGAGGTAAAGTATTATGCACATCAAGCTTCCTCTCAGAGCATTTTAGATATTCACTATTTCCTCAGCTTATTGAGAATAACTGGGGAGCTTATTTACTTGCTCGGTGAATGGGCAACTAGAGGAGGCAGGATATTTAAATCAGCAAAATAAAGAACTTATTGCTTAAGAAAGAAATCTTGATTTATTTTACATTACAGACACATTGTAAAAACCCTTCTTGTCATTTTGCCAGGAGGGACTAAGGGAGTAGTGTGCTGATAATGTGACTGGAGAATATGCGCTGCAATTCTTTCTTGATAATGGAGATTTCAGATTGTTTTTACCACATGATGTTAAAGTGTATGTCCATAGTCTGGCTCATTCACATGGAACATTCACAGAGCCTGAGCTCTGTATTACTGTATGGTTTATCACTAATGTTCAGGACTATTCAACGGCGTCTTGCTATTGTTATACTATATTGTATCGTTGTGTTTTATGTTGTTTAGTAGAGTCAGGGTGTGATAACAAGACAGGATAGTGAGAAGCATGATGGTAGGATGAGCATCCCCAAACCCCCCCACCTCCAAGTGCATGTACATTTCCTTCTTACAAATCCCTACAAGGCTTAGGAAGTGACACCACACTGTGCAGCGTTCACATTTAGGAACTAATCTGCCATATGCTGTTGGTTGCTGGTACTTATGGTGCAGATTCAACATATTTAGGTTGGAAATTATGGCTTTAGGTGGGATGGACTGCTTTCGACGTTCATGTGCCTCAGAATCAATTATAAATTTAGACTTTGGTTTATGACCAAACACCTCCAAAAGCAATGGAATGGAATTAGCCTCAGCTGCACTGAAGAATTTATTAGCACATTTAGCTTAGGTAGTGAGACAGGTAAACATTGCACCTGCTAAACATCAGCATGTTATCCTGTTAATGTATGGATATACCTTAAACTGCATATTGTTTGTCTACTATATGCAGTTTAAGCCATATATTAGAATCATATTGCCTACAAACTAGTCAGCATATTTTTGACAATAACGTAATGTTTTAATTTTTAGAATTTGTAAATATATTTCTAAAAGCTTGTTGTTGTACATGTTTATACTGTACCATTTTACATGTAGGTTGTTGTACATGTTTATACTGTACCATTTTACATGTAGGCTCCTGCTACTTCTCAAACACTGACACCTACTAAACCCAAGTTCGTCAGCACATTATTTTCTAATCACTTTCTTGTGACTATTGTAATGTGGTTGTGTGTGCAGAGCACAACACTGTGCTGTTTTGTGCTCCTCAGCTGAAGTAGTTTCTGGACAAACCAAAGACTTTTAGAGTATCTGTCAGCTTCTGGAACAGCTGAAGGCCAAGGTTTTCCACAAACATGCAACACTGGTATTGGGTATTTGGCCTGAAAACAAACCTTTTTATCATTGTATTTATTCAAAGCAGCATGGGACGTAATTATATCATAAACTCAAGGTCCGACAATACGTCAATATAAAATCCACATTACGATATTTATTGCAATAATCAAGTGGAAAGAAAGAAAGAAAGAACAAAAGAAAGAGTGAAAGAAAAATTCCTTGAAAATGCTCTTTATTCATAAATTAGTGAGTACAGCATTTTAATTCATAGAAAATTTGTTTTTAACCAAAAGTGCTTCTGCTTTCCTTCTTTCTTAAAATAAAATGAAAGTAGCAGCCCTGACCTAAGCATGTGCAAAAAAATGGCATGAATTGTTTTTGGCAATGAATGATTGAACAATGTACAATATACAAACTAAAAACAATGCAAGTCAGTAGCAGTCCTTTTTTCATATATATATTTCAAATATATATTTCATATATATTTCAAAGGGCATCAGGTGACCACATCCATGTGATTGGTTCATGTCCTGGCAGGTTTAACAGCCTGTGTTTGGTGCTCAGCTCAGCTGTGATAATTGAACTACGGTTAAAAATCACTGCTACACACCTCACTCGACCAAGCAGACGGCCGGTGCAGCTTACGTTCCAACCCGCTTGTGATGCGAGGTTTAAAGTGTGTGCAAAACACTTTATGTGTGGGGACAGTCCGGCCTTCCTCACAGCTACATCCACATATCGTGCATTGTATGTAAAGACGTGATGATTGTTGTTATTCTTCATGTTGAGCTCACACACAGCACATTTCAACAACCTCAGCCATGTTGAGTCCAGTGTGTGATTGGAAAATCTTTTCCTTTCCCATTGGTTGGTCATAACATGAGCTGTGACTGCATTATAACGTCAGCTCTTTGAGGCTCTGTGTCACTGTAGCTTTTGTCTCTTGGTACAGAGATGCTGTCACTGTGTGGCTAAAGTGTGGCCTTGGTGGAATTGTACACTTTGGCTCCAGCGTGTTTACTAACCTCTGAAATCCATCGCTGTCGACCACAGATGCATCTTGTTATTTCCTCAGATCTGGGACTGTTACAGGAAAACACAACATTACTCACCAACACTTACATCCAATACAAACCTCAGGTCTCTACTTCAAACTTTTTATGGAAAAACATTTAAAAATCAGTGACATTCATGTACAGCTTTCATGTTTTATGTTATCAAGGTTTCCATTCAACATAATTGCAAAATGACCATTTCCACCTGTATCTGGCTTCTGCTTATTTTGACAGCCCAGTTTTCCTCAATTCTTTCCAAATAGTCCAGAGATATAAGACACATCATCTCTTATGCACCACAGGATTTCACCAGGAAATACCTTTTTCTTTCTGCATCTGTTGCCTTCTTCATTTTTTTTGTACTGTTTTTTTTTATTATTATTATTTTCTCTTTTATTATGAAGCAAATTAGAAATTCTGTTTCAATAAAAATTCCATTACCTAAACATGTTTGACCCCTGCTGTTTGGAAAAAGCTTCCAGGAAATGAGTATACTGTAAGTTAAATAAATGCAATAACAATCTGTGACAGAGGGGAGCATTTCAATTTATATGAAAATATTGGAAGTTGGTACACTAACCACATAAAACAAGAAATTAATTTAATAAAAAGAACAGTGCTAAACACATTATCTCGAAACACACAGTGTGTCATGGAACAACAGAAACGTGAGCGAGTAAGTAAAACAATCCGGCTGTGAAATAATGAGAGGATCGCTGACTAGATATGAAAGAAGAGATGAATAGATAACAAAATTACCTGAAATATTTATAACCTCTGTCTCTTTCATCACTGCTTTCCTCATAAGCCATTAAAGGGCCGTTTTGGGACCTCTTAATTGAGTTCCTTTTTGGAGCAGAGTATGAAAGACTTCTTTTTATTCCCTCCACCTCTTTTCATCTGAACAACGGGCTGATTAAAACGTGGAGAATGGGAGTTCTGGTGGGAAAGTTCATTGCAATCAGGGGTGCAACTTGAGTGACTGACTTAGTCATCTGTAAGTCGTTAAGTAGACACAGTTATTGAGCCTGGACAGACTGACAACAGCTTTATACATATCATCAAGTCTTTACCAGGCCTGTGGATACCACTGAGAACATGTATTTAGGTCATGTCTTTTTTCTAGGAATTGTGAGTTTTATCGACCTGCAGAGGGTTCACATTCTATGCTGAAAAATGTACACATGGTGGGTGATTTGTATGCTGATTCCAGTTTGTATTTACAATCAGTATCTTTTTTATTTTGGCTAACAAAAGGGCCCATTGCCCCTTGTCCTTATTGAATCTAGCGCTGCACTTTCCTTTGCTAAAGTGCTCAGTTTATATTTAAGCTTAATTATGAGGTTTGACATAATTTTTAGATCTTACAATATTCAAATGAGGAAGTGATTCCTAAGGGTACAACGTTTTGTTTTGTTTTGTGTTTTTCTCCATATGAACTGTGAATTTACATCACATCTCCGCTAAGAAGGTCACAGAAACATCCGGCTAGACTTTTTTTTTTTTTCCACAGACCTCCACATCATTCATTTACCTATGACTGATGAAGGAGCGGCAACTTCACTTGCCTTTTTATAAAAGTGGAAATGAAGAGCTGAAGCATTGGAGGCAATACTTTGACTGATTAATCACCGCTCGCTCTGCCATCTACAAATGCCGAGCAGATGGTCTGGCATCGCTAAAATTAAACTGCTAACAAATATGCAGGTAGCGTTGTGGATGTGACCTCGGTGGCAGCCGCTGTTTTGTTGTCGAGCTCGCCTATTGTTCCGCTGCCTCCGAGTTCGGAGAGATGGCCACTGCATTGTAGTGAAGTGCGAAAGCATTGTGCGACAAGTGTGCACCTGCGTGTGTGTAGGAGAGAGGGAGGGAGGAGCTTGCGGCTTTCCTGAGGTGAGAGATCAGGATTATTTCATCCCACTTTGATGAGATTTGAAAACAATGTGTGGGGATGTGATTTATTACATGAATAGAGGAAAAACAAACTAATTTATATTCCTGGTGAACAGTAAAGGCACCTTTTTTGAAAACATGCATTTCTCTTTCTGGGCAGCATGTGGGAAAAGCAAAAGTGCTGTCATCACAACACTCTGGTGTGTTTATATGTAAACCGTAACAAAGGCACTGAGTGATGTTCTGCTGTCTGGAACATCAGCAAAAGCATCCATCCATCCAAGTGGATGTGTCTGAGGACAATTCCACAGTGGATTTCCTGCGCAGGAGAGTGTATGGGTGATACAACAAAATGAGAGGCCCAACTCTCCATAGATCTCATTAGGCCGGTCATAACACTGCAACAATAGCGGAAGGCATATTCATCTGACTCCTGTTTTTCCCCCAGCACGCTCCCAAAGCCGTAACATCAGCTCTTTCGCGCCATCACAGGCTCTGGGTTAAGGGTACAGACAGGACACGGCCGACTGTGGCTGTCTGCTGACATGTTTGCTGATTGAGTATTCCACAAGAGTCCGTCATCATTAGGCTGCTTTACTGTGTCGCTTATTACAGGGTGCCTGTTTGTTTGGTTGAGATTCAGGCAGAATGGTGGGAAAATCTGTTTTTCTACACATGGACATTTGGAAGAAAATATAAAAGATCTCAAGGGCGTTGAATACTCGCACGCCTGTTTTGGACTTGAAGAATAGAATGGAGTAACCTTGTGAGGTTCAGATGTGTTCAGCCTAATGGCATGGATTCATGCATGAGTTAGTTTTTATTTATTTATTTATTTATTTTGTAAAACACTGGAGTTAAATCTTTGATCATGAACAAGCTCATAGTTGTTTAACATTGGGTGTTAACCTTGACCAGAACTGAAACCTTCACACCCGATGGCAAAAGTTCATCATCAAGATCAGCCTATTCTAACATGGAACAAATTATTAACCAGGGCAAGTTAGTGCTGGTTATTGCAAGGGAGTGCAAATTCAAGACGGCAAAAAATATGATATTTGTATTTCTGTTTGCAGGCACTGATATCACTCCACTGTGTATTCTCCATATTAATGAACCTTTCTATCACACTAAAACAGATTATCGCAGCTCTGCATTTATTACAAACACTGGTGTAAAGGCAGAATAATAGCAGAGTAATTATGAGCTGTGAATTGAAATATAGATTCACATCCTCACTATGTGAAATTGTCAACAACAATATGCGCTGTCTGTTGGGAATAGATATGTGTTTCTTTGTCTGCTGTGCATCTTTTTATGTCTCAATTACTTCTTTTTTTTAACAGTAACTTCATATGGAAATAAACAAAACGGAAAGTAAAAGCATTTTTTTAATCCACTCTTTCCCTTTGCCAGTCTTAGGTGTCCTGATTTGATGAAAAATCAAGAAGTCAGAGAGATCATTGGCTTGTGGTGTCATAGTTCAGTAGAGGAGGATGGGCAGGCACAGGAGAGAAATAAATGATATTAATACACACAATAAACTGTTCTATAATGTATATAAATTGAAAATGGTATAATGTTTAACATGTTCCCCATCTCAGGTCAAATATCTTAAATAGATTCAAACTATTAAAAGGGCAATACAGCAGAGACTTGAGGGAATGAGGGTTGTGCAAGAAGAGTAGCATTATTAAAAAACAGTGAATGTGTTGACTAGATTGGGCGTGTGAGAAGAGTTATTTAACTATGCTGGTGTTTAGAGCATGAAGATCTGGTAAGTGGTAATTAGCAGTAAATATGAACTCAAGGGGTCAACAAAGTTATTACAGTTCATCCTGAGGAGGAAATGTCTGTGTCAAATTGTTGTCAATTGTTTTATACGTAATCTACTAATCCCATGTTGGCATTTGGACCAGTTAAGGCTCATTCTGCTGCCATCTGAATGAGGCTCTCAATTTAATGCGGACACTGCAAAATGTGCAGTGATGAATTTTAAATGTCTTAAACTATTAGCACCTGCTGTAATGATTATCAAAATAAATAAGGAAATGGTATAGATAACGGTATAGGTAAGAAAAACAAGCTCTTGGTGCAGATATAACTCTTCAGTAACACAACACCAAACGCTCAGAGATTCTCTGAAGGCTAGCTACCGCTCACAAAACCGGCAATCTCAGAAAAAGCGGGACTTGCATGACTCACTGCATCTCTTTGGCTTCTCCCATTCTCTCACACCGCCCAGAGACACTCTTCCTCTCTTAGCATTCAAAGACCGACCGGTGAACCTTGAACTCGCGAGCCAGCAGCCCCATGGCCCCCACTGACTCCACCTTTGCTCCTCTGCTCCTGTCAGGGACTCCATGACCCGCTGTGCATCTGAGATGATGGCCCTGAGGAGCGATCGTACTGGAGAGAGCAACCAGGCTCCAAGCAACACCTAATGGATGCGAGCTGGCCCACAGCTCGCCTGAATGAATACACACTCGTGCAATCACGGCGCCTTGAGTCTTGGTATGGACTCTTCAGTTGGTGGCACAGTAATCTGGAGGGCAATTGGCCTTTGCTTCCTCTCCTGTCTTGTAAGTACACTATGTTTCTGAAAAGGTCATGAGAGAAATAGCCTCAGCGAGGGTTTTTGTTTTTTTTTTCTTGTGGTAGGTGTAAGGCTTGGGTAATGTGGGCAATTTTCTGCCATACCTTCCCTTAAAGTGAAAGGCAGCTGAAATGTACAATGCGGAGTCAGTTAAGTACAACAACAATATATTTATAGGAAAAGTCACCAGGGACCACCTAACACTGATATCTTTTGTATATGACAATCAAATTAAATTCATTATTTTGATACAGTGGCTTGGTGAGTGAAGGGATCAATTTTGTGAGCATTTGCAGTTAGAAAGGCTCTGGAAACTAGAAAAAAAAATCAAGGATTGTTGTGAATGTGCAACATTCGTTTTAGCCTACATTAGTCTGAGTTACAATGGAAAAAAACATCCAAACCACATTAGTCACTCACGTGGTTCAACCGTTCAGGTTCCTGTGTAGAATTCAGTCAACCCTGTCTCCCATGACAAACATTCATATGAAAATGTTCTGCATCACTGATTTGTGTCCAATAGGAACAGCCAGTGCCTTTGCTGGAGCTAGTGAGATATTCATGTAGTGCAGAAAACAGGAAGTCAGATATTTTCCCCTAGAGTTGGTGGAGACCAAAAATGGAGATACTGTAAAAGAGATAGTTGCACATAAATTACTCGAGTAGCTAGAGGCACAACCCCAAATGCAGGCCAATGTTGATGTGCAGGTGACTGACTTTGCCAAAGGTGATGATGTCAGTGTGGTGATCACAGCTTGTTTCCGCCACCTCCGAGTGGCAAAAAGTCACATTCTGTCTGAAAAGTTGGAAATAAACACAATTCAGGTGGCACAATGTTTTCCCCAAAACTTCCTTTGCTAATGCAAAATAGTTACGTATTTCATACCTTTGAGGCAAAGCACGTTGCTTAGTTCACGTGTTTTGTTTGACCTGAATAAACCAAGATTCATGTCAATTTTATTAGAGAAATCAACAGTAAATAAGTGGTCAAGTTCAGAAACCTTTAGGCCTATATTATAAAAAATAATAATTACAAAAAATGTGCTGTAATATATTCACAGTCATCTGACAAGCCCAAACACCCGGATTGGTTAGAATAATCTGTCTGCCCACCTAAGAGAGTTTATTGATCTTTGCTTTGCAACACTAAGTACAAGAAAAAGGTCACAAAGCAAATAACACCAGTAATCTTGTCCAATGTTTGATAATTTTGTTTGTTTTTGCGAACAATAAGATTATCCTAGTGAGTCATTCAATAAAAATGTCTTCCATGCACCAGCTGACCTGACGGTGCTTGAGTTTCATATGGCATTTGCTATCACGCTTGTGTTCAGCTCATTGTTTGGCAAAGCTTAAAGCTCACTTGGTTACCATTCTGTGAATAACATGGGAGCTTTATGAGGATTACGCCAAAAGCTTCATGGCTCAAATAGGTTTTTAGGATGGAGAATCCAGACACAAAGTGTAGACCGCTGTCCTTTCCACGCGCCTCTGTGAATGTCACATGCTGGCACGCCTGGCACAAAGTGTGTGAGCAAGCTCGCAAAGGCAAATGAAAATTGGCCATGAACGCAAATACCATCAGAGGAATGGTGACAGACATGGCAAAAGGGCAAAATCTGACACACATTGGTTTCCACTGGGGAACGGGCATCTTTATGAAGAAACACAAACACACACACACACCCTGAGAAACCGCTGTTAGTATTTGAAACACCACCCATTGAACATACGACACTGCTGCTCTTAACTGCAGGCATTTACAGCTCAGAGTCATTTCTCTTCACTAGCTCACATTCTAACTGCGTTTTTTATCAGTCAGCCTGTTCTACCTGCCAGTCATCTGAAGCTCTCTAAAAGCCTGCTTCTCCTCCTTGTCTCCTCTTCCTACGTCTGCTCTGAAGGGGTCACTGCAGTTAGAGGGAAAACAGACCCAGCAGTGGATTTTCAATTGAATTGTCAGAAGCTGGCTGTTTTAATAAATCCTGCCCAATAAAAGGGCAGGGAACCTTTTGCGAAGTGGCTTCACCCATGACGCTCAGCTTGGGTGCTCTCTGGTGAACCTTGTCTGCCAGAACCAGCTTCCCCAAGATAAAAAGCACCTGGCAGGTCTTCACTGGATAAGGAACGCTTTTAAAACATAGAATAAATAAATGGGTGCAACAAGATTTCGGTAAATTATTTAACTGTCATGGGAAAAAAAGGTTGTCGAAGTTGAATTTAAAGCATAACCCAATTAACCAATGATGATTATTCATCTTCCCTCCATTTCTTCTCTCTTATTTTGTGGGGACGATAAGTTTTTCCCATTATCCACTGCACATGCTACAAGATATCTACTCATTTATTGGACTAATAGTGTAGACTGGGGTTATTGGAGATCAGGAATGGGGTTATGGTCTATCATGTCAGTGCTTTGCAGAAGTCATTTCAGTTGCTCAACCACTTAGCGGCAGCGTAACAAGCTGTAAGCAGCACTGACATATCCTGAGGTTGATTTGGCAAATGCTTTAGCTAACATGTGTTGCAGACACAAAGCAACATTAGCTTTGATTTGGCCATTCCAACAAATTTAAATCCATACTCTCCAGGTCTGCTCTCCTCCACCTGAGGGAAATATCTGGCATTTTAGCTGCTAAATGCTGCACCAGCCACACCTGCTGGTAGCTGACTTTGTCTGTCGTTGGGTGTTGTAGGTAGCATGGAGTCGGTCTATCAGAGCTTTTGTGCTGACAGCTGCTGCCTGCTGGGGTTGGGGACAAGGTTGGTCTGAGTGGTGGGAGTGAACCAAAACAATGAGCTTAAAGGCGCCAAAACACTGTGTAGAGCTCAGGGGAACTGCAGAACCAGGTGATCATTCCCTGTGGGCTAGTGATCAATTTCATATTACATGTAGTTGATTAACTTAAGGTTGACATGAACATACTGACAAGTAGAGTCGAATCAGCAAACAATATCTCTCTAAAGCTGTTAACATTCGCTAACATCAGCTATGACAATGAATGGTCAGATCAGACCAAGTAAGACTGCACCAGCAAAACCCCTGAGTTTATTAAATCGAGCGAGGCAGCCTTTCATTGCTTATGAATTCGATTTTTGATCTTTAAAAAGTGATATAGTCTTGCTTTAACAACAGTAATCAGGTTATAGTGTGAATGACAACATCCTGTAGTGTATAACAGCAACCTCGGTTTGTGACAATTGTGCATGATCACCATTAGGGACACACTAATAACCCACAGACAGTCGCTTTGACGGGACACAGGTTTTTCCCGAGTGGCTGTCCGCCTCACCAAACACAGTGTTCTGACAGCAGCATCAGTATGGTGATTATGATGACCAGCACTTAGCACGGCGCTCCTCTGCCTGGGAGCAGCGAAATGGCAAGGCAGAGACTGAGGGGGGACAACAGGACAGCGTCGGAGAGGCAGAGGACTGTCAGGAGGTTGGCAAGGAGTGACACGAGGGTACTTGAGGATCAGGGAAGACGCTAGTTTGCTTGTTTGGATTGGCACAGCGGTCAAAGTGCCGGTTGCTGGTTTGTGGCCGGTGTTCCTTTGCTGTCTTAAACGCCTGGCCGTGCTGCAGCATGTTTCCATCACGGACAAAACGGCAAATGATTATATACAAATATGTCTGATTTCCTCGCCTGTAGTTTATGCATTCCAGGTTCCATTTAGAGAAATTATCCAACACATTGTAATGTCACTGCGATAGCCCACCTTCCCATGTGAAATAGCACCAAAGGCCATTGGGGGGTTTACTGAGTCAAGCAAATTCGTGTTCAGTTATTTGCATTGCCCATCATTACAAGAGAATCTCAAATGACTTTCCCAGACTGTAAATCAAATATTTACAGGTACGATATATTAGCCTATCCTCCATCCTGTCAGGCTCACTTAGGTTTGGTTAGTGAAACATTTGTGAACCCAGAGGGAGCCATTTGATTGGCTGTGAGATCAAAAAAGTGCACCTCCAGAAATGTCACTTCTGGCTAGTTATCTGAAACAAGCAGTAGATGCAAGTTTCTGGCTTTGTTGAGCACCAGTGCCAGACTCCACCCTCATGGCATCATTTTATTTTAACAGTTTGATTTTCTACAGAGCCCTTGTGAGCACGACACGATGGAAGTCTGGCTACGTGAGATTAGCCTGGACCTAAATAAAGATACAACAAACTACACAGCTACACAGCACCACCAGTGTTAGAGTTCATAAAACCTTAAGCTTTATGAAGATGGATCACTTGTAAAAATGTTATGCATGAATGCAAGTATTATATAGAAGATCATTACTTATGTACAATATGATTATAGGCCAGATCAATAAGTCACTAAAAAAAAAAAAAAACTAGAACTGTTGCACATGCATGTGCAGAGATTAACTACCAACAATAAACTCCCCACTTCAATTAGAATTAGACTCTTGTGAAATCATGATGCAATGATCTGCCCATTCATGCAGCTGCACTTGCGCCCAGAATGTCGAGTCCTCCTCAATAATTTGACATGGGCAGTAGGAAGTAAGATTACTTTATATTGGCATGTATTTCTCTTATCTTTATGGTGCAGTTTGGAGATAAGAACTGATCATCCATGCTGGCTCTGTGTACTCACGCTGCATGAGATGCATACAATTATGCAAATCGTGTTGAAAGTCATAAAGCCTTGTTCAAGCCTGAGAGCCCCCACTCTCCCTCCTTCCCCCCCTCACTCCTGTTCTCCGCTCTTTGGCTGTGGAGAAATCCCACAGTTTTGGATGGCAGCGAAGGAGGGCTGGTGCAGCAGGCGTGCATTTGTAATAAGAGACGCGCCGGGAAAGGAGGCAAGCTGGGGAAATATTTCAAAAGTAGGTGCGGGATGAAATGGAAGCTTTCTGAGATGTATCTGTTCTAGCAGCCACTGTGTTTCTATGTATTCATCAACATATAGAGTGGTCGGTCAAGCCTTTCAGCTGGCTGATCGCAGATTGCCTCAACTGTGGTCAAGTATCAACACAGTTAAGGGCCTTGCAGCATGTAGGTGCTGTAATTATACAGTGCAAGTGGTGTGTGCACAAGCGCCCTTAGCTGTAACACCTTTCCTTTTTTCCCTATTGAAGGAATCCAAGCGGCCTGTGTACAAATAATTCACCTGATCACATAACAGTGTAAACATACAATGGCTTGTGTGATGTTATTGGACAAAAGAAATAGCTGTTTCCTCCTGTTTCTCATTAAAATTAAGATATACTGCACTGCTGACTCCTCACGCAACCTCCAAATGTTAATGCAACACACTGAGATCGATAAGTTTCGTCCTATTCTTAGATGGACGGGATGTGTGAATATTTAGCTGCTACTCAGAGCAAAGGTTTCTATACCTAAAACAGATAAACGTACATGAATAATTCATACTAAGGATGTGCAGCTTACATCACAAACACTGTAAATGATAATCAGATGACGCTAATAAGATAATTTGTATGGTTTCCACAACACAAGGGCAAAGAGGATAATCATACTTTTAGATGAGCTGGGACAATACGTAACATAATGAGCGTGATGTGGAAACCCTTCAATACTGCGCTGCTCTTTCCCCGGCATCAAGACATCTAGGATGGATAAGATCATTATCGACTGTTTTGGCGTGTTCTACATTAGCTGCGCAGAGTGATTATAGGAACCAACTGAATTACGAGGCTGATTTCTGAACCATTACGGCGGCGCTTATCACAGACTGATGGTAATAAAGAAGCCAGAGTTTGGATGATGGAGGCGAGTTATGAGGGGCTGAAAGTAGGACACCACGGCACAACATTTGACTTGGAAACTCACATAACCATGATGGATTTGAGAGAACATCTGGCACACAGATTGGCCATCACACCAGTGGATTATATATGTTTCTGTATCTGTCTGGTTCAATGAAAAGGCAAAAAAAAGGAGGCACATAGAAAGTCAGAATAAAGGAATAAGACTGCTCACTTTTGTTCACTCCTGCTTATCATTTCTGTGACAAATTGCTGATGACTGTGAGGTTTCAACACAAGTCTCCAGTTCTCAGACAAAGGTTCTGCCATTCAGTGACAAATATCATCATGAGAAACAGCACTAAAAGATTGTCAAAATTCAGCGTCTTAATTTGTGAGTCAAACAAGATGCAAAGTAAGCTGTTTTGTTTCCAAAACACGTTTTCACACTTTGATCATCAGTCTACCAGAAAGTCTGCTTCCAACTGAATTCTAAGGTGACTCAACACAGACTGCAACTGAAGAAAATACATGCAAAGAGACAAAAAAAATGATTTGATGAAACTGCATGCAGTGTAATGAACCACAACACAACCAAACCAGATACAGAAATGCTGCACAGATGTGCACAGATGTCCAGAGGCAGATCATGGATTGAAAAAGGACTTAAATGTAAAGAGCAAGGTAATGCGTTTCCAGGTTTAACTTAGGAGTAAGTCAGTTATTTTAAGCAAGTAATATTTACTTCTGTTAAATTTATTAGCTTTTTTATAAGGGTGATAGATACTAGACCAAGGTTAGATGTATTTTGCATTTACACCTCACCATTTCAAGAAATTAATTCCTTTCGTAGCAATTTGTGTAGTTCACCAGCTGCGTGGGGTACAGAATTGTTCACATTTTATGTCACTATGGATTAGTGGAGGATACTCCAGGAGGCACACCAGAGAACTCAGATCATATAGGCCAGATCTGAATGATATAAACAACAAACATGATGACACCCAGGGATTTTACTTCTGTGTTAATTCTGAGATTAATACTAGGCATAAAAAGCGATCATGACACAAAGCGTTATTTTCTGAGGACGTGAGTGTGTGTGTGTGTGTGTGTGTGTGTGTGTGTTTGTGTATATATATGTAGTACAAAGTATATGCACGGTAACTACAGGACTGCATACGAGCTGTAATCTAAGGCACTGTTAGTTTCCTCCTTGTTAAATATAGCTATTTAGTTGTTAGTTTGATTGTTCATATATATAAAAAAAAATAAGTTTAAAGTCATAATGTGCCCTGCAATAATAGCATAGGAACCTGTTCGTTAAAAAAAAATTACAATAACTCTGGTTACTTCCTTATTGGATCAGTTCACTTATTTATCACAAACTACATAGATAAATTATGCCTATTTTAAACTTTAAATGATTTGTATAATGTATGTGGCAAGGGACAGAAAAAATAACAAAGTAAGTACATTATGGTTATGCATGAATAATAACTTACATCTTACAACATTTTACTGGCTGATAATTTGTATTTCTTTTCAATGCTTGTTTACACATTCAAACACACGTCAGATTTGACCATGAACATAATAAAGTTATTTTGAAATCAGCTCTATTAAGTACTATAGAATTCATCACTCCATCTTCCCTGAAATGTACTGTGGTTAAAATATAGCTACTGTATGAATTCTCTCATTACTGCTCAGTTCAATCCGATCTGAATCCGCTTTATTAGCAAAGTATTTGTGCACTGTGAATTTGACTCCAATTTAAACATTGCACTCAATGTACATGCGTAGGAAAAAAGACAAAAAACACAAGAATGACCAATAAATTAAGTAGTTTAAAAATATGAAATAAATGATGAGGCAATAAACAATATAATATAATATAAATGTATATCCCTGTAATGTTGGAATATGCACCCAGTACTAAAAAATTAAATCTTTTTTTTTTTTTACTTCTTTGTAAGATCCTAAATTGTTACCCCCTTATTCCATAACATGTTCACATCTTGTTCCTCTGTATCTACAAATATGTATTGGTAAGTATCGTACTGGTGTATTATTATAAAGGATTACGCCTTAACTCCTTAACTAATTATGTTGTGGCGTAAACTGTTACAGTTATTTTTTTAATGACTTGTTTTTCTTGTTTTTCTGTTCTTTTCTTGACTTGTCTGAGAATAGAAGATGATCATTGATGGCTGCTTAAATATAATCTTAAATATAATTATTTGATTTTGGGGACTGTATGATGACAAGTTTAGCTTTCAAAAGAGAAAAAGTATGGTAGCAAAAACATAACTTTGTTAACTGTAAATGAATAATAGGCATGCATTTGCTCCACTTGCTCCATTGCTCAGGTGCCTATGCACTTCATCTTTCTTCTGTATTTCACTATTCTCTATATTTGCAGCTCACATTTGGGTTTTGCTGCATTCATGTTGTCAAATTGGTCATAGTGTTTCTCATTTTGCCCATGTTTTATTTATTTCCAAACGCTGCACGTATGAAGGTGTTTGCTTCATTTCCTTTTGTTTTGTATAATTGCATGTGTTGCCATAAGTTGCAACACGCTGAGCTCCTGGGGCCACCGTAGAATTCAGGTAAATTGGGAATAAATTCATACCTGATGCTATGCACTGAAACAATTAAGCTAAAATCTTTGAACATACAGCTCAAAAAATAAGCATGTCCGCACAGTAATAATGATCAAAGGAGACGTGACTTGTTTCAAGGACAGAATCTCTTTGGTCTATTTGTTTGCCTCTGTTGCTGCTCCTGCCAGTAATCTCTGGAGAGTGGCTGTGTTTTTGGATTGATGCGGACGGTGTAGGGAGCCCGGAGAGCGCTGCAGGCAAGTGTCACTTCCCATTGGATGTTCCTGGTAACTACTATACATGTTTCAAAACAAACTGTCACATGCCGGATCTGAGATGTTTTCATAACTCCGTCCCCCTTTAAACTCGGTGACTTTGACCAGATTATAGCTCCTGAGGAGGGTGATTGGGCAGGCCATCAGGTGAAAAAAACAAATGTTTGAAAGCAGAGATGTGAAGTGACCTCTAACTTTTGGGGATTACACCTTGCACCTGAACACTGAATGTGCATGTACATAAGAAATGTGCTAGTTCTTACTATGGCGGCCATGAGCAATTATACTAAAAAGTATTTTGAAGATAACTTATACCTGCTAATGAAACAACTCTAATGAGGATCCTACACAATATCACTTACATTGTGCCATAAATAACCTGGTGGTTTGCATATTGCATAAACAAAACAAACATAACAAGTAAGCAGTGGGTGAAATTGCATAATGTATTTAGAAGCTAAGAAATAATGGCACCGTACTTTTTTACTCTGTCATAAAGAATAAAAAGTTGTGCAGGCGAAAAAAAAGTCCCTCGCTCTCTTCTCTCCCACTGCAACTTCTGAAACATGTTTTCCCCCTCTCTGCGTCTGTGTAATTGCACTTCACTCTCAGATGCCTCTCAACATATTTGATACATTGACAAATTCCCCCTTTCACTGTTCTCATCATGGCTATTCCCTGGAAATGTACAAGAAAGAGGAGGAGGCAGGCATAGAAGACAAGCAGAGCGCAGGCCCAGCTTCCCAGATGGGTTGTACCACATCGATTGACTGGTGAAATATATCTCATATCATAAAACCAGCTCAGGGCCATGCCAGATCTTTAGGGAGAAAACGCTGGGTCTCCCAAAGGCTTCCTGAAAACAAATTGACAAGATGCAGTGCTTTTGCTCCAACTGAGAAGGCTACAACAAGTATAGTAGACCTGCTGCATTTGAAATTGTTGTTTTCTTTGATTTATGGGCAATTAAGAGTAGCTTTTAACATGATTTCTTTTTATTCCTCTCCTCATGCACCATCAGGGAAATCTTCCCTGAAGAGAAATTCCTGCGGTTGCCATACTGTGTATGACACATAGGTCTGGGAACAAGACAGACAGAAAAACCTCAGGGAAGAATTCTGTGATGATGAGCTCACATTAGCCAGATTTATTTAGAATGGTGAAACTTTTGAACAACGGGTCAACCGTAGGTGTTTTTTCTCACCCTGCTTTGTGGGTGGGTTCTTTCCTAAAAAACATTAATTCATGGTTCAGCAGTGAAGCAGATGAAAATGCTTAAAGGACCATACCAGTGATTTGCACCATCAATCCAGTAAATGGTTAGCTATGTATTGCAACTTCAGATTCTATGAGTATAGGTAGGTGTGCACGATAGTTATCGGGCAATAACAGGAAATTATGACGTCATTCCGATAAGTCTGATATCATGACGAATAGCCCCAATAACACATATTTTTGTCAGCACGGCAGTGCCTCGCTCCCACTATGGGAGTGGCCTGCAGTGAATGCTGCGTTCATGTGACGTTGGCATAATCAGAAAAGCTCTGTCACTGGGAAAAATCAAGAATACCCCCTCATGCCAGAAAACAACTCGATAACTCGGTCATAATTTTGTTAGTTGCTGACTTGAATTAATATTTGCAGCATTTTTTCACATGTTACACACAAAAAAATAGAAACATGAACTTAAAAAGACCGGCCGAAAGAACAACTACCAAACGAGGGAACGAGGGAATGTATGTTACACCTTGAATGCAGCATACGGCACAGCGTGCTTACGAATACAGAGTTCAGACTTCAAAGTTTCCGAAGAAGACAGTTCACTGATTTGCAACAAATGTTCCAAGCAAGTTCCACGAGGAGGGAAAAATTGCACGAGCTTTAATACTTCAAACCTGGTCAGCCACCTGAAATATAACCACGCTTTAACAGAGTTTTGGAAAGCGTATGAGGACGCCTGCTAAAGACGCTAACGTTAGCAAGCCAGCCGCAAAGAAGCCACCGGGACTGACACACGTCGGCGAGGCTTTCGAAAAACCCAAGAAATTTGCCAAAGATGAACCACGGGCTAAGGTTATTGAAGATTTAATCATGGACATGATGGTGCTTGACTTACTATGGACTGCCCTTTTTCAGTTTGTTTAAATAGATTTCTCCATAGGAACCTGCTCACTATACGTTATCCCGCTTAGAACACGGCTTACTACCAAAGCATTCAATAATGTGACATAAAATAGTGATTAAAACATATTTTATTGATTTAAAATGAGCCTACTCTCGTCTGTCACCACTCTCACTGTGCAGCGGGTCTGGAAGTAAACACGCCTCTCACTGTGTGCAGGCCGGCAGGCAGGATAAGTTATTTCTTTATATTATATATTATATATATCTGATATTCAGCGAAATCATGTCAAATGTGTAGAAGTGACGGGACGTCACCCGGACCTGAGAGAGACGTAGCTGGAGACAGAGTTTGGTTTACCGCTGTTATTTTGTACTGATGGATAAAAGTCCCGCAGCAGCTGATTTCGGTGTTCAGCATCTTACATTTTAAAAAATCTAATCTAATCTAACTTGTGCCAGTGCATTAATTTTCTATGTATATTTATTTTTTGTAAACTTCCGGAATGCACTTTTTCAGTTTGTAATCCTGATTCATGTATTTGCATCAGTTCAAGGGGCCTTTATTTGTTATATCAGTAAGTAATGCACCTTATTTAAATTGATGTGAGATATTAAATAGGTTTGTTTGATAGCTGTAAGAAAATGTTTGAGAGGCTTGCCATTAGTTTTTCATTGGAAAAATAAATATCTCTTTGCTGGGGACTCTTAAAGAGTCAAAACTGTTTTTGGTTTTGTTTGTAGTATTGATGTCATGATGTTAGGTATATGTGTGTGTTATTGGTTATCGGTATTGGTTTTAAAAAACAGTTATCATGCATCCCTAAGTATAGGCACAGCCCTCTAATAGTTGTCACTATTAGGTTTTTCCTTGCATGTATGTGCAGATTTTCTTTCCAGCCACTGTCTTTCAGGTTCTCATATACACAATATGGAACCATCAGGACCCGAGCTCTGCTCCAAAAAGCCAATATTGTCTTTGGCCAGTGTTGGTGGAGCAGGGGGCCTATGACTTAGCCCCCTCTAAAAGACGGGATAAGTGCAAATCTGATGTAGTTAGCTCCCACTGTGATACCAAGGCCTGCAAGCAAAAAAAACATACACAACTTCACAACCCTGTAAATGCAAAGGGTAAAAAAAAAGTCAGGCAATGGCTGTGCCATGGATAACACTATCTCAGCCATGTTTGGAAAAAAAGGGGCCAAATGAAATTACACTCCCTCCACGTAGTACTGCCGCTGCAGAAGGATGGTACATTGATTGCATACCATAATGGCCCCCATGCAGCCAACTAATCTGAGATGACGGGATTAAAGACGCACTGTTTGGCACATTTGTGCATAAAAGTGTCATATCTGACAATACATTATCTGCCGTTAAAAATGAATGAGTCAGGGAGCACTCAGAGACATTGCTCAGATAGAAACGGATGAAAGGGCATGAAGATGCCGATGGGCAGATAACTGTAAGAATCGTCCCTCTAAGGAGGGCCAAGGATGAGGATAAGGCTCTCATGGAATGTGGAGGCTACACTCCCGCTGCACTCTAGGCTTGTGTGATGGAATCGCACAGCCAGTGAGACAGACACTGCTTTGACAGAGCAACACCTTGTGAGTGCCCTCTGTAATGAACAAATGTGCTGTGTCTGCTTAATGTTGCACAAAAGATACTGAGACAAAGCGCACACTGGGCAGAGTCTGTGAGATGCTTTTTCTGCCTTGTTTCTGTGAAGGCCCGAGAACCCCTCGAGGAAAATAATCCTGGACGGAAAGGAGTTTGTGAGGACTCTAGATCGAGACACAACTGCGATACAGACAGCATACATAGGCCACTCACTCTCATGGCCGACATCAGGGCTAACAGGAGTACTGTTATGATGCATAACATCTAGAGAGCGACTTGGGCCAGCTACAAGTTTCTGTCATCTAACTACCTGTAAAAAATACTTTGCCAAAGGATGTACAAAAATCTCTCTCCACAGCCTTCATGGCAGGCCTGCACCATAGGCTTTAATCATGGATGGAACCAAACCATTTTCTTCAAGTGTCTGAAGGTTGGCTAACATGAGAGAAACCATATACCAGCCACGCATGGTGACAGGGGATGTGAGAGGGACCTCCAATGGGTAATGTATGCCATCAGGGTAAAGTCGTTGACTAAGTAGTACAAAACTCTGATGAAAACCCTCTTGGAGAAAGTTTGTGGAGCCAGAGAATACCCGAATGGTAGTTGATTATACTAGTATTGTACTTTTTGGAAGGAGACACGCAGGAGTTTTCTGAGTCTGGGAATGACAGGGACGTGGAAATACATATCTCTGTGGTCAATGGAAGTGAACCAATCGCTGGGATACATGCACCCCAACACGTTCGATTGTATTGGAAGATGCATGCAGAAAGGCCATTTCATAATCAAGCTGTTGAACAGGGACAGGTCTAAAATCTGCTTCATCCCACCTGTTTTCTATGGTGTGAGAAAAAAACAGGAACAAAGCCACTCAGTCTTCTCTCCTGGAGGGAGATCGCTTTCTTTCCCAGAAGCTCAGCCAACTCTGCCATCCAGGCTGGTGTATCATGTCTGTGTTTCCTTTGCTTAGCTGCAGACACGTTCCCTGCATCATTGTGACTGACACCACCTTATTTGTAAGGTGGCTCAACGGGCAGGTTGGACCAGGTGCGCGCTAGCAGTCAACTCTTGCTGGGGCAGCACGGAGCCTCATGAGCTGCAGCTGCCGGAGGAGGTGCTGTCACAGCGTGTCAAGCTACCCTTATTTGGTCTTCCACCCAGTACCTGTCCCAGGCCATCCATTGTTGTGCCCTTGCCCTGGCTTACACGATTGGCCAAAAGTTATGGCTCGCTTCCAAAGACCATCCCCTGATTTGTACTTTTGAAATTGAAAGCATTATCAATCCCCTTCTGTGCATCTGAAACTCCTGGCCTCTCAAGATTCATTAAAATTTTTCATGTTTCCCGGATTACACTGCTGTGCTCGTTACTTGTCCCCTCCAACTGCAACTCCCCACCACCCAGATGCGAGATGACCATCCTTCCTAATCTTTCCACCAGGCCCACAACTTGCTGCATTTGCTGGGTTGGGAGGGATACAGGCTTGAGGAGTGCTGATTGGTACCCCACAAACAAATTCTGGATCCCTCCCTCACTCCACGCTGCACGACTGGACTGGACTCGGCCGGATGCCAGGTGGCACCAGTTGAGAGGGCTTACTGTACTAGCAGAGCATCACCAGTTGCATCCTATCCCTTTCCAACATTTACTAGTTTACATTCACTTGATGCCTGTTTCCTGCAACAACACGAACCCCTTCATCTCGTGCCCCTTGCTCCCCCTGTTTTGGACTCCTGTTCAGCCCATTAACATCCTGCATTCCGCTCTGGACCTGCTCAACCCTGCTACCCATTCACTGGTCTCTCTACTTGGCTCAGCCCCAGCTCATATCCTATTCTCTTTGCACACCAGTAAATTGTCAGAGGGTGGTCAACAGCACAGGAACACCACAGGGGACAGCACCTTTCCTCTTTACACCGTACACCTCAGACTTCAGAATAATTCACTTTTGTGTCATCTACAGAATAATAGCCAATGACTCTGCAGTTGTGGGGTGTCAGAGGTGGAGAGGAGACAGGGAACTGGTGGACCACTTTGTGACTTGGTGTCAGAACAACCACCTCCTCAATGTGACTAAGACAAAGAAGATGGTTGTGGAGCTACAAATTCCTGGGAGTTCACTTGACAGCGGACTGGAGTAAGTGTAACACTGAGGCTGTCTACAGGAAGGGACAGAGTAGACTATTTCTTGACGAAGCTTAGGTCCTTTAATGTGTGCAGCAAGAAGTTGCAGATCTTTTACCAGGTTGTTGTTGCAAGTGTAATTTTCTTTGCAGCCATCTGTTGAAGCAGCAGCATCAGAACCAGAGACACTAAGAAACTGAATAAACTGATAAAGAAGGCTGGTTCTGTGCTGGGGAGTGCTCTGGAGCCCCTAGACTTGGTTCTTGAGAGGTGGATGTTGCACAAACTGCTCAACAAAATGGACAACATGTCACATCCTATGCATGACCTACTAATCACACAGCAGTGTGTCTTCAGTTGGAGGCTTCTTCAAGTCCGCTGTAGTAAGGACTGCTACAGAAAGTAATTCCTACCCACTGAAATAATGGTGCACAATGACTCTCCTCTGTGCATGCACACAAGACTTATCTTCTGAGGGACTTTGCACATTCAACTTTAATTTGCACTATGAAAGCTCTATCTTATCTTAATTCTAATCTATTTCCCATTCTATTTTTTGTTATTATTCTAGTACAGTGGTTTCTAGGTACATCTTTTTAAAATAGTATTTTTCTTACCCACCTCAGGTCAGCTTAGTGTGTTTTGTGATATGTGAATTGCTGCTGCACCATTGCGATTTTAGAAAGAGTACTTAGTACTCAAAAATGAACCAGAACTCCACTCATACTTAAAACTTAAAAAAAGAAAGAATGTCAAGGCTAGTTTCCTGAGTTTGTGTGTGGAAATGTATGATACTCGTGTTCCAAGTGTACTTATTATCAGTTCTGATGACCTGAGGTCCGTTTCACAAAGCAGGCTTACTGAAAACTCCGAGTATGTTAACCCTGAAATGAGGGAAACTCTGAGTTTTCTGTTTCACATAGGAAGGTAAGTCAAACCAGAGCAAGAGGGGTAACTCAAGCCTGTTTCACATACAGAGGTAAGTTAAACTCTGATTCAGCTACCGCAGTAACTGACTCTATGAACCTAACCTGGGGTCCGTTTCACAAAGCAGGTTCAACAAACTCTGAGTGTAACCCTGAACTCTGAGTTGATCTATTCTGAGATAGGAAACTCAGAGTTTTCGATTCCACAACAGCAGATTTGAGTTAGTTTGATTAACTCAGAGTAGGTTCACCTGGAGTTAAGCGCGTGCACCGCAACTTTAAAAAGACAGCATCAATGGAACCCCGATTTAAGGATTCACCATGGCAACGGGGAAGCGGAAGGCTGCCTACTTCACGCCACTGGAAATTAGACATTTTAATGTGCTCAAACAGCAAATATGAACATGTTTTTAGACGGAAGACCAACACCGCTGCAGCTGCGAAGGAGAGGGAGAAAGCGTGGGAGAACATTGCTGCTCGGGTCAATGCGTGAGTATAAATGTAGTCCTTTGAAATCACAATAATATTACAGGGCAAAACTGCTTGAATGGTTGCCTATTAATTTCTTTCATTTAGGTGCAATCCCGCGGGGGAGAAGCGCACTTGGCAGCAGCTTAAAATGAAATATAAAAACATTGTTCAAACAGGTAAGACCTCTGCATGATCTCATGGAGGTAGCTACCTCATTTTGATCATGTTTTACATTGTAAAGTAAATATTAAGTGGCTCCCTTTCATTGTAAAATTGGTTATATTGTGTTCATATTATGTTTTGTTTTTTGTTAACGAATGAAATAAAATTTAAAAATGAAAAACAGTGTTCTCATCTATATCATGTTATGTTAAATAATTAAGCCTATATTTAAACTAACAGACTTTTACTCAGCTAACAGAAAGAAGGCAGATGCACGAAGAACGGGTGGCCTAACACCGACAACTGTCTGGAAAAGCAAGAACATCGTGGTCTGATAACTATCTCCCGACGAATATTTAATTCTCTGCGCAGTATCACTGCACCTTCATCCACGGGATCATGATCAAAAGACGTTAACATGCCATGTTAACGAAAAAGTCACCACCTACTGTGCCTAATGGACTTCCACTGACTGATATTTTTAATTATTTTTTTTTTAATAACAGACGGCAGAACTATGCCAAAACTCGTCTGCCGACTGAATGAATGAACGAGGAAATGAATGCGGTGTGTGGTTGAAAGAGGGCAGAGACACAGAGAAACTCGAGGTTCCTTGAGTAAAACCTGGTCCCGACCTGACTTCCGTCTAAAAACGTGTTCATACTCGCAGTATGAGCGCATTAAAATGTCTAATTTCAGTGGCGTGAAGTAAGCAGCCTTCCGCTTCCCCGTTGCCATGGTGACTCCTCAAATCGGGGTTCCATTGATGCTGTCTTTTTAAAGTTGCGGTGCACGCGCTTAACTCGAGGTGAACCTACTCTGAGTTAATCAAACTAACTCAAATCTGCTGTTGTGGAATCGAAAACTCTGAGTTTCCTATCTCAGAGTAGATCAACTCAGAGTTCAGGGTTACACTCAGAGTTTGTTGAACCTGCTTTGTGAAACGGACCCCAGGATATGATGGTGTACATCCTAAATGGGGAGACATGTCCTCCTCTCTTTTTTTTTAAAGTTCACCTCAACCTCTACTTTCATTGTTTCAGGTTGGTTTTCTTACTGAAGTCTCTCTGAGCATTGTTCTCTCACTGCCCTGCCACCGAAGTCCAGATGAGAGAAGGTCTGCGCTGATAATGTTAACACGTTCATCTGAGTTACCTTAAGCTCAAAGCGTTTAATGAAAAGTGGCATGTGCTTGGACGATGTTTTTTTTCCCTCTCAGGCTACATACATAGTGCTCTACCTTACTGGTGAAGGTAGCAGCAAAGAAGAGATGCCTGCAGACAATTCCTTGATGCTCAAATCGAACATCAGCCAAAGGCAAGATAGTAAAGCAGGGGGCTCTTTGTTTTTTGTTTATTTAAAAATAAAACCAAACCAACAACCCTGTGATATTTCAGAATTATCGCTGTTCAGTGCAGACAAATAGCTTGTTTTGTACATCTGAAAATCCTTGGATGCATTATTAATTGTTTTATTTCTTTTTACATGTAATCTGTACACATCAGTTGCAGGTAGGTTGCCACAGGTCCATTCTGGATTGGGTCCAAAATTCTGGAACCATGAAGACCTTTAATTCATAGATTTATTTTCAAAGGTATGTACCGCCTCAGGACTCAGGAAGTCTTGGGATAGCCTGTGGGCACATACAGACCATGTTGGGTGCTGGCCCACTGACATTAATGCCTATCAGTATTCATGGGATAATTACTCATGTCTTAGCTATCAGGAAAATTTGCTGAGATACAAGAAACTCTCAAGAGCTATTATAGCATGACATTCTCAAAAGAGTCGATATGTGACAGATTGATAAATGAACAAATTATCCAACTTCATCCGCAGGACTGTTGTCATAGTTAACCATCAAAAATCAAAACACATCTATTTCATTCTGCTAGGTGTCTATAGCATCAAAGTCAAAGGGATATTGTAATTGGATGCTGATGTAGGGCAATATTAATCATCATTTTATTGTCAGGCTCAGCAGTGAAGTGGGCAGAGCTGCCCTGTTTGGTCCAAGATGGAGTATGCAGAGGAGAAAAGACCAATTTCCTTGTCGTGAATGGAAAGTTCTCTAAAGCAGTTTGGAGTGATTTTTCATCAATCACGGCACATTCCTCCTGAGCTGGGAATTGGGGGGAGGGGGGGTGAGAAAGCGAGACAGAGAGAGAATGAGAGTGAGAGCAAGGGTGGGACTACTCTATTACCTGAGCGCACTTCACTGTGAATAATGATGTATGACATAAAAGCACTCAAGAGTTTCTTTAAAATGTTGCCGGCATGGATCTACAGCTTCAGTCATGGGATAACACACATTTAACATTTAGGACACCCCTGGGTGAGAACTGGAAAACATCATACAGCAGCTCCGCCTCTGGTTCTTCAGTAGAATAGCAAAGATTATTAGCTCTTTCAAAAGATCTAGTCTTTATTATATATTAACAAAACCTCAAACAATTTTTTCTCTCAAAGAGACTTGACATTATGGTCACGTCGTCTGACTCCCTCCACACCATTTCTTTTGACTTATTTGATAATATCAAAAAATGTCGTGTCTATGATGCAATGTCAAGCAAATCTGCTCATTTGTCTATCTCACAAAAATCTCCACAGTACAAGTTTTGACATGTTTGCCATCAATATTTTATCAGCAAGCCCCTGGGATTCGTTGTCTAAACTTCAGACTGGCTTTTTTCCAAACCACCCAAGGTCAATCGCCTGCTTGTATCAAGGACCCCTTCTTGACAGAATCCACACAGAACACTGAAGTAAACTGATATTTTGTCCCAGAATAACATATTGTATATATAAAAAAAAGATAATTCTGCATATGTTAACTTCAGTGTGGGAAAATGGTAACTGTGACCTGCATTGCATCTGTATATTGACAGGTCAATGCACTTGCACTGTGCTGCAAGGCTCTCTCATAGTCCTTAAGTTATGCAAAGCAACTGTATGTGTGTGTGCATGCATGCGTGTGTGCACTCCAAGGCATGATGGTTATGCACCTGCAGGTCTTTTGATGAATAACTGAAAAACACACACATACACTGTACAGTTCACTATTAACATAGAAGAAAAAGTTTGTGCTGGTCTGGTGTAACTAATTTTGTCATTGCACACTGTGAAATAAAAATCTGGAGGATTGTCATTTTATATTGCCATTGTCCAGATATCAAATGCGTAGTATCATGTGTTACATTTTCTTCCTTTGAATAATGACAGTATTGCAGATAAGTTTTTCATTGGAGATTTTTGCATTTTTACAGAATTTAGTTGGCTAAATTTTCCTGTCCATTGTCATATTGCAGTTACATCATTGTAAACTTTGATCAATATCGGTTTTGCATCATTGCAATGAACATGCATACATTACCATTATTTACCTGAAATGTACAGTAAAAAAGCTACCAAACTGCATGTTTCCTTCTACCAGTCTGGCCAGTAATGTTAAAGATTGCGTTCCATAAGTTGATAACAAAGTGTTTCTACCTCAGTAGACATTCAACATGCTAATGAGATCTAATTATTCATCCACTGACCTTCTGGCGTGCAACTATGCCGCTTCCAGGGCTCTCACGATGTGTAGTCACTGTAATTCAAGGTCTGTCAGAGAGCTTCATGTCGCAGGGATTATCATGTAGCTATTGCATTAATATACATTACACACTCCCAGTACAGCTGGTCACTGTACACTGTGACCGTTCAGGCTGCACTCAGTGAACCCCTGTAAACTGGAACCTGAGTCAGGCCAAATCATATTCAGTCTCACCAAGACTGGTCCTGTTTTATTGTCACAGGTCTTGAGTTTGTTTGTGGAAATCAAGTGTCAAGGGTAAACTTCACTCTGGGCATGGTGGGACACTTTTTAAACTCACCTTTCAACTTTCACTTTTATTGTTTCAGGTTGTTTTTTTTGTTTTTTTTACTGAGGAGTCTCTGAACATTGCTCTCCTGCTGTTCTGCCATTGGAGTCCAGATGAGAGAAGATGTGAGCTGATAATGTTGATACGGTTATCTGAGTTACCGGAGGTCACCTGAGATCAAGCACTGAGCTTAAAAAGTAGTCGCAAGTGATTAATTAATTAGTGAATTAACCATCCAGAGGTTTACAAAGGCAAGTATTTGTAGTTTTTGTTATACTACCATTATTACTGAAAGTACTGCAAACAAATTCATCACTAGATGATATACATATATATTGTTATCTTTCTTTCTTTCTGTTTTTTACTGTGAAGTAAAGCCAAACACAGAGTCTGAATGTTCTTCTATCCTTTACAAATTGGGTCTCTTTCTCTTTAAATCAGTTTACATCAGTTTCAGGGAGGTTTGCCACAGGTCCACTATGGATTGGGTCCAAAATTTTGGGTGCATGAGGACCTCTGTTTTATAGATTTTTTCTATATATAATGATTTTAAGAATTAAATGTAAGAATATGCTTTTCTTCACTGTAGTAGATATATTGTTGTAAATATAAGATATTTACTTTGAAATGACCAAATAAATCTCATTTCACATCATCATGATTCATGCTGTTTGAAATGATTTGCTTCGTTTGTTTGTGAATAGTTCAACAGGGCTTTTGAATTGTGGCAGCTGGAAGATGAAAAGAGAGCATGGCACACATGAAGTTGGCAGTGGCAGATTTACCTCTTGAAGTTTAATCTAGGACCTATTTTTGAAACGATGGAGTCTTGATTTCAGAAAAGGCAAACAAAGGCAGATCTCATTTATGCTTGGTGATTGACATGGCAACTGTCAGTGACATATTTCAGCGGCTGTAGCTAGCTTCTTTATTAAGCTAATGTTAGCTCTGTGAATTGGATGAAAACAGTTAGAAGGAATCTTGTGAAAGGTCTCTTGACTATGTACTTTGGGGCAACATGCATGATATTGTGCCAAAAGACTGGAGTCGTAGAAAGTAGCAAGTCCCCGGCAAAAAGTCAGCAAGATCACCAGCTGCTGCAGAAGACACGGAAATTAAGAAACATCATTGTTCTTGTATCATTGTGTTTGCCTCGTTAGTCCTTGTATTATAAATATGATAAGGAAAGCGTTAAGTGCCCTGTTCGGCTGCTCGGCTTACGCTCTTGTTTGCCTGGACTGTGAGAACGCCTGCCTGCAGAGCTGTTGTGACTGTCAGTGTCTGCACTCATTGCATGCAGAACAGAGGCAGAGCAGAGGAGAAAAGTCTGGAGTATTTCCTTCTGTTTGTGCATAAACCTAATGTAAGTTGTCTTCATGTTTTCATTCAGTAATTGCGGTTGATTTTTGCATGTTGCTGACAGAAAAAGCTATTTCACCACAGCTGAGGGCACCAAAGGCCGCGGTGAAACTACAACGTTCCGAAGACAGCTACAAGCAACTGCTGAAAACACGTCTTAGATACTTCGCCCTGTGCGTTCTTGACGCACAGGACGCTTCATGCAGGCAATATAAACGTGGACGTTCCAGTGAAAGGTACTACATCATTACCAAGGTTAGAATTGAAATTCAAAAATGTGATGCCAAGAGAGAGAGACGAGAGGGAGGGAGCATGGGGATATGGGCAGAAATGTCGACAGAGAGATCCACGTTTAGGCTTCGCTCGTCTCCTCTATGGAACATCTGCATCCTCACTGCCCTGCGTTGTTACAAACTACGATGAACTAGTCTTGGGTCACATCATCTCATCCTCCTCCTTGCAGTTCTCATGCATTAGTTCTGTGTTCTTCACTGTGTGTTGCTGTAGCTGCTTTGACAGACAGCTTGTTGGTGTTGCTGTGTGCTGTCCTGTAAAACATTCTCATATTAGTATGATTGTATGAAAATGTGCTGGAAGGCATAACATGTTAGGCCTACAAATGTATACATCATCATTCTCCATGTTGAAATCAACCAAAGTAAGAATATCATATCTCTGTTTAATATTGTGATTATGATTTGATTAACTGCCTATGCATAGAACAGCTATGGAACGACCACACAGCTCAGTAAACACCTTGAAATGCTGACTTGTTTGTGCTAGGAAGTTGTCATGGCTGACACAGGCTGTGGATGTGTAATGTGACATGTTGAACGTTTGTTTTATTGAACGGCTGAGTGCTGCATTGCTTTAAATGTTGCTGCCACAGTGAATTGTGGGACGACATGCTCTCTCTCCTTTTGTAAAGGATGGTCCAGTGTATCTATGCTGAAGGAGATGTGAAAGGAAGCACTGAAGCACCTCTCCAATGCATTTAGAGAAACAGCTCTCATCATGGCTGCCACTCCTTCTGGCTCATTTCTCTCAGTTAAGAACCTTTCCAAGCAAAAACCCCAAGCGACTATTTGATCGCAACCACACCAACAATAACAGTCATACTTCTCCACATAAAATACTGTGGACCACAGTCAACATGCCACTGGCAACAAACTCAACCCCTGCCACAGCATATGGAAATCTGCCCTCACCTGACATCAAAACCCCAAAAAAAAATACATTAAAAAAACATCTGTCCCACACTAATGTCAAATCATCTGCATAATCCGAATCATGCAAAATCACTGAAAACCTGAACATGAGCACATTATGATGAGGTAGCCAAACAAAGCGTACATGCTTGTCTTTAGTAGCTGCTAGGACAGCTATCTACAAAACTCATTTCGACACAAAAACATTCAGCCCTTCCCGTTGGTGCCTTATTTATTTTAGCTATACTATATAGAAAGCATGCTGCAAAATATTAGCTCCAAAAAATACCAGTGATGAAAAGGACCTTCATTACATGTCCTCACAACAAATGAAGGTAAAATCATTCACCTGAGACAACTGTCAGAATTTCGGTAGCTTTGCTGAGCCAGTGTTGGCAAGAGATGAGGTACACTTTATTAATCCTAGAGGAAAACTGACTGCCATGAAGGACAATGAGACCCAGCAATGGAAATAATGCCAAATGCCTAACTTGATTGCTAGTTAGGGAGATGGCACAATTCAGTAAAAACTGGAAGGCACATACTGTACTGTAACCAAACTGTGCAGATGTGTCAACTTTTGTTACTGTTGATCTGCATTAGCTTTGCCTCAATCCCATCAATATTGGATATGGGCCACATCCAAGGCAACACATATCAGCAGCAGTTAAGAACTGTGAATTGAACGTGGCTTTTGTGAACAGCAGGAATAATAATTTACCCACAAGCCCTCCGGCATTCCTTCTCCTTCACATTTGCCTTTTTAAACAATATATTTTTATGCTAACAAAACTAAAACTAAACTAATGGAGTTGGCATAATTTCGACTTGTAGGTTCGAGGCCAAAGTAGTTTGCACAAAATTGGTTTTCTTCTGAAATATTGGGTTTGAATATATAATTGAACACTGGTACCTTAATTAAGTCTACATTTTATATAAATAAGTTAGTTTGTGTAGATGAAATATTTGATTAACAAAGTGGCTTACTCTAATACAAAATAATAATGGAAAAGGCACACTGAGGTTTTTTCTATTTCCCTCTTTATCTTTATTTGAAATCATATAATCACAGAGACGCAATTCACACAATATTCTTTAGTTCAAAACCTTTATAGAGTGAACCATCTTTTCAGCTTTTTACAGTATAATTACAGAACACAAAAATCAAACATGGGCTTGTTTGTCATTTGAAATGAATAAATAAAAAAAGAGATGATTAGACAAATTTGAACAAAAGTGGTATTTCAGGGAAATATACTTTTTCCACTTCTCCAAAATTTCCTCAAACTGAGCTTCCTGAAGCCTCATGGAGAAGGTGATTATTTCCATCGCGAAGATTTCATAAATTCTATCATACCAGTCCTCATAGATGGGGTGTCTGGCTTAAGCCATTTCTTCATCATTGCTTTTCTAGCAGCCACACTCAGCATTAGAAGCCCAAAAAGGAGTTCAGTGATTTTTTAATCACAGATGGCATCGACACTTGGAAATCATTCCATCTAAAAAATAACATAACTACCTTGAATGAATATTGTATTGCCCTTTTTTTGTATCTCATACATTATCATCATGAAGCATTTTAAAACTCAAAGAACAAATACATTCATCCATATCTGAGGAACCTCATTCATACATATAAGCACGATTTTGGAAAAGTGAAAACATTTTCAAGGAGACAAAACAAAACCTAGAAAGGGAAACATTTTTAGCTCTGTTTGTTAATGTTGCATGTTTGTAAACTGATGTTAATAACCACAATTTCTACACTTGCAATGACAGATGACAGATTTAAATTACCAATATTCATTCGTGTGAATAATTATTATTTATAAAAATTAAAAATGCATTGTGTGAATACATGGAAAACGCCATGCAACTCCACTTAAATAAGTTACATTTTTACTACAAACCTGTTTCAAAAAGAGTTGGGGCGCTGTGTAAAACCTAAATAGAAACAAAATATGACAATGATTATATTTGACACAGTGTCCCAACGTTTCTGGAAACGTATGTCTGAGAAAATTTTGCTGAAGCAACTCATCATTGTACTTTTATTCACTGTAGCAGGACATGATAAGCTGCTGCTCCTTTAATGGACTGTATGAGTTTTTTTCTCGTTTGCAAGCTTTAGAAATGACTCTCAGTGCATTTTCTAACCACAGTGTCTCAACTATTGAAACATTTACAAATTTAACTGGAATTCAATGTGGGAGTCATTGTCTGAAATGCATTATGTTGTTATGCACATTTGTGGCCCATTTGTCTTACTGTACGTAGCCTGCTTTCATTCAGATGTTAATGTTAAAAAAGAGCAATTTTGCAATTAAGCAATGATCAGAATAAATTTGCTTTTCACTGAAAGAGAAAGGGTTGATTGTTCTTTGCCTGTTGAGCTGAAACTATCCTTCACCAGTGTGGAATTTGGAATTGATGCAGACATGAATGTAAGATCAACGATCACAACAATCATCTACACAAAGGAATGAAAACGTGTACTGCAGATGAGTACAGTGTGTTTATTGTGTGAATCATGAAAGAGATAATGTATAGTGAGCAGGTTCCAATGGAAAATAAACCCCGGCGGGAGGCTTCTGTTACCTTTAACAAGAACCAGGCCATGTTTCCAGTTTTAAAGCTCAGCTGACTGGCTGCTGGCTGTAGCTTCATATTCAGCAGACAGGTACACCTGACTTGGCAAGAAAGCAATCAAACACATTGCCCAAAATGTAAAACTATACCCCTTTATAAGCCCATAAGCTTATAAGAGACGATAAGCCTGAGCTTGTCACATCCCATTAATTGTCAAAGTACTGCTGAATCCATCAAGTGGGACAGGACAGATGTGATGAGGGACAGTCATGCAGAAATCAAATAAATAAACTAAAACCTTTCTATTTTCACTTTATATGCATTTAAATGACAGGTTATTATTTTACTGCTGAAATGGCCGCTGCTTTTTGGAGTGATGACATGATTTCAAACAGAGACGGGAAAACTGCGAGCAAAATGACTGACCATGTCCACAGCTTTGTCACGGCCCTGAGATGGCGACCATTCTGCAGTTTCAACGAAGGTTAAAGATACAGAGTGTAAGAGCTGGCCACATGTGAAGGTCACCTCTTTACGACACTCTTTGCTGATATCTTTGGCTGAGGCTACTAGCTGCCGTTAGCTGGTTAGCTCAGTTAGTTGCTCTAGTGGCCCTAAGAGCTGAGCGGAGTCCGCCCCGACTGAATGCTCGAATAGTTGTGTCGACACTGCGACCAGTGGAACCGGGCTCAGCAGCCTCCCAGTGACCGTGGCCAGATCGGGACCAAACACAGCCTCCGAGACCGCCGGAGGCCAGGAAAGCTGTGTCAAGGTGATTGACAGCATCTCCAACCAGCGGGCCAGTACAGGGGGGAGCAGAGGAAGGTCAATCATCATAACGTGTAGTAGGAGCTTCTAGAGCCGGAATATTTTCACATCTAACTCGGAGAACCAAACTTGGGTTTGTGATTGTTGTACCAGTGGAAACACAAGATGGTTTGGGTGAGTTTCATTTTCTCTGTCAAGTTTGAATGAAGCACATTTGTTTCTTTTTGACATTTTGTGAGTTAATTTGCTCCATTAGTAGACTAAGAAAAGTTTAGAGTGTTTGTGAAACAGCAAACGAGCATACATCTCCCCGCTTATCACCTCTTGAGGTACGAATTGGTATTACAAGACAGAACAGGCAGCAGCTAGCTGGTTAGCATGCTAACTTCAGTAAATATCTCTGCAACATAACACAGACATATAGATTCTGTTGATGTTTTTGAATTAAAATCCTGGCCATGTCTTACTTATCTTGTACCTTTATGTTGATACATTACATCGAAACCATGTAGACAAATTATTATGGAGCCTTATTTCTGCCATGAAGAAGACAGATGAAGTGAATCTGCCAAAAAAAAAAAAAAAACGTAACCTTTACTGGATACCCTTATTTAGAACACGGCACGCTTAAATACTCAATTCTGATTGGTCAATCGGATGACTGACCTGATTGGCACACTCACAGAGAAACACTGGTTTGTGTGGCAAGGAGTGAGTGGAAGCAGCAGTGGTGTGTTGTAGTGTGGCTGAGCTGCAGCAGCCCAGTACCAGTCATGAAGAAGATCTACATCTTGAAGAAGGGAGAGGATGTCGCAGCTCTGGAGCAGCAGCTGCAGGGAACGCAGGACAAGGCCTGTGATGTGGCTGAGGATTCCTCGCAGCAGGCCACGATTCCTGTCCCTGAGCCCCAGCACCAGCAGCTCGCCATCACAGAGACGGAGAAGTGGTGGTAATTCACTTCTTTCAGGAAACTGTAGACTCCAGGCTACAGTGACCCCACTACACAAATAATGCTAAAGGACAAACTGCAGAAAATCCTCCTTTTCCACTGGTCAGTGTGTGTTAAATCTAGCAAATTATTTTTACGTTCCTCATCCCAAAGTAAATCTCTTTGTAGCGCTGTGCTACACCATGACTGGTACCTGTGTAGGCTAAATGTGGACGGGAATGAGGAAGTCAGTCTTACAAAATAAATTTCTTACTTAATCACCATAAATCACAACGTGCACACCACATGAATTTGGAGCTACCATTTGTTAGCCACCAGATATTTCTGTGACAATTTAAAATCCCAAATTGATTATAAGTATTTCTCTTGCACTCATAAAAGTTACACCATCATCTGGGGTCAGGTGACAGATAGGACCTTACAGTGTCTTTCCAAGGAGGGAAAGCTGTGAAGTTAATGAGTAAACTTTAGCAAAAGCTACTGAGGTGAGATAGCTGACAATAACATGTGTTAGAGGCAGTGGTGGACGAACTACTCATACACTTTACTCGAGTAAAAGAAGCAATGCCAGTCTGAAAAACTACTCTGTTACAATTCCTGCATTCAAAATATCACTTTATTATCAAAAATATTATTATCAATATCAGTTCTTCAGTATCAAGAGTGAAAGTACACACAGAGGGGCAGAGCAGCCGCTTTGAAAGCGAAATTAAATGCATATTGATCATGTGTATCGTATTTCTGATGCAT
This sequence comes from Chelmon rostratus, assembly GCF_017976325.1. NCBI lineage: Eukaryota > Metazoa > Chordata > Actinopteri > Chaetodontiformes > Chaetodontidae > Chelmon > Chelmon rostratus. Next base: position 6,018,977 of record NC_055658.1, read on the forward strand.
TCACACATAGGAAGCATTTTAATATCTGGTTGCAGCTGGTTGAGGTGGAGCCAATTTCAACTTGATTGACTTCTATTCTGTTTTCTAAATTGTTCACATGTATCATATTTAAAATCATTATCTGCAAATGAAGCAGTAACTAAAGATTTCAAATAAATGTAACAGACTAAAATGTACAATATTACCATCTGAAGTAGAAGTATCAAGTGAAATATGACATACGACATGACAAACTAATTATTCATCCACGCAGCAGCACGCCAAAACAACCTAGACACATGTAATCATCAACCAAGTATGCAGATGCTAGCCACTCCTTATGTCAACAGGAACAACTTACACACATACTGGAGTCAATAATTTATTACAAAATATTACGGACCACGATGATCTACAGCTAAATACTTTTCAATACACTGAACATCACTGACAAGACGTTGAAAATGACATCGATCCTGAAAACAACTTTTTTTTCGACATCAACAATAACTATAACTATTATACCCAGGAATAATTTAACAGCAGTATTAACCTGGAGAACAGTATGTCCATAATCCATTTAAATAGCAGAAGCCTTTATAGTAATTTTCAAAACATAAAAGACTTTCTGAATCAATTCAAGAAACCTTTTAATATAATTGCAATATCTGAAACCTGGTTAACCTGTGTGGTGTGCCCGTCTTTCACTCTGTGATGCCACACCTGACTATCTGTATACTATATGTACCGACCCAGACCTCTCCTGACTTCATCTGTAGAAGCTCCTCCGTTGGTGCTGACACAATGGGACAAGGACCGGTCTCCTCGTGTCATCTGGTCACAGAGGCTTTGGAGAGGCAGCTCTAAATCTGCAGCCAGCCTCTAGGAGACCATGTGGGCCTGGAGAGAGGGGATGTAGTCATAAGCTTTGTTGACTTTGACAGCATAGACACTTCAGCACAGTTCCCTTCTATTCATCAAATTATACATTACAAGAAATGTATCATTTAAAGATTTAGCCTACAGTGGTTTAGTTACCTCAAACTTACATCACATTGCTGTTAGCTAGTGGACATGGCCTTAATATCTGCTTGAGAATTATGAGTTGTGTAAATCAATGCAGTCAGCCAGCTAGAACAATCTTTAAAATACTCACTGGTCGAGTGAAAATGAAGCGATGATGCTGAACATGGCAGTCAGGTGGTGCTTCTTCACACCTGCTGGGTGTTGAGGTCGCTGGGCCATTCTGATGAAACACAACATTATCATGGAGAATATAAAACACACATTAGTAACTTGTAACATTTGCTGTTCAGAACTAGAGGACGAGGATGGGCTTACGCTAACAAACTTACTGCTCATTACTGTTACTGCCTTGTGCCCTGAAGGTGACTTTCTTATTGCCATATCTGACAGCACAGCCATGCTCTGTATTGTGGTCAAATGTCTTGTGTCTACTGTTTTATTTAGTGGGAGATAACACGAGTGTGTCCGCAGTAACTGAAAGCATCAGAAAAAACAAGGCAAAAAGCACAAACTTCAGGGACTAATGAATATGACAATACAGCAGCATAGGTGCCGTGCTGTTACCAAGTATTTGCTTGTTCATGAACAATGAATACTGCTTGATCGATGCCAGTGGGCTTCGCTTTATGGACGTTATGTAGCATTTCTGTGAGCAATAAACGTGCGTATCACGTCTGGACACTGTTTTACTAGTGCTTGACTTATAACACAGTACCTAGGCCACAGGCTGCCGAGTGACACAACAGCCTTACTGGCTTACTTTGTTCAAAAGTCACCGAGGATGTTCCAGGATTGAAACGCGTGTGAGTTTTCCACAGAAATGATTCTGATGTCGCAGCTGGTGCTAACATGTAGCAACAAGTCAGCAGCAAACTTGCTTTGCTACTGTTAGCTATGTGATGATAGCAAACTACTAACTTTACCTACATGTTTGGTAGCTAAGCTTGCAATGCGGTGTGTAGAGAAACACAAAATGCAATACTCTTTCGGTCATGCAGATATAAACTAAGATCTGGACATGTTAGTACATAGCACATAAAAGTTGACGTAGCTAGCAAACAAACAGCTGACCGGTCAACAACAAAAGTAACAGCAACACTGGCGTGGCTCCTCGGCTCTGTTCCTCCTTCAGCTCCCGGTTTTAAAGCAGCCATGGTGCCGCCAGGGACACATTCAAACTTTCGTTTCAAGAAATGGCACGTAACACAGACTCACGCCGAATACAGGCGAAGTGGAATATTTCATCCTTTCATTAATTACCATTTGCATTCGCACTATACACAACAATAGCCCCATGTAAATAGCTCACCTTCACTTCTGCGGTTCGACAGCAGCCCAAGTGAGAGGAAGACTTCCTGTCCCGCTCGCGCAAACACGCCGTCTGACGCATGCGCAGTTTGGAGCACAGGACTCACGGCTTTCCGTGTGATCGTTGTTCATGTTAACGAATAGGTAGTATGTGTAAAATTTACCCATTACTTTATAATTCCTTGAAAGACTACAATAAAGTTAATTTTATACGTTTTGCATAGATTATATTTACCACCCTCCAAAATCGCTTCTGTGGTTTCCATAGTAACGACCATCGTCACACATCAAGGCACATCTGGTTCCTGACGTCACATTTCCAGGAGTTTACCTTATCTATAGAGTATGACTACCCTCTCACTCTCAGTCAGAGCAGTCACAACGGAAAACAGGTTTTTACAGAGTGAACAGCGAACGACAAATTGTCCTAATGGAGCAAACCAGTGAGAGAAAGCAAATGAAAGGCAAGAACATGGAGAAGATCAACTTTATACCCTTCAATTCAGATGCCTGGATTGAAAGGGTTGCCGAGATCCGCAGACAGAACAGCGCTGCTATATCTTGGCAAAATCATCAACAGACTGTGAAACATCAGCAGTCTGTCAAGGCTGCGACCGGTGAGGCAGAGAGAGGGGATAAAACCCACCTCACCAAAACGGGCAAGGCAGGGAGGGGGAACTTTAACAGGGAGCCGTCTGGCCCAGGGCCCAGGTATGGCAATCATCAAAAGCAACCTGAGGATGTTCCACAGAGGTGTGCTACACCCTCAGGTGCTCCAAAGATGAGAGCTACACCCTCAAGAGCTACACAGCAGCCTGCTAGACCTGATCGTGTACCACAGCAAGTGGTCACACGTTCAGGTGCTACACAGCGGCCTCGTGAGGCCACTGAATTCACAAGGGGGCCAGTCCAGAGGAAAACGCTTTGGACACCACCAGGCCAACACCCCCCCCAGCCTGTACCTGCCAAACCACAGCACGTTGACATGGTCAAGAGCTGTGACTGGGTAAAGGATTCCACCAAGCAGGGCACGATTCACGTCCTTGAGCCCCAGCAACAGCAGCCCAGTACCAGAGTCATGGAGGAGATCAACACCAAGAAGGAGGAAGAGGATGGTGCAGCTCTGGAGCAGCAGCTGCAGGGAACGCAGGACAAGGCCTGTGATGTGGTTGAGGATTCCTCCCAGCAGGCCACGATTCCCGTCCCTGAGCCCCAGCACCAGCAGCCCAGTACCAGAGTCATGGAGGAGATCAATATCAAGAAGGAGGAAGAGGATGGTGCAGCTCTGGAGCAGCAGCTGCAGGGAACGCAGGCCAAGGCCTGTGATGTGGCTGAGGATTCCTCGCAGCAGGCCATGATCCCCGTCCCTGAGCCACAGCACCAGCAGCAAGCCATCAGAGAGACGGAGCAGACCACCGAGCTCAAGAGGCAGAATGAGGCTTTGGCAGCTGAGGTGGAGCAGTTAAAGAAGATGCTCCAAACAGACAAGGCTCTCCAGGATGAGGCTGAGCGGAACATGGTCAAGAAGATCAAGGACCTGGAGCTTCAGCTGGAGGAGAAGAACGCCACTGAAGCTGAGGCTGTCTGCAAAGTACAGCAGCTGGAGGAAGCTCTTCAGAGGCAAAAAGAGAGCCAGAAAGAACAAGACATGCGTCTGGCCCAGCTGATAGAGGAGAACAACAGGCTGATGGCTAAAATGACCCAGACACAAAGTGAGCTGGAAAGCCAACAGCTGCAGTGTCAGAAGATGTCCCGTTTCCTGGAGGCCATGAGCGACATCGAACACACCACAGAGGAGGAGGTGACCGCCCGAGAGGCAGCATTGGATGCTGTGATGAGCAGGATCGGCAACCTAGAGGAGCAAATGAAAACGGCGGACAAAAAGCCCAAAAAGCTCTCTCTGAGAAAAAGATTCCTCCGGTTCTTCAAATGAACTGGGGGACCATTTGCCCCCCCACTCATCCTACAAGCTGACCTTCCAACCAAATTCCAAATTCCCACCCCCAACTACCACCCGCCCAACGCAGCTTCCCCCCAAAAAACATTCCCCCAATTACAAAAAATAAAATTACAAAAATTACAAAAACATAATAAAAAAAACAACAAAAACTTAAAAATAAATTGTCTGTGAATCTGAATTCATTTAGATATTTCTCAGTTTCTCTGTATTGAATTCTATATTTCCAACATTAAACACAGCATGACAGTGACAGTGTTGGATAAAAGGTAAAAAAAAAAAAAAAAAAAAAAAAAAAAGGTGTATTTGCAGTTCTTTTTAAAATGGTTTTACAGTTTAAACATTGTTAAGGGCTGGTTATTCACTTCTTTCAGGCAGCTGTATTCATTTTTACACACACGGACCTTTGAGAATCAAACTTTTTTTCTATACCTGATAGCTTTAGTTAGCTTACTACCTTTCACATTAAGAATTTACATACAATTCATGTACAGATTTTACTATGAAATATAATGCATTGTTATAAATTAAACAGCCATTATATGGAATAGTTATAATTAGCTTCTACAAAAAATTACTAAAAAATAAAGACATGATAAAAATAATGATAACAGAACATAAAAAATAATTGTCCCTGAATCTCAATCCATTTACATATTTCTTAGTGTCTCTGCAGTGAATTCCATATTTATGTAAAATGATCTCGTAAGCCTTGTTCCTCTTTGTGAGTGTTTTATTGTTTGTAGCTTTGATAATCTCGTTTTCTGATTTTCTTTTCATAAGTATAGCTTAGGCGTATTGTTTGCCTCGATTACGAGTGATTTTCTGTTTGCTTGTTTTATCTACTAGGATCTTGTTCCTCCTGAGGTCCGTTTCACAAAGCAGGTTTACTGAAAACTCCGAGTATGTTAACCCTGAAATGAGGGAAACTCTGAGTTTTCCGTTTCACATAGGAAGGTAAGTCAAACCAGAGAAAGAGGGGTAACTCAAGCCTGTTTCACAGACAGAGGTAAGTTAAACTCCGAGTCAGTTACCGCAGTAACAGACTCTATGAACCTAACCTGGTCGGGACCAGGTTTTACTCAAGGAACCTCGAGTTTCTCTGTGTCTCCGCCCTCTTTCAACCGCACACCGTATTTCACTTCCTCATTCATTCATTCAGTCGGCAGACGAGTTTTGGCATAGTTCTGCCGTCTGCTATTAAAAAAAATCATTAAAAATATCAGTCAGTGGGAAGTCCATTAGGCACAGTAGGTGGTGACTTTTTTCGTTAACATGGCATGTTAACGTCTTTTGATCATGATCCCGTGGATGAAGGTGCAGCGATACTGCGCAGAAAATTAAATATTCGTTGGGAGATAGTTATCAGACCACGATGTTCTTGCTTTTCCAGACAATTATCGGTGCTGGACCACCACCCGTTCTTCGTGCATCTGCCTTCTTTCTGTTAGCTGAGTAAAAGTCTGTGTTAGTTTAAATATAGGCTTAATTATTTAACATAACATGATATAGATGAGAACACTTTTTTAATTTTTTAATTTTATTTCATTCGCTAACAAAAAACAAAACATTATATGAACACAATATAACCAATTTTACAATGAAAGGGAGCCACTTAATATTTACTTTACAATGTAAAACATGATCAAAATGAGGTAGCTACCTCATGCTCATCATGCATAGGTCTTACCTGTTTCAACCATGTTTTTATATTTCATTTTAAGCTGCTGCCAAGTGCGCTCCTCCCCCGCGGGATTGCACCTAAATGAAAGAAATTAATAGGCAACCATTCAAGCAGTTTTGCCCTGTAATATTATTGTGATTTCAAAGGACTACATTTATACTCACGCATTGACCCGAGCAGCAATGTTCTCCCACGCCGTCTCCCTCTCCTTCGCAGCTGCAGCGGTGTTGGACTTCCGTCTAAAAACGTGTTCATATTCGCAGTATGAGCGCATTAAAATGTCTAATTTCCAGTGGCGTGAAGTACGCAGCCTTCCGCTTCCCCGTTGCCATGGTGAATCCTTAAATCGGGGTTCCATTGATGCTGTCTTTTTAAAGTTGCGGTGCACGCGCTTAACTCGAGGTGAACCTACTCTGAGTTAATCAAACTAACTCAAATCTGCTGTTGTGGAATCGAAAACTCAGAGTTTCCTATCTCAGAGTAGATCAACTCAGAGTTCAGGGTTACACTCAGAGTTTGTTGAACCTGCTTTGTGAAACGGACCCCAGTTTTCTAGGAGTGTATTTTGTTTTGGTAGGTTTTCTTATTCTATTTGTTTTCTTGCTTAGTTAAACATTTCATAGCCATAGTGTTCTTCCTCCTTCGGGAGCGTTTTTGTTTTCCTTGCCCATAGCTGTAGAGAATTGTTTGTTAGCCTCACTTAGAGCATTTTCTGTTTTCTTGTTTATTTTCATACTTAGATGTTTATCGTTAGTGATCCCTGTATAGTGTAAGTCTCATAGCCTATTTGTTTGGCACGAAGCGAAAAGGTTGCTTGTTTGCCTGAATAACTCTGTGAGTAACATCTTTGCGTCTGAGTCCTGTTCTGAGTCCCGGCCTGACAGTTTCCATCAACTGGTTTGGAGCAAATGAACTATGCAGGCAGAACTTCCTTTAAACTGTATACTCTCCATCAGTCAGATGCTTATGTAGGTTATGATAGGGGTGCAACAGCTGCAGTAAGAGTCTTCTAATCATCGTGAAGGAGGAAGGATTGTACAAAGCCTGAGAGACTATAGGTAGGGTTTGCTGCCAAGTACTGACTTACTCAAAGATCTGCCATGGGCTCCCCAAAGTCAGAGTTTGACATTATGCCTTCCTTCATTGTCATATGACTCATACAGTCATATCCCAGCCAAACCCGTCCTGTTGTTCTTGTTCCGATGGCTGTGGAGAATACTGCCGTACATTCAAGACACTGCATTGTTGTACATTTGTTGTTTCACAGTATCATGCAGCCTCACAGGGAAAATCTCACCTTTGCAAGCGCTAAGATAAAAAAAGACCACTTATTTTTAAATTGGGTCTCATCAGCTCAAACAACATATAAAGCCAGGTTCGTGACTAGAAACTCCAGAACAAAACAGAGGATGCACCGGAACGCAGCTGTAAACTGCAGCAATGTGGAACGTAATGACCAACTCGTAGCACTCTCAAGCCAGCACTATAGTCTGTCTCTCAAATTGAATTTGTAGACTACACTGACATTTATAAATATGTGCACATAAAAAGCACATTAAAATCACAGAACGCGATTGTCATGTTTTCACTCCGCAGCGCCACTTGAACGTACCCAAGAATTCTGTGGAGCTTTTGTCTCGAGAACCAGGAACTGTGCAGTCATGCCTCACTGAACAAAAGAGCTATTTAGTGAAGTGGATATCAGGGATATATGGCTCATCATTATTCCCATGCTATATTACACTAAGGCCTCTAAACTCCCAGTGCCCATCCCCAGAGACCAGTCCTAATACCTCCTCTTCCACAGTCCCTTGACCACAATAATAATGGGTAGCATTTTACCGCACAGCTTCCTCCAGACTGCAGCTCTGTTCTGAATGGCTTTCAGTGCTACTTTCTGACTTCTACAAGCATCCAAAACACAGACAACCTCTCATTTATCTGTCACAAAACATTTTTCAAACAATTGCAAAGAAGATTAGGTGGGAAACAGTTTTTATCCCAAGACAGGCTTTCAAAAGAGGCTCTCTCCAAGGCTTGAAATGTTCTTTGTCTCTTTTTGTCGTTCTCTACATCTGCTTCTCTTTTTCTTACACCCTTCTTAACTTCGACTGTCATAAGACTGTACTGTAATTGGAGATAAACAGCATTTATCTTCTCTATTGTCCCTGAATAACCCTCTGGCCCATCTCAGGTTTATTAGCCTCTTTATTGCAGGAGTGTGAGAGTACAGTACTTGACATATTCATCTTCCTAGTAATCTTTTATACTGCATTTATAATGATACCACCCCTTGGAAAATGAACTTTTATTCATACCAGCAATTAAGATCTTGTGCAGTTTGTCTTGGCCACCGGGGAATGAAACAACCTGAGGAATCACTCTGCTAATGATGGCCTGTCAACGATGCAGCTGTCTGGAATAAATCGTCAAGATCCCCCTCATAAACAGCTATTCCCCCAACATCCAGCACACACAGAAACATACAAACACACACACACACACACACTCACACACTCGTAGTCAAACTTTGTTGTGTTGCCAACTTTGTACAAGTTCCTTTTCAAAATGAGGAAAGAAGGTGACTTCACCAAACTGTATTATATTTTACTGGGAAGCCACTCCAGCATGGCACATGATGTTGACAGTGACCACAGTTCAGTCAGATATCAAACAATATGCTGAAATGACTTTTGACAGACATTGTAGCAGCTGTACCTACTTCTCGAAAGCTAATGCTAATGCTAAAACGCTATAAGTTGACAAAATGTTTCCAGCTGATTCATTTTAAAATAAGATAAGACGAGTTAAAATGTCTTAAATATGCACTTAATGGCTACACACGATATAATGTCTAGCTCTAACTACAGCCCCATTCATACTTTAAGCTTGCTAGGTATTCGTTGTCTTGGGGTGGGGGTCAACGGTGTGTGTGTGTTTTTTTTTTAAGATATTTGTTTTCTTTCATATTTGTACACAGCATCATGGTAATACTGCTACCAAGAGAACAGAGCATCCAGCAGCCATAAAGCAGGTAATTAATGTAATCTACACGATTAAGAGCATCGTGGTGTGTAATCTCCTGATAACCATTTCAAATGGCGGCAGATAACAGGGTCAGTTCATTAAAAAATATCACACTGTGACCACATAATATTACAGCAGCCAGTTTAGTAAATCCAAACCTCTAGAAATACTCCGTTTTCACTGCAAATGCTCTGAAAAGCAGCAGTCGCGATCTCAGACAATGCAAAATAATTTAAGACTTCATTTCTCCCCCTCAACAATATCATATGTCAACTCAGATGTCATTTACTCTCATCAGATCAGTTTTGTGATTGTTAACCAAGACCATCCATCTCACGCTCATCTCAGCAGCCTTATTAGTCTTTAATTCAGAAAATTTGAAATGTTTAATATCCCAAGATGGATTGTAATGTAGCTTTGTCAGATTCAATTCCACTGATCATATTTAACCTTGAGCCTGCAACTCACTCACATGTTTGAAGACTGCATTACCATTATCAATTGTTCAACCCATTTTCAGAGGCCTCTCAAAATGAAGGCTCTAATAATTTCTTTCTGCTCTTGTGGACTGAATGGAAATTTCTCATTTGCTATGATTCATGATGAGGAGTTTTGAGAGGCAGCCCTGTTCTCCTCCACCATTAGACGAGTTCCTACATTTGCATGCACGTTCATTGCTGAATAGCATGAAGAACAGTTATATTTGGTAAATGTCAATAATTTGGGCAACAAGTAGGACACATAATGCTCTGAAAGGACATTAATTTGAACAGTGTAAAGACAAAAGACTGCATTTGTATATACAACTCTAGAAAGAGTGATCTTATATCAATGGCCATGTTATGGTTCTTATACTGTTGAGCAAAGTGTGTTTAAATGATCACAGTTCACGTGGTAGCTAATGCTCACAATGAAAAGGAGACGACGGAAAGATTTCTAAAGTCTAAATATGGGTGCAGCATGTAAATACAACAGAGGTGTCTGTGGGTTTAATAGAACTGTGAACAGGTGTGGGGGAGGGTGTTTCACGGATACTGGATGTATGGTTGATCCTGCTGGAGGTGCTGAAGGCTGAATTCAGTTAAACATCTGTGATGGGAGGTTCCCACTTTATAATCCCAATGGTATACCTGTTGTCAGTCCCCCATCCCTCTGTTCGCTTTATGTGCAAGCTGCATTTATCTTTAGGGCGAGTTATGTCACTGTGCAGTGGTGAATGTTGGCGTGTCAGATTCTGAATCCTGACTCTTTAGTTTGTGAAGATGCACTGTCTGTAATTTCACCTACAGCTGCATGTGGAAACCATCTTTGTTTTGGTGCCATTATTAGCTTCATATAAACTTAAAATCTCTCAGTTAGATTCTGAACTTTCTGTTGTAACAATTAAACACAAGTGTAATTTCTGCTGCTTACGTGTGGCTACTCAAATCTGAGAGACAAAGAACAAGTGTTAGCCCTTCAGTGCACTGGGCAGGTGGGTGCAGTCAATTCACGAGCTTTTTTGTTGCACACAGATCCAAAATAGAGCCAAAAAGCTGTATAGAGCTGAGAGGAACAGCAGGGATGGGTGATATTCTCTGTGAGAATTTGTCAATAGGAGCGAGACCTTTCGCGTGATACATAGTCATTTGATCCACTGCTAATATAAAAATATTGATTAGCGCTGTTTTAAGCCTCAGTAAGTTTACATTCTACTGCAATTACAAAAAGGCCAGATGTACAGATCCATTCCAAGTTTGCTTAATCATTCTTTCATTTTAGTTGAATTAATTCTCAATTGTTCTTTGTAACTCTCTTTTACCTGTGTCACATTAATTAGATAATATTCATTATTATTAGGGGTTTGGAAACCCAGAAATGTTAAAGCTGCACATTACACACGAGGCTGAGTCATGTGGCTGATGATGCTGCTGAATGGCTTGCATGGATTGGATTTTGAGAGGAGAGCCTCTCAAACTGTGGATGTGGATTTGCATATGCAGTAAATGTTTTGATTCCTGCACACACAATACAGTATAGTGGAAGTATTAAAACCTGTCACGTACTGTATTGAGGTATTGTACAAAACTAAAGCTAACAGGGTTGTCTGGGTCTTTGGGGCTTGCTATAAGTAGAGTCATAGGTTAAGCCTGTGCAGGGCTTAAAGAAACCTATTTCTCTTATCTTCCCTGGTCATGAACCATGAGCAATAACATTATCAAGGGTCTGTTGTTACAGGGTTGGGGTAGAGAGGAGCAGAATTACAGGCAGTGAGGAGATTTTAAACACTACACGTCTCGGGGATGTGTCCAATCGTGCTTCTAATCTGCCCATTGTGCTTGGCCTTATCAGCCGTCAGTGCTTTGAATAGAACAAAGAATAGTATCGGCCGATCCATAAATCATAACTTCAAACACTGTGGGAGGTCACTGTTTTATGTGTCCTCCTGGATACAGCTTTAGCCTGCAGATTGCACTTGTTCTCATATTAATGCCTTATTGTTTAATAGAAAATGCGAAAATAGGCCTGGACATACAACAATATCAAGTGTTCGGGGGTATGTTCTTAATCAGACGTTATCAGGTGATACCATTCACTGAGGATTTGCTACCTGCTCTTTTGTTCAGCTTGTGTTGTGTGTTTGTCGCTGTTCAGTCACCACAATGACACATTGATCTGACTTTCACGTGTGTCTTTACAAGTCTGTGCGTTGTGTTCATGCGTTCATTCGGTACTCTTTGGTATAACACCTATGTGCATGATTTTAAAAAAAGTGGACAGAGACTGGAAACTGGGTTAAACAGCGAGCCTGGCTCCGTCCAACAGTAAAAAAAAAATCTGCCTACTGCTGGATTATTTCCTACCACATAGCGCCCAAATATAACCACGATTTGATGTTTTTAGCTAGCTGTTTCCTGGAATTTCATCCAATTCTTGCAAAAAAAGTGAATACTTTTATTTCCAAGTATTACTTCAACACTATTTAGTCAAAAGCTACATTTGCATTTAGCAAAGCAGACTAGAAGGTCATAAATTGGGTGTATTTATAAAGTGTATTTAGCATGGTGCACGTGTATAAAGAGCTTAGTTCTTCAATCATCTTCTCAATTCACTTGATCCCTAACAGGCCGTATTTTAAATTAAATCAGTTTTTCACCTTAACATCAAGCTGTGAGTGTTTTAGTAAATGTACAAATAAACATTGCAATGAATGAACATTCCACCTTTTCTTCAGCGACTTAAAGTGTTTCAGGTGTATAATCTGAAATTTTCAACGAGTGATAGATACGAGCTACATAAGAGGGCAAAGGTTTATGTTTTATTGTGATAGTACGCGAAAGGTTCGGTTTAGTTGGCCTTTCATCTTCCTCCAGGTCAAAGCCAGAGAGAAACAAATATAGACATACTTAACATGTTTGCATACTATACATAGAGATGTCAAATTGCATAATTGCTGTACATATTCCTGTTTCCTTCAATTGATACATCAGTCATGGGTTAGACTTTTACATGGCTGTCAATTCATTTCCAGATTGCAGTTTCCTTTCCTCTTAAACCAAACAAGTGTGTTGATGGAATATTCAGCTGTGAGTCATCCTGGCCTAATCTCTTCTCATAAAGTCACATAAGGCGGGGCCGCTTAATAGCTAATAACGTCATCCAACGCAACAGTTTTTGTTTAAATATCAATGAAACACGGTCAATTTCCATCTACCTAAACCTGTAAAGAACTACATACTTCAGAATCTAATTTAATTAGGTACTTTACAAACCAGCAATTCAATAATAACAGCAACAGTAAACAGATAAACGTAGGTTCTATGGTAATATACTTTTTCTTTTCTGCTAACAGCACAATAAACAGCGAGTGCTGTTTATTGTGCACACCACTATCCAAGTTGAGTCTTATTCTGGTTTTAATTATAATGGAAATATGAGGCTTGTGTGGAACACAGAGAAACCTTTGAGTGTCAAAATTCATTCTTGATCTTGGTATCAGTAGTTGACAAAATAATCCTAAAGATGCTCTATCTTATAATTATATATCAACAATGAGTCAAATCCCTACGTGTAATATGAAAGGTGTTGCTCGAAGCAACAAACCCACAATTAATTCCCAACTGTTCAGTTCCTCTGCAGCTCTGCAGAGAATCTCAGCATCCCTCAGCTCGCTCGTTTTGGTTTTACATTGCACGCTTTTACTGTTTTGGTTCAGTCCTACTGCTATAATAAACCTTGTATTTTACCAAAAAATGTCAGATACACATACTGTACGCTACCTGCCAAACACCACTCCATCAGCCCACAAAGTTAAGGACTAGGTGGTGTAGAAAGAGTAGCATTTAGTCGCTTAACAACCAAACATGTTTCTGAGGAGTTTGGTGGAGAACTAAAAGGAGAGTGAATACAGGACTCACATTCGCCAGGTTGACACAAACACCGCTCCAAATGAAAGCTACTGTTGTTCCATGTCTGCTGGATGTGGAACTAGGCAAGCCTCTGCTAACTGATTCACCATTATAACTTTAAAACATAACAAATTAACTAAAACAATTAATGGTCAAGGTCCCTTTGCAGAATATAAAATGTGGTTCAAAGATCTGGGAAAAGCATGCAGTGCAAACATCTCAGTGACTTCCTGTCACGTCATGTATAAAGTGCAGTACATCAGGATGTTGAGGATAAATCCAGTTTGGTTTCTATCTGCCTGCATGCTGCTGGATTTACCACTCTGTTGGTTTTCACTTCTTTATCTGGACGACAGTAAATGGAGGCAAGAGCGGCAATGCAGTTAATGCTCTGTATTACTGGAGTCAGTTTTTCACCTTCATTTTGCCATGCAGATCCTCATTAAATTGTTTATTTTCATTTGGGGAGGCATTTCAGAAACCTGGATAACATGTAAAATTATCCAGATTTCTATTGGAGTACTCCAGCTACGTTTTCAGGTTTCTGAAGACTGAATTAAGGGCTGCAGGTCTCTGAGCGCAGGCTGTGTTGTTAACATCAGCAAAGAGACACAAAGGATGCTTAAATAACTCAATCATAACCACAATTAGTGACTCAAAACAGATGAAAGGACTAATAAGTCTTTGTCTACTCCTCTCTCAATAGTTGTCGAAAGGACTAGCCAAGAAATATGAGAAACAGCCCGTCAGAGATAAATAAACATAGGTGATAACTGTTTTGAAAAAAGAGAGAAAAAAAGGAGAATCTTGGGGTTTGTGAGATAACAATAGATGAACATGGGCAACTTGAAAGGCTTTTCCCATATCCCGCCTTTGTTGGGTCATCACAGCATCCACGAATGTGTGTAACGAACTGAGTGTGGGTAAGTGTGTGTATTTGTGTGAATATCATCTGCCTAACTTCTTGACTGACATGTGAGTGTCCAGTGAGAAATCATATTTCTGTGTTACTGAGAATAGACAAGGTGATAAAAATCGCTATTCCTGTCAGGTATGCACCAGTGAATTGTTCATCAGTTCACCACCTATTTCCCTATGAGGTTTCTTTTTTTTCCCATTTTCCTTCTTTACTCAAAGCTGGGTTTGAAAAGAGAAGCTTTGGTGTAAGCAGAGAGGCCACAGGGGAGCAAATCCCAGTGGACACTCAGAAAAAGAACAGCTTCAAAAGGGCCTGCAATACCACGGTGAATTGTATAAGGGAGAAAAATGCAATGATTAAAAGTGAAATGTTTGTTTGAAGATAATGTTATTTTGGAGAACCTCTCTTAAGAGGATTTCTAACTTGAAAAAGAGACAAGAGGAAGAAATAGAGCAAATGTGGGAGAGAGACTTGGAACTAATTCCCACAGTTATGTATACGTGTTCAAAATTGGTAACATAGCATACAAGCAGCATTGCTATTCATCCAAGTGTTTGCCACGATCTCCAGCTCTGAGCTCAGTGCTCAGTACATAGAAAGTGTCTGCATGATTGAAGTGAAACTATCCCTGCCTTATAATATTATGTCTGAAGGGAAAAGATGGGTTAAAGAGAGCAGATACGAGAGACCACAGAATCTGACTCTGAATGGATACAAGACATCTATTTAGCCTGCGCAACCATTAGCAGGTGTACATTAGTATTCAGCAGAGGGAGCTGCGATGAGGCGGACTGCATGGGTCAAGTCAGCACCACATCTGGGCTGGGTTGGCTCTGTTTTAACCCAAAGATAGTTATGTAAAATTGCAGGCATGAGACAGAGCGCATAAACTGGCATGTGGCACAGAAAATGATGACGGGCGCAGGTTTATTGTGTATTCTGTCTAAATTGTCCCAAAGTTGAATGAAAAATGGTGGAAGCATATTCTTTTGGATTTTAAAAGGGTGTCTGACACATCCAGATGTGATATTCTCGTTTATAAAGTCTCTAAAATGAAATTATCAGATTTAACTTTATAATGTCCAAAAGAAACAGAACAGTGTGTCTTCATTAAAAACGTGAACTCAGCTTTCTGAGTGGGCCGAGGATAGAAACCTGTGTTTCACTAGGAGAACCACAGGTTGCTGTCCTTGGTCTACTTCTCTTTTCATATAAGTTACTGAATAGAATCATGTCATGGAGCAGATTTTTAAATATATGGGGATGGGATGGTTGTATATGTATATTGTGAAACTTTGTGGTCGCAAGTAGTTTCTACAGTGATCAAGGCTCTTAAAATGTTGTATACGTCTTGTGCAACTGAAATCTGGACTAATCCAGTACAATCATAACGATCATTAGAAACTACATATATTTGGTTTTGATCACCAATAAATGCCTGAATAAGCAGGTTCCCAATGTTCTCAGTGGCCTGATGGTACCTGTCAGGGTTTCTGGCTCAGTAACGAGGGGTGTGTCTGTGGGGAACTGTAAGGTGACCTTTTGTAAATCCTCATTTGGACAGACACTTTTTTCTTTTCATGGGATCAATATGTGGAAATCCTTGCCTGTAGAACTCAAAATGGATCATCATTTTAAACTCAGCTTGAAACAATTTGTAAAATTGTTTCAGTTAATTAATTGGGATTAATCATGCAGCATAAATGATAAACGATCTGGTGCCTGTCATTGAGTTTCATGTATTTTCTTGTAAACCTTCATGCAAACTACCTTCTTTTATACAATAAATGACTATAAGTGCTGTGGTGAATGGCTCTGGTCCATGCTATGCACAATTTTTTTTTCTTCCTTTATAAAAAAAACATAAACAGAAAATAGAAGTGTACAATGTGTTGGTGGAGAAATATCAATTCAGTGAAAAAGGCTTGAGGGAGCATTACTAATGCAGTGATAGACAGTAAAAGCATGGCGCCCAGTCACTTCACATGACACAAGAAGCTCGGAAATGTTGTGTATGCCAATTTGTCCTCTATTCCCAGAGTGGTCCACTCGCCAGCCCTTTGAATTTCTCCAACTGCATGACTTTGCATAAGCGACACCTAATTGAATATTAATGGATTCTGATGGTATTTGATTATCTGTTTTTCATTTGGAAAGATTATACAAATGAGCCTCATTTGCATGTCAGCATCCAGGAAATGAAATGGAGTGTGGCTGCCAGATTATTATTTCTCCTTTTAACGCCACCGAGCACAACTTCTTTAATCTCATGAATTCAGGATTAGTTTCACATTTTGGTGTGATGCTCCAATTTGGTTTGTGCAAGGAGGTCATTTACGCTGGCGGAGAGCTTTTGTTTGCTCCAGTAGGTGAAGACAATAGACATAATAAAGTTTCAATCAGCTTTGTTATTTTTCCTTAAAGCTTGACTGAGCTTTGGTATTTGTCAGATGGCATCCATTTTCAGGCAGGGCAGGTATGCAGGCGGATGGTAGCAGTGGAAGGATGATGAAGAGTTTCGTCCCATTCAGTCAGTATGAAGTAAATGGAAGAAATGAAAAGCCCATAATAGGAGTGGAGTGGAGAATTACTGTCCTGTCTGGCTCTCAGGCAACAGCTTTATCTTCACAGCAATTTACAGTAATCCAGGGTGGCTGTGGGGGCCTGCTGTAGGCCGCTGTTAGCTGCTGCAAAATGACATGTGTGTATACCAAGTTACAGAAAAAAAAAAAAAAAACAAGTTGGAACAAGGCCTAATCATCACTTTAAGTCACATATTATACATTTAGATGGCAACTATAACTCAAGTGAAGGGCACTGTGTACTCCTCTGCTGCGGTCACTGTACATATGTCATAGATAATAGTCTGCCTGCACCGTAGAGTGGAAAGACAAAACAGGAAGGATGTTTTATTTGGAAAGGCATGATTCAAGTATGCCCTTCAAAAGTCTGCCGGGGTCCTCAGGAGTTCTTCCCCCGCAGCAAAGCAAACCAAAATGGCCGCAAGAATTTTAAACACGACCGGTGGATCACATTATGTTATCCTGAATGCAATATCGATGTTTGTTCTCTCATAGGCCCGAAGTGTACCTGCTCGTCAGTGTTGCTGTCCACACCTCATATTGGCAGATCAATCCTAAGTGAGACTCTGCTGAAGTAGCTCTTGATTTTGATTGAATTTTGAGCACAGAGTCTTCCTTTCGATTCTTATCCCAATCAATTTTGCTGGGCGTGCCATTGATCTGATAAACATGAGCGGTAGTGGCAGTGCGGACTTTTGCCAAGTTGATATTGAATCAGAAGTGAGTGAAGAATATCCATAAGTATTGAGTGACTGCTCAAAGAAGTCAGTAAATAATCCTCAGATGCATGCTCCATAAGTGAAGATATGCAGACACCAGTCAACCCCCCCCCAATAGCCTGTGTCCTTCCATTTGCATTATTCCTATTATATCATTTGATTGTATGTTTGGACACGTACAAGCTTTAAAATTTTAAACAAGGTCAAATATTCAGGATTTCCACAGGATTTCTCAGCAAAGCACGGAGGATGCAGGAAAGCGCAAATGTGGCATTCACATGCAGGAGAGGAGCACAACAGGCTCGGCACAGTTAATGTTGTCGGTGAACTCGTATTCTTATTGAAGTCACTTTCTCTTCCTCGCTGCCTCCCGCCCTCTTCCCGTCTTTCTCCCACTCAGCAAGCATTCTGAGGATCTATTTCTTATTAGAATTCATCCCAGAAATCATGTTGGGCCAGCGTGCTCCTGCAGCTCCAGACTCTATTAAATGCCTCATTCAATTTTATAATGTAGTTTTTATTTGACATTAAGGGCTTTACAAAAAGGCGGTGGAATTATTAGTAAAAAAAAAAAAAAAACAGAGAGAGAGAGAGAGAGAGAACCACCCAGGAGAATGCTATTATACATTCTGATTTACTGTCTTTCCTTTCCTGCAAGTTTCCACTGCATCTTTTTCAGCCCTTACCACACATAAATTGGTTTCAGAAGCTGTTCAGTGTGTTCTGTCAACATGTTCTCACTCTCAGGTCATCAAATACAGCTGCTTGGTCGTTGGCCCATAGGCTTCAAACTGTGATGCTCTACCTACCCCTCTTGCGCCAGTTTTTTTTACGTGTATTGCTCTGTGGTCAAGTTAGCAACGTCCAGTTAGACTTTCAAAATAAAGCTTGCTGAGTGCAATAATAAGCATGTGGTTAATGTGGAACCGTCGCAGTTTTGACAAAGAAGCTACTTGGTCAGATTGTACTTTACATTATGTAACTTCAGATACGTCGGTTACGTAACTAAAAGTAGGCCAGCGCTGACTTTTGGTTTCACACAGCATGAGAACTCCATGGTTCATGTCACAAGTCCTGTGTTTGATCCAACCAAACACCAAACCTGCTCCATTTGAGTACTTTTCTCACTTTTATACAATGTAATTCGACTTCAATGGCACATCAAAACATTATGGTAGAGGGGCCCCTCCAGAAATGATGCTAGAGAGGCACTGACAGTGTCACAGCGACTTTTGAACTGACCAAGCTGCCATATTTGACACGCTGGGAGTGACAACAGGAAGGGTCACCACTAAAATCTGTGCAGTCTTCATGTAGCTCTGAAGATCCCACTGCAAACAAAAGTTCAGCCTCAGTTGTAATTATTATTTAAATTGATGCAAAGTTGAATTGTATTTTTTCATATTTTGACAGTTATGAAATGAAGAAGCGCTTAAGATAACTAAATTGTGCGCATAAGCAGGCGAGGAAAAATGGCATCTGTTTATTTACATTTCTCAATGCTTATACTACTACTGTGTGTGAAAATATAAAAATACTCACTGAAACTTGCTGGAAGTGAACATCAGTGTCCCAGACGTGTATTAACGCTGACAGGAAGTAACCCTGGAGGAATCTCTCTGAACTCAGCCCCCAGCCGCAATATAATTAAAACAAATCTAAACAGCCAGCTACAGAGGTTCATTGTAGAGTTTTAACAGGCGTACATTCCTCATCTGTTCTCGCAGCACCGAGCATTTACAGCACAAAGGAAACAACAAGGTGGCATGCAGCATGATGTCCCTTGTTGTGTTCTGTGCAAAGCCTGGAGACAGCTTGAGGCTTTTCTTCATCTTGCTTCTGTAATCTCTGTCAGTGGGGACTCTCATCTGGTGCGGGGCGCCGAGCAAGAGGGTGCAACCCAAACAGTCACTGAAAATGGCTTCTTCTATATTCATCTGTTGCTGGGTAAAAAGGCAGTTTGGGGTAACATTTGATAAACAGCTAGAATTGGCATATTCTGCTGAAAATTTGACAAAATATTGGTCCGTGTGTGGTTGTGTGATAGCCTAAACCTCATTTACTCAAATTTGATGGATGGGTGTGATATCTTGTAAGTGTTGAAATGTTGTTTTGTCATTATGAAAGGAAAAGCAGATAGCACATGGAAAATAACATCAACCAAAGCTGTTTTACTTGCCAGATCTTTATCATTATCCAGCACATTTCAATGCACAAGATAATAGACAGAACATATTTAAATATTTGACATCCAGCAATGCCAAATTTTAAAGCATGCTGCAAACACAAAGGGAAGCAACACAGTCATCAATTTAACATATTCGAGCTGGTAATTTGTTGCCTTTTCATTAATTTCATTTCATTTCGTTGATCTGGGGAGGTTTGGTGGTTCTGGTTGTGGGGTTTATTGGGTGGTTTGGGTTTGCCCAAAGATCTGTCACAAACGTAGCATTTTGCTTCTAAGAACTTGACTAATTCAGTTTTCTTTGGAACATGCTTTAAGGTCTCTTCCTTAATGACTTCAGAGGAGCAGTCACAACATGAAGCATCCTGATTGGCTTTAAGGTTTTCCCATGAGCCTTGCTTATCAGAGCACAGTGACTCCATGTTTCTGTTGAATCCCTGTGGGTGCACTAAGTGTTTCATTGTCAAGACATGCTGGTCCCATGCTGTAAAGAACTAAAAGCATACAGTAGGGACATAATCTTCATTTTGAAATGAGATTCTGCGAAGAGATAGTCTTAGATAGCTTCAGATAGATTCCTATTCACGTGAGCACACAAAGTAAAGCAAAGAACACAGAGAGAAACATGATCGGGCAGGGAGACAGCAGGTTTTGGTAATTGCTCTCTTCTGGCCAGAGGCAGGCACCTTGTGTTTCAACACTAACAGCTCAACTGCCCCTCGTTTGCAGCTGTTCTAGTAAGTTGCTCGGACTTTTCTGTTTTTGACAAGGCATTGAGTGCCTAACAATACCAGACGTAAAAGACTTTTTTTTGTTGTTTGCCGTTTTTTCTCTTTCCCTATGATGAATGCCAACATAGAGAGATCCATCCAGCAAGTTTGTCTTGCATGTTGCAAGGCAGCTGTTATCTACCATCACACTAACCTTACCTTTATGAGGTACAATAAAATCGCAGTAAGTAGTTATGCTATTAAGCTAATAAAAAGCAAAAAAAAAAAACAAAACAAAAAAGCAATTGAGATTCTCCAACATTAAAAAACTGCCTGGTCAGAGGACAGATTTTGCCAAACAAAAAACAAGCATATGTTGGCTTGATTTAAGATTTCATCTTGCTTAGATTTAGCGTTTTGCAGTGTCACAGCCATAAGTCTAAATGGGACCAAGGGTCACTTGCGCACAATGAAATGGCTGTGCAAACTGCACATACGAAGGCAGCATCAGATGAAACGTGTTGCTGCTTCTTCTGTGCTGGTCCTCAACATGTAAAGAATAGAAAATAGAGTTTGTTTGTTTTTTCTTTTTGATTCACAGTGTAGTCCTTTTTCTTTGGATTTCTCTCCCCTCTGTAGCCTGTGGCCTGTTGAAAGCCTTTTTTTTTCTCATGGAGATGTAGATGTTTTTTACGGAGCCCTGGCTGAATTGACATTTTCACATTGTGGTTTTCTTACTTAACTCTGTCATAACAAGGGTAAAGAACATGCTGCTTATGAGGAAAACAACAGTAAAATGTTAGTTCCTATGCATGAGGTTTCCAAATGGTGACATTGTCTGTGAACTGTGCAACGAATAAAAAGATTAGACTGTACAGAAATAAAAAAAAAAAACACATATTCATTTCAAACCCAACCTTGGTATATCAGCACACACTAGATTATTGCAAATGTACAGGAATGGTATGAAGGTCTGCGTAGAACTAATATGAAAATGCAGCATAAAAATGCCAAAGATATGTTCCAGGTGGCTTTGAAATGCTGACAGCAGGACTTAGTTCTTCCACTAGAGGGCACTGATGACTTCCTGTTCAGGTCACAATTCTTTTATAAAAAACTTTTCACATTTGTTCCTGTGTGTTAATGTGGGGAAAAAAAACACAATATGACCCATGTATAGTTATCTGATCTCTCAAATATAAGTATAGATGTAAAAAATCCAGTAAGTGTAGCCAACACTTGCAATTTAATTACCAGTATGAGAAATTTTTGAATAGGTTGATTTTGCTGTGGGTGAGCAATGGATGACCACTAGAGGCCAGAAAGACAAACTTATAGAAATATGTCAGCGTATTACTACTGTTTTGGCATACAGTCCCCTATTACACATTCAACAGTTACAGAGCAACATCCCATTCAGTCATGTTTCTGGTCATGTGCTGAATGTAAGTTCAGTACAGACTTTTCTTTTGATTATTTTGCACCCCACAAACACAGCAAAACTGCATCTATAGTAGCCACGTTACATTTTTGCATCATTGTACAATTGGAAACATCTGCCACTGGATTTATGTTAAGAGCTGGTGAGAGCCGTGAGACTCAAGTGTGCCAGAAAAACAAAACAAAGAGCTGAAAAAGGCTAAAAGCTGCACAGAATTGTGCAGAATTGTGTGGTAATTCTCAAGACTCTGACTCTTTGTAGTACACACAGTCCCCAGCATAACAGAAAGGATTGTGGGTCAGTGATTTGTGTGAAAGTTTTAAGTTGAGCTTTAACCTTAGTAGTTTGAACAGTACGTTTGACTGATGTGTTTCCCTCCTCCAATTTCCAACGTCTAGACTTTAGCAGTAACCGTGAACATAGCAAGCTGTACAATGTGTCACAGCATTGAGGATCAAATTACAAAGTGGGGGAGAATGCAGGACATTATGTGTTTCTAATTTAATCTCAGTTTCTTGCAGAACTATTTATTTGCTGTTCTTTTCTTATTGTTGTTGTTGTCTTTACTTTTCCTTGCTGCTTTGAGCCATTGTGCTGCTTGCACCTTGGTCCTCACTCTTCCTGCTCATCTTGGTGGAAACACTTTAAACGCACATTAAAGGGTAACCTAAAGGGCCCCTGTGAACCCACAAAATGAATGCAATTTAGACATTTCTATATATTGCAGAGACATGTTTGAATGTTGTTTTACTTGACTGGGTGTGAGTTTTCTCCCCTCGTCTCTTTTGCATTCTGACATATGACTTGCGCCAAATGCTGTGTTTTTGGAATACATTTCCTGATTGGGAGAGAGATGTCTGGCTCAGAAGACTGAAGAGGAGGGGGATTATCATGTCTTCTCATCATGGCTTAATAGTTTAATGAAAAAAAATTGTAGACTACTCATCCCAAGTGGCATAGTTAATGTGTCACAGTGGTAAACAGCACTTTGTGGGTTTGATTCTAGCGGGGAGCAGCATTCCAAGCTTTTTTGGCTGTCACATTGACAATGGACACAGCTACATTTGCTGGAATGCAAAGTGGAGAAATGCATCTACAAAAAAAAAAAAAAAAAACATTAGCATAATTATTTTCATCCTCATTTCCATCTGTTGTGTACTGGCATGTGGGTAGCAGAGGAGCGACAGTGGGTGTCAAATAGTTCAATCAGGGGAGCAAAATGCTGCTACAACAACAGCATTTGGTGCTACAGAACTGCTGTCATTGTTGACCCTTCGGATCATTTTCATCTGAAATATCACAAAATGTTTTCACCATTAAATGCCAGCTTTCAAAATAATGTATATCACTGATAGTTTCATTACACTTTATGCCTACTACACATGGACACTGTCCATCCTTGGAACATTTACAGCTTTTTTTGTGGTAATTAGACATCAAGAATTATTAGAATATATACCCACAAGACAGAATGAAAATGTCGAGAATGCTGCAACTCATTAACAGTATTCTTCAGGGGGAACAAGCTTTGATTAGATTGTTCGTTCCTTCAAGGCAGAGCCAGTTGAACAAAGGCTTTCTGGTACGTCAGTGAAGATGTGGATTTCACACTCTCACATTTTCCGCATTAAGACGCGTGGATACAGCTTGCTGTTCTTTTGATGCACAATTAGAATTCATATCTTAGTCCATTACAGCTCATACACTAACTATTTGGTTACTAGTAGTGCAAAGAAAAAATGTTAAAACAATCATTTGGTTAAATGTAATTCTCTATGATGAAGAATGCACGTTCACTGAGATCATGTAATCTGGCGAATTAAGTGTGAATCTGGTGTGATTGGACAAAAAACAAAGTTACATTCTGTTTACAGGGAATAACTGGGGTGAACAGATGACCAAGCAATGAGCCAATTATGAGAGGCTGGGGTTTTGACAATATAAATGAACAAATTCAGCTTCATAATTAAGAACCTGATGGATGCATAGCCAGTCAAAGAGGAATAGCTCTGGGTTGGGGGCTTCAGAGAGTATAGGATTCAGCTCGACTCTGTGCAATTATGTTTGGAATCATTGTTAATTGACGTCATGTAGAGAAAAAACAACGCAAGGCACCACTGCCACGTTTGATAAGAAATGCATTCCTCTCAACAGGCACGGTGAAGCCTTATTGTGACCTATTTAAAACTTCTCAGATGCCGCGTCAAGTCAGCTTCGTTGTCATTCATCAGCTGAACCTCCTCTTGTCTTGGTGTCCAGGCAAATCTTTCATTTTCGTCACCCCTTTCTTCTCGGGGAGAGTGGTGCCATTTGGAAAGTGCGTACTGTTGAGGAAAATCCTCGTCCCTCAGCCAGTGAGCGATGAGCAAAGCGATGATGAATACCTGGGCCATGAATACTAAATGATAGGTAATTAAAGGATACCTGAGGAATATTACCTTGGCTGGCACACCTGAGGAGAGGTCCAGGCTACTGTCCATTAGAGTGGAGATGGAGACAGAGAGACAGAGAGAGATTGAGAGTGAGTCAGAGCAGACCATAAGGAGGCAGGCGTGAGTGATGGCTGCTCTCTGAATCAGTCATTTGGGTTGAGAATCTGACGTTTGATTAAGTCTGACCTAGATATCACAGACAAGAAGTCATGGCCTCTTACATGCACTTGAGTGGAGAGTCAGACTTCTTATGAGTTGGAAGAGATTCAGACTGAATAAGGCAGTTGTCCAAGTTTAGGTCTTTCTGTCTGCTTCGTCTGTCTGGGTAATATTATCATTATTAAGCAGCAGCAAGGTCAAGGGATTTCATCAAAATAAGCTATATGGATACTTAAGTACATGTATGAACAAAAATCAGTGTAAAATTGGTCAAAATCTATAAAACTGCGAAAAACAAATCTTGCATTTGGACTCATGTGCCTCATCTTTCCAATGTTCTGCTAATTTAATTCCATATGTTTCTTTTTCATCAACACACCTCCTGACAGTCTCACTCCCGCTTCCTCGAACCACTGCCATTCTCTTCCTGTCCACCAGGTTCCCTCCTTTTCCCACCACCTGGCTGCCCCACTCATCTACTCACCTGTTCCCACTTCTGTCATCAGCCCTTCCCCGCCCGCCTGCTCACCTGTTCCCACTTTCCTAATCAATCCTGCAAATATTTAACCAGCCTGTTTAACCAGTGTCTTATTGATGCTTTGTTGG
This sequence comes from Chelmon rostratus, assembly GCF_017976325.1. Classification (NCBI taxonomy): domain Eukaryota; kingdom Metazoa; phylum Chordata; class Actinopteri; order Chaetodontiformes; family Chaetodontidae; genus Chelmon; species Chelmon rostratus. The sequence goes on from NC_055658.1 coordinate 6,044,099, forward strand.
CTTCTTGCACTGTGCTTTTGTGTTTGAGGGTCTGTTATCTGTATGTTTACCTGCCTTTTACCTGTGTGGTTCTCTGCCTACCAGTACATGCCAAGGCCATCAATACATCACTGAAGTTATCCTGATGACTCCTCTATCTGTGTTTGGGTCTTATCCCTGCTGCCTCACATAACCAACCATGAAAATACTGAAATGTGAAGTGTTCAGACAACTACCACTCCATTTCTGAAAAAGTTGGGACACTGTGCACGTAACTAGAAACAGAGTGTTGATTTGCAAAACACTGAAACCCCATATTTAATTGAAAATAGCACAAAGACAACACATTAAATGTTGAAACTGAGAAATTTAATGGTGGTTGAACTCAGTAAGTCAACCCAGGTTGAGCGCATCCACATAAAAGGTGGCGTATTTGCAGCATAGGACCAGTCGCAGACATGGACAAGTCTACTGGCAGCAGAGCAGCATATTTAACAAATGAAGAGTGAGCTCTAATATCACAAAAATACAAAGTAGTTAAACACATAATCCAGGCTAAAAGCAACGCGGTTGCAGCTGCCAATGCAGGAAGGACATCTGGCCAAAGAATCACATACTGTGTGAATGCGTAATTGAATAGGCTTTTAATATCACTGCCCCATCATTAGGGCATGAGTAGACCTAACTATAATTACGTTTGTGTGTACCGTTAAATTAATGTGTTGCTTAGATGTATTCCTATGGCATGTATGACATTTTAGCTTGATTCACTCAGTTGCAAAGCCGCTTGGAATAAAAAAATCAATATTAAAATGGAATTCAAAGCGGTAAATTAGCTTCCTTTCATATCTTATGAGTACAACACGTACAAGTCTTTAGCACTTCAATGAGCCTCTGCTGTGGGAGGATGTCGGTAGGCTACACAAAAGCTGTATCCCTCATGTCAAGAATCATCAAGCCTAAAGGCTTTGCCGTTCTCCGGGCCCTCTCGCCTCCCAAGAAAAGATCTGTGCACACAGCTCCAAATGGTGATGCCATTTTCCCCAAGAATTGATTGATTAGTTTATACATGTTGATCTGTTATCTCAAGCATCTCTGCAGCAGGTTTGGTTACCAAGGCAAAGAAGAACTGAACCACCGTCGTAATCCTGAAAACCCAGGGTTTAACATGAAGCTACATCTCTAACTACAAATCCTGCTTCGTTGTACTGGCCTCTGGTCCAACCCTCTGAAACTTTTACATTGTGTTTGCAGTATGCATAACACACGGCGTGATGAGTGCCTCCACCACAACTTAAAGTTTAGAGGAGCCGCTGAACATAACTGGCCAGAGCAAATTTGTAAAATGGCACAATTCTTCACGTTAAATAGTCCAAAACCAACCAAAAACTATAGGCTCAGTGGAGAAGCATCCAGAAGAATCCACAGGTGAATTTATGCAGAATTTCATGCAGAATTTCTGCTGGCTTTGATGCTGCCTGGCATCTAGTGTTTTCTTATTTTGTTCAAACTGAACCTCGCTGTCCTCGCGCGCATAGACCAGCGACCAACCTGAACTTGGAAATAATACTTGAAATATGACACGTATCTTTATATGCATCCCTCTGCTCTGCAGAGAAAGCACTGACAGCTGCTGACCCTGAGGAGAGACAGGATGGACATTTACAGTGTCTGAAGCGTATTCAATAAAACACCATTGCAGAGCTCAGAGAGTTTTGTTTATCCTGCTGTAATATTATTTCCACACAAGCTTCAGATTTAACCATAAAAACTGAACTACATCCGTCAGTTGTTGATTCTAAACACAACACGTGTATACACCTAAGTGGTCCCACCCGCATGTGCATGTATCCAGGGCAGCCCCCACCTTAATAAAAGCATTTTCCTGAGAACATGAAACAGCCATGTGTGGAGTAAGGGTAAAGTTCATAGTAGAAGTCCTCTGCTTAGAGTAATACTAGCATAAGCTAATGTTTCTTCAAAAGCACATAGTTCCTACATGCAACCTGTCATTACCGGTTGTTTTATTTACAGGAGCGTGTGCGTATTTCACATGGGCGGCACTTATCCTGAAAGCACGGTCAACACCCAGTCTGCAGCGTTTCAGTGGAAAAGTGGCAAACGGCCATTAGACATAATAACCGTGTGCTATAAGACATTGTTTTCTGGGGCATTTTTCTGATTTAAATACTCGAAATATGATTGAAGACAATGTTAATGTTTCATTTTAAACTAGTCAGTCACAACTGAAAAGATGAAATCACATTAAGCTAATATTAAACTGTAGGTCAGTGAGTTGGTTTGAAGTGCACTGCATCATATCATTACAAACTGACTGTGTCGCTTTTGCATGAGATCGCCAGCCCTGCCTTTTTATCTCCACCAGATTCTCCATGTGTGTGAGGTAGCGCTGTCTGAAAAGTCCAGGTAACAAATCACAGAGAGCCTCTTGGGAGTACGCCCATTGACTTTTTGAGGCGTCTCACTGGTATAACCTTGACATTAATGGGAGGTTTTCACATTCTCAATTCTTATGGGGCTCACCATAATCTGTTATAGAGGGGGCTGAGTTCCCTCCTGGGTCCTTCTGAAGTTTGAACCCTAGCAATAACCTTGTCTGAATGGGTTAGGAGGATGTAGCAGTCCATCCTTCTCACTGTCCTCTCGATGTTTACCAAACCCTCTCCACCCTTCACAGAGCCAGCCCTCCAGAGAGCAACACACCAATTACTCCATGTGTATCTTGATTGAATAATAGGACTTTTAATTGTCTTGTCTTTCACAATTACGTCAAAGCCGTAACCTTTAATTAAGTGTCTGCCAATTATTTTATTCCCTTTTTTGTTTGAGTGGATAAAAGTAATTACTGTCACCTTGCAAAGTATGAGAAGTAATTAATCCTTTTTGATTTTACTAAATCCCATTTTTTTTGGTCATTAGTTGGCCTTTTAATCCTCAAACGATTATAAAGCTGGTTAATTATAGAAAATGCAAGTACCTACTTGTTGTTTGTGCAGCATCAGCACACTTTTTTTTCTTAAAAAACATGGACCGCTTATAGTACATAAATTCTTCTGAACTCTGCAGATATTGGTACAATGCTGTAATATTTGACCCTTGACGAGCCTCAGTTATACAGTTGTCAGACAAGATTGAAAGCACAGTTATACTGTAGATCTGTTCTGTTTTCCAAAATGAAATTGTGATGACAGCCACAATGTACATGTAAGAGCTGAAACTTAAACGGGCACACACTCATCTAGGATTCGCTCCAGACTCTGCCCCTGTGCAACAAACTGGAAGTGTGGGGCTTGAAAGACAATAACATTTAGGAGGCAAAGAAGGTTTAATGACAGACAATATCCAGCTGCATTATGGGAAATGTAGGCATTAGTGTTTCAGAAGCGTGATCGATATTACCAACCATAGATCAGGCTATTTTAGCCTCAATGGGGTTGATTTTTTACCTTTTTTTAATCTGTCTCTTGGGAGCTCCTCAATTTTACAGATGTGCAGTACTACATCACTGTACCCCCTTAAGGTTTCTCATAAACAACAGCAAGCGAGTGGTCAAAGCAGAAACAGCTAGAGTCGGGCATGCATGGTATCTGATGTCAAATAAATGCTGGATAAATCATCCTCACACAAGCACAAATAGAATATAGCAATGGACAGTGGAGTGTTTGGGCACAGGGGCGACATGCTGGACTGGGTGCAGTGTGAGTCCTCTTTCAAAACCATTTATCAGACAAGGCCAGGTGGGTTTTGGACCCAGAATGTGGGCCATTGTTGTAGGCCATAGAAAACCTTGGTTGTCTGGGGGATCCCAGCCCCCAGCCCAGGAGCGCTGTGTGGCTGCTATGTGAAGGCTCCAGCCCAGACACAAACATGCATATTGTGCAGGTCTGAAAGGACACTATAATCCATCCCCATACATGCCAACACCCCCCTCTAACCTCTATTCATCCCTTGCTGTGTTTGCATCTCTCCAGAGTGCCTTCAGCGCTGTTCAATGCCATGCTGCTTCACACAAGTTAAAACGTGATGGAGAGCTGTCATTGTCCTTCTCTGTGGTCGAAACATGTGCTTCCCAACATGCAGCCAGTTTGTTATCTCATTCAGAGAGCGCACAGACCACTCTGAGTCATTCTCTGTCTCTGTGTCGGCACGGAGGGCGCTGCTTTTTCTATCATTTCACGCCCGGTCCATTTGCAAAAATGGAATACAAGCAAGGAGGATCAGAGTAGCCTATAAGCCTGCTGTCTTGGCCTAAATAAATACAGTCACTGACATTGAGATTCAGGTCCTGCCGCCCGACCAACAGTTGGCCGTTCCCCCATAAAATGGAGGCAGTATTTATGTTGTGTTTTTAGCCCCCCTCTCTTTTCCTCATTCACTCCCCTCCCTGTCACTTCAGCCGCCTGGCTTTCTCTGTGATGAATCTCAATTATGCCAAGGTCACCTTTCATTGTGGTGATCCCTCTGCAGCTTTATTGGAACTGGCAGTGCTTCTACACTATCATGGCCATGCTTATTGACAGCCACTTCCTCCTCCAAAACAAAACCGGCGGAGAACGAAAGAAAAACATTTTGTGTAAAAGTTACATCTCCTCTAATTGGTGGGCAGAATTGGCACGTGTGCTTCAGGCTCTGCCTAATGGCTGTAATCATCCTCTATTCTCTCTATCCAGAAAGTGGGTGGAGGTGTTTGGGGGGCAGCTTATTCATATGTTGGTTTTATCACTGTAATTGCTTTCACATAAATATGATGCTAAATAGCTCTGCTGAATACACACTGTAGGAGACCCCTCTCAATCAGCCTTGTGGAAATCAGTCAAGTTTTTCAGATTTCTCGGCAGCATCTTGGATTGAGAAAAAGGGACGTACTGTATCCAACAGCCATCTCTTCATCTTCCTGAGCTTTCATCAAAGTTGCGCGGACTTGTTGTTGTCTGCTATAGCCACGGCTACTGCATGATGGCACTCGAGAGGTCGCATGTTCTCATCTTGAATGGGGCGATGACTGACATAGGGAGGCACAGGCGAATTCGTTTGTGCATAAACAAGACTCGGAGCGCGTGTGGGTAGATGGCACCGCGATGACATCCACCATTCACATTTGATGAGGACGCTAGCACATGTAATTGTTGTTTCAATGCAGCATCTGTTGCTAAGGGGAAGTGGGATGGGTGCGGCGGGGGCTTGCAGGGAGATAGTTAGCCTCACAATTGGCAGTGACACGTTGATAAGCGCGAGTGCCGAGCGTGTTAGCTGAACCAACAGGCCTTTGATGGCTCTCTGATATAACTCGTTAAACAAGCGTTGGACCATTTACCTCTGTGATGTATCTTATTTGTCCGTTCTCTACCGCCCACACATCCTCGCGAAGCTGTCTTTCTTCAAAGGCGTCAGATCTTAACGGGGCTACACATATAAAGCTGTGTAGTCTTATCTCCCTCACAACTTGGCCATGTTTGGCATATTTGGATCTCGTGTGCTGCACTTAATTTGCTGAGATGATAAATGATGACTCATTCCTGGCATGAAACGAGACGCAGTTCATTCTCAAGGATGAAAAATGAATGGCAGCCATGTGGTGGACACTGGTGCCATCACTGGTAGATAATAAAGGTATTAAAGCAGATATATCTGGTTTCATATCTGTCTTACAGTCACAGGTCTTAAAGTCACAAAGAACTAATGGAGATGGGGATAGAGCAGCCACTGTCTTATGTTGGGCCAATATCATAACCTGGAATTGAACTTCATATCGGCCAGCTGGGACTGAGAAAGGGATTAAGGTCTCTGTATTTTCTTCCATCCCACTGTGCTTCAAGATTTAAAAGAAACAGCCCTATGCATGATGTGGATTGATGGAGGAATTATTATAGGGAAACACTGGAAATGTTACACATTCTTACCGGTGTCAACAGGTTCACTTCAGTCTCCTTCATATAATTTTTTTCATCACTCGAGGATGCCAAGCTGCTTTTTTTAAACTTAAGTAGTTGCGCTTATTCCAAGAGAATTCCTGTTGCCTGAAAAAAGGCACATTGCAGCAAATGCCACAGCGGAAAGATGGAATTTCCATTTGTTGTCAGACAGCTGATTTAGGTTTCATTATACAGTCCAAATGGACTCACCTTCAAACATGCCACTGACTCTCTAAATGCCAAATACGCCCAAGTCTCTCATGTCTAGATGAATGGCGAGCTCGAGGCAGAGTGAGTTTGTGTCTCCTGTCTTTTCCCCCATAAAAAAGTCAGATACCCCATGAGAGACAGTCTGCCAGACTGATCACAGAGCCGCTGCTTTATCCAGAGAAAAACTGGGATCTAAGAAGTTTGTGACAAAGTAGTTGTGGTATTTTATGATGTGGGCTCAGGCTGACACTGTGCAAAGAGCTGCTCACTTCCCTGAGGATTACGTACCCTTAAGAGCGGTATATGATTCCATATGCCAAAGCTTCCCATATGTGAGACTTCTCTTTATTTCTGCTATTTTTGGATGGGTAGAATAAAGTAAGTTCAGGTTTAAGACATATGCCAATTGCAATGTTTCTGTTTAGCTTCTTCTAACAGTTATTTCAAGTGGTGAGAAAAAAAGGACCCACAATCCACACTTAAAATATTTATAGTGTGACTGTGATATTGTCAAGTTTCGCACTATCACAGACGCATTCACAGAGAGGAGATGTCGAACGTGACATCCGTACCTGACAGGACATGGCCTTTTGGTCCTCCTATTTAATGCCATTTTTGACCGACACGTAAGTAACTGGAATCAAATGGCAGGTGATGCTAATCAAAGGACACCGGTGTTTATGGCGGCGTGCCATCCATGCTGGTGGTAAACACACACACACACAACATCCTGAGAAAAGGAACAAGCGGGACAGGGCTCGCTGGCAAACGCTTTGATCGCCTTTCATTCACTCTCGCCTCTCATCTCTCTGGGCGTTTGACAAAATGCACTGTTTAATCTGCCGTATGTCGCAGAAGTTTATACAAGGTACTCCGTGGAGTTCGGGGGCTTGCGTTAGGAGGGGGAGGTGGGAAAAAAAAGAGAAAGCATACATTTACACGGTTGAGTGGTGTAATCTTCATGAAATACCGGTAAATAGGGAGAGGAAGCCTAGTGGAGCCGTAGATTAATGCTGCTATCAAATGGCCTGGGACAAAGAAGGGGATGGCTAATGAGCTGGAAAAGGCAGGGCTGTTCGCCGCGTTAAATGATACGGTAGCACCATCTCCCCACTGGCCGCCGCACTGCCATGTTCGCAGATTGTGATGTCGCTAACAGCAATGTAGGACAAATATTGGAAAGTGTCATTTAAGCAAGATCCACGATGACGTGTTTGATATTTTTAAAGACGGCTTCATCAAAGGCAGATTTCGGCGACACAAACGCAGCCCTCTAATTTGACTCTCTCCCGTACGCCAAATATCCTCCGCTGCCTGATTTCTGAGAGGTCATTTGCTTTTTTTCCTCCACAAAAATTGCTTTCACATTTGATCTGTTCTCTCTCCTGCTCTTTCTCTGCCTCTTTATCGCTCCCTCTCCTCTTCCTTTTAAGTCCATTTCACTACTTTTCAGTCTCTGCCCCTCTCTCTCTATTTGCCTCTCTCCCATGGCCGTGATATAATGAAAAACAGGGTTCACTCCCTTGTCTATCTCTTTCCTGTGGTATCATCTCAGGCTCGCTTGTAGCCTCCCATGACTGTCGCCTAGGTGACAGGAAGAGCAAGATGAACTCTCGGGCTTAGATAAATTTCTTGGTCTGGCCTGCGGAGGCTGTATCAATTTTTGATGCTCTACTGCCTCACAGACACTTTGCCAGGCATTGTTTCATGTTTTATTTAGGCCTGTGTTAGAGCTAGGTTAAAGTTTCAGCAGACTACTGCCCCAAAAGAGTCTGGCGGCATATGACATTGGGGGCAATGGTGGCCTTTTATCAAGGGTCAGCGGAGGAGGTGGAGAGGATATTAGGTGAAAATGATGTCTTGTGTGCTTTCAGGTTCTTCCATGGTATCACAGTGATGCTGCTGTTTACCTAAATGTCACACACACACAAATGACATCGCCAAGCAGCCTCAAGTCTGTCTCACAATTAGTCAAATGGTGAAAAACTTGCAACAGTTCTCCTCAAAAAGGCAACCGAAAGAACACTGGAAAAAATCTCTCTGCATTCTGAACGCAGTCAAACACGCAAGCGTGCTCCAACTTCTTCAGGCATCGACATATTTATCTTACTTGAGCCAAGTGACAGTTGTCTCCACAGCCATTTCATTTTACACGCCACCCAGAAAGAGAGGAAGAAAAAACCTGAATTAATCAAATGTGGAAGGGTAGGCGAGGGAATGGGGGATGAGGGTGCGCGCTGGGGAGGGGGGGCACAGTATATCCCCCAGTGATGCTGTGAATCAGAAGGGGTGGGTAAATAAATAAATGTGTTATGTATGACCAAGCGCACAGACAGGGCTCTGGGGCTACTAGCTGGTCCACTCGCGATGCACTCAGACAAGTGAATAAATCAGCACACAATTAGGGCTTGTGATTTCATTTATGGTACCTACGAGCGCTCCAGTGGCAGATTCTGGCAGATGTCATTTCTAGCCAATTGATTTTGCTGCTGTCCCGAGGCCCGAGCAGTCATGGCCCCTCTATCTGGATTACAAATGGATGGCAAACACGAGCCAAATGGCTGTCCGGGCAATTTCTGCATGATAGGAGTGGAATAATGTAAGAAACCACTCTGGGACTGGAGGAACAAAGACACACATCAGTGGAGGCGCTGGCTAAGCCGTAAACATACTGTAAACACATGCATGTAAGAACACAGGCGCATATTTGTGAAATTTATTTGCGGCATATTTACCCCGTAAAAATGCAATTTTCAGTCAGACACTAGTGTTGTGTTCTTTGAAGGTGCATCCTGCGCGTCTTCGTTACGGTAAATCATCGTCTGTTCGGCAGTCGTGAATGCACTTTAAATCATCCTTCAGCAAGAGCAGCAAAATTGTTCCTAAGCCACCGTGAAATTCGTAAATGTCTTAGGCTTACGCGTCTGTGATGTTTTCACTTACATGTAGCAAAAACACGCTGCGGTTCGATCACGACACACAGCATTTGTCATCTCAATCATCTGGAGGCACCGTTTGGCCGCTTGCAAGACAAACTGACAATGTCATTTGAAAGCTGGAGTGAATGAAGACCATGCCCCTGGTCTGAAGCGGTTCATCAACCTGCCAGCTGCAGCCTCTCTCTGCTCGTGGTGTTTTTGCCTTTAAGTTTCAAATCCTCCACGTCTTTGGCATGGAGACGACTCCCTGCCAGCGTTCACCCTGTCCTGTCCTGACAACATTTCAGGAGGGGTGTGAGGATCGTCACTGTTGCAGTCGTATATTGGGGGTATGATGGGGTTTATGTTTGTTAGAGTACTGTCTTAATGTGCTTCTAGACAGGACAGTGAAATTTAAAATTACAAAAAATATCTCAAATTGGATGAGTTGCTGGCTGTGCCATTAAAGGGTATAATTGAGGGTACTCTTCTTCCACCTCCTCCTCCTTTCTCTTATCCTCCTCCTCTTCTTCTTCCTCTTCTCTTCTCCTCCTCCCCCTCTTCTCTCTTCTTCCTGCTCCTCGTCTTTCGGCATTTTCAGTCAGTTCATTTCAACCTCCGACTTGTGCAGTGTTAACGTGCAGCTTCCAGCTTTTCTAGTTTTCTAGCAACGTATTTCAACTCTTAGCTTCTTTTAACTAATAACTGCCATTGCTGTGAAATTACTTTACTGTCATGTCAAAAGCAACACACATATCCAAACTGTCTATGCACATATCAAAACAACAAAAGAGGCAATAGAAACATATACAGCCCTTTATTTATAGCACTATGTTAAACTAGCATAGTCAATAAAGACAGAAAAATATACTCTTACAACTCCAATTCCAACTCACCAACAGACATCCTGTGACAAGCAGGTTTTCATCTTGTTTTCAGAGATTCTTTCTTTATCCAAATTAAGGTTATAGGGTGAGAGAGTTTCTTAAACTGTGCTGATCCCAGACCACTTGAGGCAGTGTGAATTGTGAATAAATTTGACTTGACTTCAACCATCTCCTTGATCATCAAGTTTGGTCCTCTGGGGGCTGATATGGTTAAGGGAGCCCACCATGAAAGCACTAGCTGTGCAACCTGACCAGGTCATGCCATCCTTTAAGATAAGATAAGATAAGATAAAACTGGGTGGGGCAGACAGCGAACCACAGATATAAGAGGGACAGAAGCAGTCCCTGACAGTACTCATACTGTAGTGGGTGGGACTTTGACTGCTAGGTGAGTGCCTAACAGTAAATGACGTAGATCATTGCTGGTAGGTTAGCAGTCAGTGGCACATCCAGTTCCCTCTTCTATTTCATCCTTTCTCTCTACAGTCAAAATAATTACTGTAATTACTTCATTTGAACAAATCAAACCACAGAGGATTCACTGTGAAGTTCTACTATATTGTAAATCTATTTTCAATTCCATGGATGGATTACTGAATTAATAGTATACATCCTTATAATTGTTTCAAGTGTATTTGAGCAACAGGGGGTACAGGAACACTCTCGGTATGGGATCCGTTCATCAATAGTTATTTTTTTTTTCTTTTTAATTTTAAAACATCATTTCCTGAGGTTTTTTTTTTTTTAGTGAAAGTGCTTCGGGCAAGGTTGTTGAAACAGCATTTCTTAGTGTAACCTTTAGAAGTTGTGAATGAAAGAGGCTAAGATCCCCAGATATAGAAAAGAAGCCTCATCATGTGCAGTTTATTTTAAAATGTCCAAATTATCTTTTCCGAGATATTCTTCATATTATCATTTTCCCACAATTATTTTCTTCCAGCCTTTGGCAGATCAAAACTCGTGAGTATTAAATCACAAAGGGCCTTCTACTGTATAGCAATAACGTGTCTTCTGTGGCCCTGCTGGGTAGACGTGGTGAGCTGGTCCCTTGTAGCCTTCACAGACCTCGCTCCAAACGATGCACAATGCTCCAATCAAGCTTAAGACATGTCAGAGATTGGTTTATACACTTTACCAAATAGGTTCACGTACAAAAGCTGCCTTTTACAGATTTTGTGCTGTCACGTGTCATTAAAGAAGCATTTAATGATTGTGACACCCATTTTTACTAACTGTTTGGGCGTTCTCTGTTCCTTTTCCTTTCTAGCAGTGAAGCAGGCAGTTCATCGTCAAGCACCTGTGCTGGCTGCTCCTCAGCCATTAGATGGTGGATTTAATTTTTCTCTCCCTCTCTCTCTGGCTTCCAGCCTGTTAAGACTTTTTGTGATTAGTTTGTCTTGAGGTTGAGTTATCTAGTTATGTAAAATAAATGTACTTTAGTTCCAGAATCTGAGTGGTCTCCCATCTGCAGCTGTGAGCTGGGCTGGGATAAATCTCATGACAGACAGCTGAGGTACCAAATGAAATTTTAAAAAAATACTGCATTCATCTACAGCTTTAGTTCTGAACTATAGCCAGGTTTACAGTAATGCTGACTTTTATATGAGCTATTTCTAAACATGTGTACTATATTATAGATATTCACATAAGTAAATCTGAAATTATAACTTGCATACAACACAATTAAATGCGTAAAAAAGAGTTTTGATAAATCCTGCAGCTACAGCATCTACATCTACAGCTTTAGTTCTGAACTATAGCCAGGTTTACAGTAATGCTGACTTTTATATGAGCTATTTCTAAACATGTGTACTATATTATAGATATTCACATAAGTAAATCTGAAATTATAACTTGCATACAACACAATTAAATGCGTAAAAAAGAGTTTTGATAAATCCTGCTCTTAAATTGCAGTTAAGGCAGCAAAAAGACAATTTCACACAGGCTGCACTAAATCATGCCGTCACTACATGAATGGAGGGCAATTCACTTACAGTTGTTCAGCGATTTGAGTAAAAGTCCAGTTATGATCTTTGTCTCTTTTTTCTTCATTTCTGTTCTTTCTTCTTTTTTTTTTAGGAAAATTACTTTTGTACACTTTGGACATGCATGAAAGGCCAACATGGGGAAGTATCCATAATGTGTTGACTCCCTTGTATGACTTCTCTCTATTTTAAGATGAAATCCAGAGGAAAAAAAAGGCAATTGAACTGGTGTTTTTCAAAAGCAGCCAGGCTTTGGTTAGCTCTACACTGACTTCCAGCAAGACTCCTTTAAAGCCACATGTTTTTTCCCCCAGTGGAGCCCCTTTAAACACCATGCCTGTGAAGACTGATACTCGAGAAGAAAAGGCTAAATGGAAATGAAAACAACAGGCTTCTAGAACAGCTTGCCCCACATACAGCACAAGAGAGAAATAACCACATAAAGCAATGAGATTGATAATGCCGAGGAGAGGTGTCCTGCTAGGATACACTGAAGAGAGAGATAGGGAAGACAAAGACAAAGACAAAGAATGGGAGAGAGTGAGCCAGAATTAAAAATTGGGTTCTGGTTTAAATAATGTACACAGGGCAGCCGTAGTGGTCAGTTGCACTGGGGAGTGACATTTAGAGTTGGGGGAGCGAGTAGATGAGGTAAACCACCCACAGGGACTCGTTCTATAGCAGGGAGATGAGTTTCCAGTGCAGTGACATTATATACATGTATCTGATACACTGTCTGTTGTCTGTATAACTAAGGCTTTGCAATGTCCTTAACAACTGCTTAAAAGAAAAATATACAGGAGATTTTGACCGTTGTAGGTAGTAAATCACCTTAGCCCGAGTTTCAATGCCAAAACTTTTACATTGATTTGTGATGTGATTTTGCTGCGGTGGAACTAAGTGAGAAAGCAAATGTCAGAAGCTGTCAGTAAAGCTCATACTTGATAATGCGGAGAGAGAGAATATATGCGTATTGTAATGCATCCTGCATACTTTAGCCAGTTTTTAGCCATCTGTATCTGTATCAGCAAAGTAAATTGATGTTGACATGTGACATCTAGCTGCTGTAAAACATTTGTTAAGAAAAAGCAGATAAATAAAAGCAAATCAGCATTTGTTATGTCGGCTATTTGGATTTGAAAAGGCTACAGTATGTTTTACAGCTGAATTTAACAATAAAAATTTAGGTTAAGTCCTAATTGACACAGCAGCTCATTGCTCTGCAAGCAAAAAATGCGGTGAAATGAAATATTTCTTTTGTTAGGTGAGCCCCCATAAAGGACATAAATATAAATGTATTTCTTTGAACTGTATGTATTTTGTTTCTTTACTTATTTAAATAAAAACTACATCATGTCATATGGAAGTAAGCACAGAGGCCACTGAAGTCAGCATTTATGGTTTCATAAAGCAGATTATATATAAGTTGGATCCAGGAGTGCTGGGATCGTGATGTGAATGGCTTCACAGACATTTCATTCAAAATTTCGGGATGCTGAATTTTGGGATACAGTGCAAAGTGGTATTTAGTGTAATTCTTCAATGAAACAGTACTTTCTATAAAAGATCCCTCAGTGATGCTTCTTGTGACTGAACCAACTGGTGTAAATTAGGACAAGACAGCTTGTACAGCTGCACCGTCGTCATTGCAGCAGAAGGTGTTAAAATTGACAGATTTATTAACTAATCATATTGTAGTGATTCTCAGTCCCATGTGTGAGTGGGGTGGTCTTCATGGGAAAAGTGACAAACAAAGTGGGTCGTCTGGGTCACCATAATTTGAACATTTGCTTGCTAACAAATAGACATTAACTAAACATAAAATCAGTCAAGTGCATCAATTTTAAATGACCAGGCTGTCAGAATCAGCTCATGTCAGCATCATATACTCTATTATGTTCCCACTGGAGGGAAGTTCTAGGCTTAAAAATGCAACCAGCAGCTAGCAGCCACTGTTGCCTGATCGCTGAGCTCCTTGGTGTGTTACATCACCTGAAAGCCCTCTCTGTCTTCTGTTTTGAAGCCCCCGACGAAAATTGTGATGACGCATTTGGTGCAGGGCATGGCTGTGCGCTCTTTCAAGCTGCTTAGGCTAGAAAATCTACAGTTGTTTTATTGAATATGTGACCAGAAAACAGATGGATTCTTTGACCTTCAAAGCAAATCAACCCCACAGTGATGAACTGTATCTCTGGTCGTGCGGCATCGACCTGGGATGTTCGCATTGTCCTTCCCGAAATAGTTCCAACAGTATGTGTGGAAAAGGGCATTCTATTTCAGTGGTGCTGCAAGGTCTACTCAACTGCTCACAACAAACCTCCACCATTGATTCTACACACTGTGACGATCAAACCCCTGTCGAATCATGGTGGGAGGCTCAGAACTTGCCCATTAGACTCATGCTATGGCAGTGTATCATCTTCTAAGTGAGCTCTGGCTGACTTGTTAAGACAGAATTAGATTTCAAACAGAGTGGGAATAAATATTATTCTGTTCCCAGCAAGGCCCTGATTGGTGCCTATGAGATACTGCAACCTTTTAATGGAAGCTTATCAGCTATAGTCAGTGCCCTACAAGGATCCTGTGTAATACTGCTGTTTGCTCACAATCAGTATTGTGTTTAATAAATGTGGCTGAATATTAACTAATCTTTTGATCTCAGTTTCATTAGGCCACGCCAAGCGGAGTGGATTCCTCTTGGCAAATTAAGCCCCCCTCCGTCCCCGCCCACAACCCCGCATCTTATACTCTTGAGGGAAATGAGCAAGGACACAAACGCTATTATTTAAAGATAACTGGTAAACTGCTTTAATTAGGCCTTGTGTTCAAAGTACCCAACTTTCTTTGGGAGGGATGTTATTATGTTCTCTCTATATAGTGGTTTCCAGGCATTCAACTCCATTTACACAAACACAACACACACACACACCCTCACAGAGAGCAGTTTTTTACACTGCGCCAGATTTACTCCTGTAGTATTTTAGAGCGTGTCATGTAGGACAGGATTGGTCCTGCCGTTGGGAGTACTATTTCATTCAGTGATGACATGCGCCCAATTATTAGGTCCTCCACACAACCTCAAATGATTCCCAGCCCACCCATGTCTCATCATAAACAAGCTACTGCACCAATACTTACAGGATGATCAATGATTTTTCCCTAAAGACCAATAAAGCACCACATTGTTAGTTACATTCTGATAACTGCGGCACTGTACTGTAGTGTGTGTACTGACTCCGTGTCATGTACTGTATATCATCTAACATGCAGTACGTGCTGTATATCGACTGCGGTGACATGTACTGTATGAGAATTCTCAGCTCTGATCCCGCCATAGCAGCAGCTCTCTCAGCCATTCATGAAACATGTAGATTTTGATTAGTTATTAACATATCAGCTGCAGCTACAATGCACCATATTCTCTATCAGAGCAATAGAAGGACACATTTAGGTCATAACTAATCAACTTTTATTCTCCTGCCTCATTATAGTATACCCTTAGCTCATAAACAAAGGACTGAATACATGTTCACCTGTTCACTCCCCCTATTAGGTCTGCATAATGCCTACTAATTATGTTTACTCATCTATAAGCCTTAATTATGCTGGGAGCTGATAATTAGCTGGGCTAGAATTTGTGCATATGTTTCTTCACTATCAACCTGGCAATAATAAGGGCTATTCTCATCTCAAAGGAGACCTCAGAATCTTCCATGTAAGAACATTTTTAAGTGCATTAGCACTTAGAGTAACAACCTTGCTGCTTTTTGACCAGTGTGAATAGAGTATTACAGGACAACAGGAGGATATAATGGCATGTTCATGCAGTGGTATATGTACGCATGTCATGTACTATGCTGCTGTACTAAGCCCACTAAGTGCTTTTACATTTGGTCATGCTTAGGGACCATAGAAATGTATGTGCAGAGGTTTTTAACAATGAAAAGATCAACATTTGTTTGTAAATACACCACGCGCCCAGCTGAGATCTGGCATTTTCCCACTTGATGCCGAAGCTAAATGGTACGTCAGCGTGGAAAAAGAAAAGCAGATTTTTCCAATGTACTATTTTAATTAATGACCTTGTGCTGAGAACGTCACAATATTTTGTTCAGCAAGGTTAGAAACACAAATGTCTTTTTTCTAGATATGTCTGATGCCCCTACTGACTGTTTTTTGGAGGTTTCGTATAGGACGTCATTGGACAATTCTGCAAAAGCCGAGACGGTGTTGTGCAAGATGAGACTTCCAGTAAAAGCCACGTAAGTCTCCTAATTCCTAACCCCTTAACACTGATTGTCGCGAATTCGCATCAAACCGCTTTAATCCACATTGCAGCCGAATTGCGCATACATTCCTCTAATGCCGGTTTGTGCATATTCAATACACACCTAGGAACCTTTTGCAAGCACTGGTTTCTCATAGGACCGGTCAAAGTGAAAACTACATCTGTTGTGTTGTTGTTACAATGTAATGGTTGTAAGCCAATTTTGTGGCTGTTTGATGAAATAAATGAAATTTGAATACACAAAAATATGTTTTTACTGCATTTAAGCATTGAAAAAAGTGGACATATACTGTTTGTTTGAACCCTATTCCAGATGGTGAACCTACCTAAATTACATCTATTGTATGTGCTACAGAAAAATTAGCAAACTCCTCTTAATTTAGGATCAATTTGAAAGCAAAAACACAAAGAATTATTTTTTTAATATAATTCTAAATAAATTCAGGCGTCAAGGGGTTAAGCTAAATAAACTATTTAATTCCCCTTTTGGATTATCGTCACACAGCTGAAAATACAGCTGTTTGTCTGAGCGCATGAAAACTTTATAGAGATATGTGGTTCTGACATGACAGCAACGCTACAAGCCTATGATGATCTTATAGAATGTGATGCATATAAAGTCTATATAAAGTGGTTAACATGTGCCCAATCATAAACATCTACAGCAGTAAAATGCAGCATACACATTAATGCAGCAGGAATATCAATCCAACAACACTGACGAGGACCATTTTACTGCACACTTTTCCCTTTGAAACTTTTGATGAAGCACACTTTCCTAATACATACTTTTACTTAAGTAAGGCCTTAAATGCAGGAATCTTACCTGTAGTGGAGTACTTGCAACATGTGATAGCAGTACTTCAGGATGTAGTACTTAAAGGACATGAATTCTCCCTCCACCACTGGAGTCTGACTTGGGTGGAGGTCTTACCTTTTTGTTCGTGATTTCTTGTGATCATCATTTACTCGTAGATATTTCCAAAGAATGGTCTGATGCTTCAAGTCAATGTGTCGTTTTAAATTCGTAGTCGATGTGGCTGACGTTCAGACTTGTTTTTCAGACCCGGCGGGAACAGTTTGCATAAAAATGTGAGATTTTTTTTTTTCCACTGGAATCTGTACTGATTTATTCATAAAACTCCTTCAGATATTCATGGCTGCGTCTGAATTGCCAGTTGTACTAGTCATGCCGGCATGCAGGATGCTGTAAAACACGGTGTGTTAACTCTTGCAGGAGGTAATGATGCTCATGTCCTCAAGTTGGGTAGTTACAAACTGGTCCGATCCGTTCAGCGCACATCAAAACATGAGCACGTTCAGTGAACGCACACTTTTAGCACCTTCATGCACAACGCGGGCCCTGGAGTTTGCTCAGTGCCAAAGTTTTTTTTGCATTCAATGCAAACGTTTTTCCCGATTCTTGCTCTGCATAATATCTGTACATGGCATCTAAGGTATGATTAAGTTTAGAGGAAGGCTGGTTAATAAAAAAAAGCAAAGCTTAATTGCGACTCTGTGACGGGACATGAACGTCTCTCCTGCATGATGCTCTGATGAGATTGGCACTGTATCTATATCTTGAGGTGTACAACATGGGTTGTGAATATGCATTCTTTGGAAAGCTGGAAGACCACTGCACGCATCCCGTCTCCTACCAATGATCAGTGCTGACCTTGACCCAGCAGTTTCAGTTGCCTAATTTTAACCTAGATAAGATTTCATACATTTTTGAAGGCAGTTACAAAGCCGCATCATCAAAGAACACAAGCAGAAATGAAATGTGTAGTTTTCTTTAGCTTTTCAGTCTGATTCAGGGAGATATCAGTTTACACTCTGCTGTACAAAACTGGCCTGTATTATTTGGCTATTTTGCTTGTCTGAAAGGAGCTCCTATCTCCTTTGAGAGTCTACGGATGAAGAATGAGGCGACTCGTGAGTATGAGTTGAACGAATGACTGCAGTAAGTGTGGTTTCTTGATTGTGCAGAAGATGCCGTGCCAGGGGAGAGCTGGATATTCAGGTATATACTCTGCGAGGTTCCCGTTCTTCCTCTGGGAAGCCACAGCTGAGTGAAATGACGCAGATTCTTGAGCAGCTGCACATTCTCACACATTTCCGGGCCATCTATAATGCATTTACAGATTAAAATTGAAGGCACACTTGAGGACCAACTTGAGCGAGTGTACACGCTTTGCACACGCACGCACGCACGCATACACACATGCAGGCGCTTTCGTGAGCACAGACAAAGAAGCACGGCCCACCTCCGCCACCTGCCTCCACGACACGCACTCAAATGTTCCTCCCTCAATCGGACGAACATTGACACCATCATATATGCAGTACACTGTCTACAGAGTGGCATTTCCCCCCGGTCCCCTGCTGCTCAGGGCTTCCTGGCAAAGAGGAGGCTCCTCCAGGGTCAGCTCCCCAGGGACAGGCAGGGTTGCTAGCCAAAGCTTAGATGGAGGTCATTATGGAGGGATGGGGGGTGGGTGGGCATGGTTAAAGGAGAAGGGTGCACAGCACAAATGCCAGCAGACAACACTGGCAAATGAAATAACAACAAATGTCATCCAGCGGTGCTGCGATCAGTTTCCATCTGCTGTTTAACTGCAAACACAGTGGAGGTACTGTAAAAACACCATGGTCAATCGCATGAAGCAGAGGCACCGCAAACTAATAAAGGTCACGTAAATGAACTGAATAACCTGAAATAACTCGGTAAGACTTGATTATGGATTGTGGTTTTCTAGACAAAGGCTACTCCCTATTAGCTCCCTCTCTCTTTTCCTTTTTTTTTTCACAGGCTTAAACCAAAGTTACTAAACCAGAAAAATCTGGTTCTTTAGCTCTGCCCGGAGAGATTTAACTCAAACTATGAGACAGTCGCCTCCAGTGCAGCTCTGCCTCTGAGAAATGTTTGCTGAATTAAAACTCCAATTTCCCTCATATTGTCCCGTGTACTGCATGTGACGATGATGCTGTTGTACACCGTGTTACTTGGGGTCTGCTAATTACCAACATGTAAAAGTGTACATCACATCTTACCATGAGTGGTATACTTAAGGTCCTGGGGCTGAAAAGACGAGAAGCGGCTTCATATTTGTTTTCCTCTCCGCTAATGTGTTCAGCCAGCTCTCCAGGTGGCTGTTTTTTAATCGTCTCCGACACAGTGACACGTGCACATTTAGCATACATTAGACATCGTGTTGGGTTTAGCTTTGCCTGTGTTTAACATGTCCTTGCCACGGATTGTGAAAAGCTCTTTACCAGATTGCATCAACGAAAGTGCACATCTTCGTTCACACCTCGTTTGTACACAGCCGAGCAAAAGTGGCAGGATTTTATTTATTTCATTTTTCAAGTGTTGTTTGTGGATCCATCAAATGCGCTAATCGTTAACTACTTCACACACACGCATTCACAATAACATGCACTGTGTCTATATGAGACAAAGACCCTGTGTTCAGCAAAGAACACAACATGAGTGAACACTGAGCTGAGAAATGCAGCAAGTCACACGAGTTCAAGTGTTATTTTTTTCCATATCCTGTCAAATATTATTATTTCATTTTTTTCACATTTATTTTGAGCTTTAATAAAACACAAGATTCACTCATTCATGCAATGTCTTGTCTGTTGCCTGCATTGGAGAGCAGCACCTTAGTTTTGATGTTATATCCATATGCCACAAGCCCAAAACATTCAATTGCTTTGTGGAATATTCGGTGACTTATTTGTACAAACTGTGTCACAGTAACTTTGTACACGACTGCAGCAGATCCAAAGCACATCAGCTCTTTAAATGTCTGTTAGTGTCTAGTTTTCATTTCGTCAATTCGAACTGCAAACAAAACAGCTGTGGCACCTTCTTCCATGAAAATAACAAGACCAACTGAATAAAAAGAAGATTTCACAGTAAGAATATCACTTTGCAGATATTAGGGCAGATTATTAATGCGTGCCGGTGTGTTTCTGTCTCTTTGCTGTCAGAATTAGATTTAGCTTCTTTGCCATACCTGTTTTTATTGCAGATCTTTTCTTTTATGTTTGCGTTCGTATTTTCAGTCAGGCATGTATTTGGGTGCTCCTTTGAACCCGTGGGCTACAGGATAACACTGATAAATGTCACCGTCTACACCTGCATGAGGTTACTTTGTATTGATAGGCAGTGTGTTTGAGCCAATCCCTGCAGAACGCACGGCATCGACGGGCCGAGTGTGTGACCGGTGTGGAGGATTGTCCCTCTGGGAAACAGAAGATAATCCGGTGACGGAGGGGGGGGGGGGGGGGGGGGGGGGGGGGGGGTGACACGGCACTGAGCACGCTGACCACAGCAAGTCAAGGGAAGAAAGAGTGAGCTGGATCGCGACCTGACGCCAGCCAGCCGAGAGAGGGACCGTCTGACAGCGAGACAGAGGGACACCTGGCAGGGTGGAAAGCTGTACCTGACCAAACTTTCATTCATTTTAGCTCTTAAGTATTTATTCTACACAGCCATTATATCTGTTTTTTCCTACGTCCCATCTTTTTTAGTATTTTAAAGTTGGGTTTTACAATTTTAGTGCTCATCAACCTTGGCCATATTTAAAGTTTTGTAATAAATTTATATTTTAAGTCTCTGTGTCCTTGGGAACTGAATGCTGCTCTCTCGCCCATTAAATGAATTATATACTTGGAGATCCTAGACTTCCCAAACTATCTTTCTTTACCTACCTTGTTTTTAATTAATTTAGCTATTTATCACCCCATTACCCCCTTCTGCCTCTGATAAGAACTAAGACAAAAGGTATTATAATTTTAGTCAGTTAATAAAACTAAACGATGATGTCAAAGACGGATGAAAGGACAAGTGAAGTGGTTGCTGTTGGAATGCGGCCTTGTTCAACGACTTGCATGCACCCGCGGGATCGCACACTGCACCGTCCTGACAGGCGAAATATTCCCTCCAACCAAAACACGGTCTCTTTGTTTAAGCCAGTGATTCAGCAGCTTTGTCTGTTAAGATTGCATTACAGTACTGTTCTGTCTCTGCCAGGAATCAGAAAAAGGTAAAAATATTCTTAAAGAAGAAGCAGCAACAGAAAGCTCGAGCAAACCATGAGAACAGGCAGGCCAACCGTAAGCTAGCATTGATGTAACACCGTCACCGGCTATGAGGATATGACTGGAACACTGAAGCTATTTCCACTTGGCTATCTTTTGTGGCTTTTAGGCTATTGGTGCAGGATTAATCGAGGATGTCAGCTACCAAAACATACTTGTGAGAGATCCTGCTTCCCCGTGGAGGGGATATGTAGTTCCAGGGCTCAGTGAACGGTGCTGTTAAAAGACCCAGTTTGGGAATGACAATGCATTTCAAAGAGGAGCGAGCATTATTGCAGAGAGATGGACGCTGCGTGTGTCATGACAAGAATGAGAGGAGAACATACAAATGAAATATGTACAAGGACAGAAGTATCTTTTCATCTTTGCTAAAGTTTGGCTCACATTAAGACACGTTTTTGTCAAAAGAATCAGATTCAAACTACATTCAAGTCAGGTGTCAAAATAAAAACTCATAGTAGCTGCCATTTAACTGAAATTGTCACCATCCCTGGGGAGGAGCGAGACCTTTCAGATCTGCACCACCTCCACAGCCACATACGGAGCCCCCACCGGAACACACATGCTCACCCATTCAAACATCCCCTTAAGCCACCCCCCGCCACCGAGCCTGAGCCCTCCCTCGCCCCAAAACGCAGACAATGAAGCAACTTCACCAGCGTCCCGCATGTGGCCCGCACGCCGGGCGAGAACACGCGAGACCCCCGTCTTTGTTGACGTGTTAACTTAAAGTCAGAGCGTCTTTGATCAGCGGGATCAGATCTCAGAGGGGAACGTGATTAAAAGTGACATTCTGAATGCCGAAGAGCCCTGGCAGCAGGGCGGATTTTCCACGCAGTGTGAAGTCGTAAGCTCATAAAAGACATACACCAGTGATTCAAAATATGTAGCCCAAGCCCACTATTATAATACAGAACGCTCTCTATCCCCTTCTCTTCCTCTCCCCTGCTCTCACTTTCCTGCGCCCTCACTCCTTCTCGTTCTTTTTTTTTTTTTATTCTCCTTTTTTCACTGCTGGTTGAATATGCGCTTTGCTGGATGACTTTCAAAAGCTACTTGTTCCACTTTCTTACATTTATGCTAATTGGAATGCAAATATTGAGGTTCCATTTTAAGCCGCTGGTTTAAGGAGAGGGTGTGGGCACGAATGACAGTGTATTGACAACCACGGCTCACCACTCAGAAATTGTCAGAGCCGGGAAGGATTTCCAGGGATGAGGAGTTGTCAGTGGTAGCAAAGGACAACCAATACGTTCTCTCTCATCTTGACTGAATAATATTTCACACTGCGCTATTTTTTGCTTCAATTGCACACTGCAAGCTCGAGTAGGGAGCCTCTGAAAGGTCTGTATGTGCTGAGCCTGAACAGTGGGCTCCTTTATAGTAGGTGCAGTGTTCTGTATGTGCACACCAGCCTAATCTCTTGAGTCGCAGAGGAGCACGGAGCAGGCGTTGCAATGAACTGAATAAGCCTTAAAGCCTGCATTGATCAAATGACTTGCCCAGTTAAGACCTCTTAACACACACGTACCTGAGAGATGAGGCTACCTCTCTAAATTTACACTATGTGTAATGAGCACAGTGTATTCTGTTTGAAGCATAGGTGAGGGCAAGTCTGACACGCTGAATAAGGTGACATCCACAGTGCTCCCAAGGCCAGAGGTGGCAACGTGACGTACGTGCCGTGAAATGTGCTGTCGCCTATACAGTAAAAGTGCAGGTACGTTGTAAAAAGAGGAGGGAAAACTTTCCAGTGCAGTTTTGCTTTGATGTATAGCTCTCAAAGCACTTCAAATGTACATATATATATATATATATAAGTTTTGACACTTTAATAAAGTTCTCACTCATATTAACAGTTAACTGCATAAAAGGCCTTTGCCCAGATATAACATGTCAGTTGATCAAAACATATAATAACATATGTAACTGATGTTCTTTTCCTAAACCTAACAAACGTGCAATCATTTCACAATGTTAACCACTTGTTTATTTTTATTTTCAGCATACTTTATTATTACTATTATTTTGAAAGTCTAACCAGACATTGCATTTGTATTATTGCTAACTTGACTGTGACTTGCCCGGCGCATTAAAAAATGAAGCTACAGGGGTAGCCAACGTGTTCAAAAGAGATGCACCGGGGTTCTCAGCAAGCGTCCGTACAGCATTCTGTGTTAATAATGTGTTAATTAATATTTATCTTAGGACTGGGCTGAAGCCTTTATGGTCAGATCATTTCTTTAAGTTTGTCACATTCAGCAGACATTATTTTGACCTTTACTCGTTTTGCTGTTTCACAGTGCATGTATGTCAGCTCACTACATTCTGTAACTTTTTTTTTTTCAAGTCATTAACTACTTCCTCTGTTTTTTTCACGGAGAAGTGACACAAATGCGCACAAAATGAACATGTTGAACACCGGTTGACGTACTGTAGGCATACTCTCAGTGCTGACACCGAACCCTGTAGAGAGGCACAGAATAGCAGTGTACAGAGCTACTGCATACAGGGATGGTGATTTCAAGAATCTCTTTAGAAGGACTGGTGATTGCTGTAAGCTGAACCAATCAAAATCCTAAAGGTAACTGGCCAAGCGCTTGAATTGAAAGACATTTTTAAAAATGCCAAGAGATGTAGAGCTTGGCCCAATCAAAAGCAGCACCCCCAATAGCATGAATTTCAGTAAAAGACACACATTCTTAACATTAGTCCTGTCTGGTTTCTTTAGAAATCTACTCATGGACTGTATTTATTTATATTTATAGCACTCTCTTCCGACCACTCAAAGCGCTTTACAGCACCCATTCACACATGGCAGCCACCTGCTCATTACGAGCATTAACACATTCACACACCGATGCAACTTGGGGTTCGGTATCTTGCTAAAGGATACTTCGACACGTAGACTGCAGAGGGATCGAACCACCAACCTTCTGATAAGTGGACGACCGCTCTACCTCCAGACGTTTTGTGCTGTTTTTTATCGGCATATGTTGGTTTATTACAACAAGGAGGTGAGCGCTGTTTGAGGCTGCAAACAGCAAGACAAATGAAACAAAAGGCTGAGCAAAACTGGTTAGTTGGGAAATCATACATTGGAGCGCAGACGGCGAGGCAACTCTGATTGCTCCGATTCTCTCTGACCAATCAGCAGACTGCAATGTTTCTTGCGTTTTCTTGTTTCATGTGTTGGTAAAAAATCTACAGTAGTTCTATTGGTATCATCCACAACTTTTGACAGTTGAAACAAGAAAATAACTGTTCTAATGTATATTGTACAGACAACATAAAGTTGAATGAACCCATCTGTGATAGAATCAAAAACAATTAAAAATTATATGTTTGACGAAGGTATGGACTATGTTTTTGTATTTCTAGATCTTTAAGGTATAAAATCGTTATCTCATGATGCTGAGTAACATTTAACCCCTTAACGCTGATTGTTGCAAATTCGCATCATATCGCTTTAATCCACAACAATTCAACACACACCTAGGAACCTTTTGCAAGCACTGGTTTCTCGTCGGATCTGTTGTGTTGTTGTTACAATGTAGTGGTTGTAAGCCAATTTCGGGCTGTTTTGATGAAATAAATGAATTTTGAATGGCTTTTATGATGCACATTTATGAATTTTGAAAAAAAAAGTATTTTTATTGCATTTAAGCGTTTACGCCTGTTGTCGCTAATTTGCATCATACCTAAATTTATATCTATTGTATGTGCTACAGAAAAATTAACAAACTCCTCTTAATTTAGGATCAATTTGAAAACAAAAACACAAGGAATTATTTTTTTTAATATAATTCTAAATAAATTCAGGCATCAAGGGGTTAATTGAATTCTTCTCAGCTTTAAATCCATCACAGTGTCCATTGTAAACAATTTTATGGCTATAATAATTCCAGATACAATTAGGAAAAAAAAACATCCGATGTCCTCATGTGTTTGTTTGTCCTCAGAAGGACCATTTCAGGGAGCTAAAGCACCTTGACGTGAACAGGAATGTCCCCGCTCCTTTGTACATGCTACCCTGCTGTGTCCGACACTCTGTGACTTGCCAGGAATAAATTTCTTAGAGCATGCACAATTAAATATGGGAAGCATAATAGACTATTAAAGATACATTTGCTAAGCCAAGAAATACAGTTGAGAACAGGCCTATCCATTAAGCTATCTAATGTGACATATAGCTGTATAGACTTGGCATGAGACTCTCTCAGGGGAGGCACTTCTAAAACAGTTAAAGGCACAAGACATGGTTTCATTTCATGTCAGTTTTTTGCTGCCTCGGCTATGGCAAAACTTTCGCATCTGCAAGTATTTGTCTCAGTAATGTTTTCGTGTTGTTCAGTTATACTACTGAATGATTTCATTTGTGTGAATTCATGATCTGTTTCGTGATTTAACAGAAGAAAAATCATTTTTAATAGTGTCATATAATTTATTTCTCCAGAGCTTTTTCCTGCCATTTACAAAGACACCATTCTTGTGACCTTTTTCTGTGCAGCCATTTCTCTGTCTTTGGGCTCAGCATGGTACTCCACCATCCTCAAAGGCCTCATAAGTGTGCTTTCTGATAGAAGCCACAACATTGGTTCTGTCTGCCTGATGATCTGACATATCTCTGTCTGTAGTGGCCTGTGGGGCGGTAGATGGGGGACAGTTTGTCCGTTCAGATGTGGGAGCTCTTGAAAACCTGCAGGTATTGCTGGCTATAAAGGAGGTCAGTGGATACTGTGGTGAAAGATAAAGGAGGATAAAGGAGTGAAATATAGGTATGAACCAAAAAGAAACAACGGGAGTGCTTGTGAACTGGTCTAAACACAGCATCACTACACTACAACATGGTAACATGCTCATGATGACAATGCTAAAATACAGACGATGTTGCACATATTCATCCTCTCAGTTTAGCATGATAGCATGCTAATAACTGCCAAGTAGCATGGAACACATCACAGCTGAGCATGATGAGGAAGTCTTTGGTTTATGACCAAATGACCTGCAAAACTAAAGTACTGGATAAGAATTTTGACCTGATGATGGCGCTAGATTAAAAGTAAAAAGGATCATCAGACTTATTATCATTGTGAAAGGGACCAAATTTTATGACAATCCTTCTGATTAGTGTGGGGACATTTCACTGAAAACCACAAATGTTAACATCATGGTGGCACAAGATAGAATGTTTTTGGGGTTTTTTTTTATTCACTTTATTGATCCCAAACTGGGAAATTCTTCTCTGCATTTCACCCATCACATGCAACATGCAACCTTCTGATCACAAGCCGCTTCTCCAACCTCTAGACCACAGCTGCCCCCCTGTCAGGGGATAACGATAGTCAGCAAACTTTATCCTCTGGGGTCCGTTTCACAAAGCAGGTTCAACAAACTCTGAGTGTAACCCTGAACTCTGAGTTGATCTACTCTGAGATAGGAAACTCTGAGTTTTCGATTCCACAACAGCATCTTTGAGTTAGTTTGATTAACTCAGCGGGGGAGGAGCGCACTTGGCAGCAGCTTAAAATGAAATATAAAAACATGGTTCAAACAGGTAAGACCTCTGCATGATCTCATGGAGGTAGCTACCTCATTTTGATCATGTTTTACATTGTAAAGTAAATATTAAGTGGCTCCCTTTCATTGTAAAATTGGTTATATTGTGTTCATATAATGTTTTGTTTTTTGCTAACGAATGAAATAAAATTTAAAAATGAAAAAAGTGTTCTCATCTATATCATGTTATGTTAAATAATTAAGCCTATATTTAAACTAACACAGACTTTTACTCAGCTAACAGAAAGAAGGCAGATGCACGAAGAACGGGTGGCCTAACACCGACAACTGTCTGGAAAAGCAAGAACATCGTGGTCTGATAACTATCTCCCGACGAATATTTAATTCTCTGCGCAGTATCGCTGCACCTTCATCCACGGGATCATGATCAAAAGACGTTAACATGCCATGTTAACGAAAAAAGTCACCACCTACTGTGCCTAATGGACTTCCCACTGACTGATATTTTTAATGATTTTTTTTAATAACAGACGGCAGAACTATGCCAAAACTCGTCTGCCGACTGAATGAATGAATGAGGAAGTGAAATACGGTGTGTGGTTGAAAGAGGGCGGAGACACAGAGAAACTCGAGGTTCCTTGAGTAAAACCTGGTCCCGACCAGGTTAGGTTCATAGAGTCTGTTACTGCGGTAACTGACTCAGAGTTTAACTTACCTCTGTCTGTGAAACAGGCTTGAGTTACCCCTCTTTCTCTGGTTTGACTTACCTTCCTATGTGAAACGGAAAACTCAGAGTTTCCCTCATTTCAGGGTTAACATACTCAGAGTTTTCAGTAAACCTGCTTTGTGAAACGGACCTCTGGCTACCATGAATGTCTGTACACAGTTTCACAGCAATCCAGTCAATAATTGTCTGGAACAAAGTCTGGACCTAATTGAACAATGTCTTCATCCTTGGAGCCATACCATTGGCTAAATGACTATGTTGAATGCTATGATGGACACTATGAAATATGGAAATATTAATGACTGAGCTCAGGTAATGATAGTGAACAAGATAGAAAACAAATGCAGTGTAATGAACAAATTAAGTGTAATAAATTGATATTATTCTATATCATAGATATTAATCACTGGATTAGTCTATACAGTAGAAAACAGTGGGGCTGAGTGATCAGACTGAAGCTGTGCATGACATATACATATTGTGTAATTCTTGTGGAATGATGTTCTGTTGTTGTTTCATCTTGCTTATGTACAATTAATGGCTGGCGCGCACTTGTAAATTCTTGTAAAGTCTATTTGGCAAGTCTAGAGAGGCTATGGAAGCCAGGTTTTGGTTCACACTTCACTAACGCATGCAGTCCATCTTCACAGTCTCTGTGCCGCTGATGGCTTTCTCTGCAAATGAAAGGTTGTATTTCAGAAGAACTGTTTTAACAACAAAATATGTCCAGGCTCTCTGCTCTGCAGCAGATAGTGATGTTAAAATGTTGCCTAATTAAATTCCACACATCGCTGGCCTCACTGCGTATGCAGTTATGCTGCCCAGTGCTCCACTACATAACACCACAAATTAGATGTTGCTATAAAATTGAATCAACACCTCTCTGACACAGTCACAACAATAAATGACCATTAAAAGCTTAATAATGGCAGCATTTATTGTAGCGTCTTTGTATTAAACCAAAATTTATTGTCAAACGTGAACTTGTAAACAAATCATCTCACCTGCTTTTCCACAGAACCAAGCTTTTGTTGATAGAACAGTACACTGACAGGAAGATGTGTTCATTCATATTTCCCAAAGTCTGTCAACACACTAATTCTAAAGATATTGTCAGACCTGCCTTCATCGCAGGAGTCTAATTTGATGATAGTCCATTGACAAGTTTTGCTTGGACTGTGCAACTGTTTCAGAAATCCTGAACGGTTCCTCTCAGGCTCTGTGAGTGTTCTGCTGAGATCACACTACAGGAATCTCATCTGATTTTAAAACGATTTTGTTGTGACCGACCAATGAAGAGCGTTGTGGCCGATCGTGAACGACAATGGATGTCTTTACTTGTGTAGTGGGACATACTAAACAACCTGTTGTGCACCCTGACAAAAAGACTAACATGCCAGAATATTTTTTGTCTCGATACACATAATGTGACATTTTCCATGTCATGTTCCTGAGCGTTGACCAATCAGGTGTTCTCTGTTGCAATTTTAAAGGTATTATATACTAAGAGAAATGTTTTAAACATGCTAGTAGCATGCTGTCGGTCTATGGAATTGTAAGTTCAGTCCACCACTTTGGTCCAGACTGAAATATCTCACACCTATTAGATATTACTGGACACTCATGGTCCCCAGATGATGAATCCTACTGCCTTTGGTGATCTGTTGACTTTCCCTCTGCTGTCACCATGAGGTAGACATTTTGGGTTCAAAGTGAAATATCCAGTTTGACCAATAATTCAGGTGCCCAGACAACACTGTACCTGCTGAGGAGCAGCATGTTGGAAAAGTTTCGGTGAGTTTGTTGTAGACAGTATCAATTAATCTAACCGCTCCAGGTTGTGCAATCAGCCTCTTCAAACGTCACCTGATCCGAATCCTAAGAATGAACTGAACACCTTTGTGCAAAGAGCCTCGCTTAACTGCCTGTCAAGTAGAAGCTCCTGCAAAATGAAGTGCAAAAACAAATCTCGACAGGAGAGATGACGCAAAAAAACAAATGAAAAACATGTATGAATGGAATAAAGATGTTTTTTTCCTGGGATCTGTTCGATCTGTTCTGCTCAAATGTATGAATCAACCAGTGTTAGGTAGCTAAAGCTTTGAAATGACAGAGGCCAACGTTTTACTGTATAACAAAGTAGTTAATGAATTTAAACAATTGCTCATCCTTGCCCTGCAATATTACACTCCTGCTACCAAGCAGAGTTGTGTTGCAAGTCCAACATTTACTGTTTGACACCTTGACGGTCTCCTCAGTCTTTGGTGTACCTCATATTTCTCTGAAACACAAAGAGATTGGCGAACAACTTTAAATGATCTGGTGACTGTATGCCCAACTCCATCTTGTCAATACACTTAAATTAATGCAACAAATGCTGTCTGTCATAAGGATAACATCACTCGCCATCAAATCAATAATGGGTACAAAACAGTTTGTCCTGCTCGCCCAATATAATAAAGCTTATTTTAGGACAATCTTAGTCATCTCTCAGTCATACTGTTTTAGACATAGTGTTGAGAAAGTTCTCTCATTTTCTCTTTTTATTTACATCATAATGAGTCTGGAATCTACTTAAAATACCCCCTCCTGCCTAAACTGGACATTGTTTGTTTTTAAACTAGACACAAAATATACGTCCACCTCAGTGCTCCACTGGCTGCTTCGGACTATTGGAATTGATTCTCCAATTTTATTGAGCACCCCTGGCTATATCACGAAACTTTTAATCCTTGACAAAGCAGGATCCTGAGCTCAGACCTTTACCTGCAGCCGTTTTTGCATCTCCAAAGTCTAGACCAAAATCAAAAGGTCATTAGGGGTTTTCCCACAGGGTCCCTTGTAATGGCGATCCAGCCATTACAGAACAAAGAGGAGATCAGTAAGGAGATCAAGCAACTCAAATCAGTACCTTTTTAGAGGGTCAATAGGTACAATTGCTACTACTCCATACAAAAAAACAACCTTAAAGTGTATCTCTTGGGTTTTTGATCAATATCATTCATTAGTTGCTTGAGCAGGAACTGGAATTTTCTTGCTTTTAACAAACCAGCAATGACACATTTCAGCAATGACGAATGCTGTTATTGCAGCATTTTGGTAATGAACATTCCCTGTGTTACAAGTTTCAGCTGCATCCCTGCTCTGATTAGCTACCTTACACATCAGTGTTGTGCCACTCTGATGCATTTTTAAAACCTCACATCCAGTTTGTGTTCATGCGGGGGTCGACCGGATGGCCCTGAGCACTATATAGTAAGCACATGAAAGGAATAGATGGACACGTGGAGGTTTTGGTATGCCGACCAATATATTTTAGACTAATTCAGTGATTTAATGCTATTATTTACTGTATCAATACAGTGAAAAAATAAATTGAAAATGTATGTTGAGGAAAGATGGTGATGGCCCTGATTTAGCATTGATCAGCATAATGGTAATAATGGTAATGGTCAATAATATATAATAAATATTGACATCTGATGCTTGCAGGAAAGCAGGCCCTGAAATTGCCCATGTGTTTATGTGGAACAATTAAGTAAATAAAATAGAAGTGCTCACCCTGCATCTTTATGGATAAATTGAATTTGTGAATACAAAAAAAAATACATTAAAATAGTCTTTAATTATTTTGCTTTTAAGCCATGGATAACCTTTTTAATTATTCTCAAGGAAAAATTTCTTGTATCATTATAAATAATACAATGTCTAACCACATTGTCTCTATTGGTTGCCTGGGGGGTTGTGTGCTGTGTTTCATATTTTAGGCCCCGGCCTGTTATGCTACCAGGAGAGTGTCGGGCAGGTGACTCATGCCGGTTTTATGCGGTACATATAACTACATCGTATTTGTCCAACAGAATTGCATTCATTTGTTCATTTGGATGGCATGTTGCTGCTGTACGTTGCACAAAGAAACAAAAAGAAAACAGGAAGGATATGGACTCACAAAATTCTTCAATGACATGAGGAGAATCCAACACGTCTTTTGAAGACAAACTGAATTCATATTTTTGTGTGACGGTATACTGGAGATCGTCAAAGAGAACATCAGTGAGGACAAAATGAACTCCAAAGAACAGATCAGCGCCAAAATCCATTTGGCAGTATGTCTCAAGTGAAATTACATTTCTTATGCCCAATTTGTAGCCTGATATTTTGTTATATAAGTATTTAATAAGTTGTATCCCACAAAAGCCAAGTGTCCTCATCTCTGTTTAAAATAAAACACTTAACAATGAATCTGAGGGGGAGCCTGATTACGTCCCGAACAGGGTTGGCATTTTTCTTTTCACCTCAGTGATGTTAATAAGATATATGTATATGACGCCCTGTATTTGGATGGGTTTTGATTGGCTGTCAGTGTTTCAAGCACTCCTCAAATCAGTCTGAAAGTGATCTGCGTGATACTGCTCACCACTGTCCCCGCTGTTACAGTTGTGGTGTGGACTCCACCATACGCTTGAGTTAGAATGATTTTTAAAATAATATATACATTTATAGTGATTGTTATAGTTATCGTTCTTGGTGTGGATGGCCCTCGAGAGTCGACAGCCATGCTAGCATCTCTGGAAGGTTGTATTCAGACATAGTCGTGCTTTGAGCTAAATAATAAACATCAGCGTGCTAACATTCTTGCAACAACTTTGCTAACACACTGATTAATTTTATTTCACCTGCTGATGTTTAGCAGATATATGCAATATAATGTTCACTATATCTGCTATGCTTATTAGCATGCTGCCAATTAGGGCTACACAAAGATTAACTGAGGCTGAAGTGATGACGTGAACATGAATAAACCATATTTTCATGGTAATCCATTTTACGTTTTAGACATTCGGTCCTGATGTCAAGTGGTTGACATTTTACAGCTAGCATGGCTAGAAACAAGGTAAGGAAATCAGTTCAAAAAAGAAGACAGTACAAAAAATGCAGTTACTGACACATTTTATTGTACAGGAGGCTATTTTCATGTCATAATTAACAATTGAGCTCTTTAGTTAAATTTTCAGGTTGACATAGTATGGCTTAAGATATGCTAACTATGTCTCTGCAATGGCAGTATATGCTGGTCACTGATCAAGGACGATAAATATAGATAAATAGAGATTAACTCAATTAATGTCCCTTTAAGTTGCTTTTCATTACTCATTTCCATCATTATAATGAGTCTTTTTCAAGGCTTTTCACCAGCACACATTTTAGTCATAGTTTTTGAGCGCCGGATGAATGTGGATTATCGTAGGTCATTAGTACTTGTTTGTATTACACAATGACATTTTTCAACGGAGGGTAGGAAGCCGTGAAGACAGCGTTTCCTGTCAGCCCGCAGCCCTTCTTACACTGACTCACGGCTATGATGAAAGGTCAGTGGTGGGCTAACAAAGGCAAGGGTGAGAGGAAGAAAAACACTCGAATCATGCGTTATAGACCGTAGGCTGTGTGACCATACGCGGATTTAATAACAGTCCACCAGGCACCAAGGCAGTGTGGCTGTGGGGGAGAGGAAGCAGGAAAGTAAAGCAAGAAATACACTCACACACGCTCATGGTTATTTTTCATACTGAGTGACCCACGACATCCTAAATCGAGTTATTTTAGTTCTCAAAAACCTTACCGCTTCATCTGCTGCCGGGCTGTGATGATGTTGATGTGAACAAAACAACGGCGCAACGTGTGACCTCTTTATGAGATCATCTGTCAAATCATTTCACACATGCAGCTATGACATACTGTAACTGCATGGTCCTTATTTGTCTTATTCCAAGCAGATTAGACATTTAAAACATGCAACTTCCCGTTCAGCAGACTCTTTTACCAATATGCCTGGGTGTTAACAAGATGGAGATTTTTTCTTCTTTTTTTTTAATGTTGCAGATCATTACTGAAAGCTACAACAAACACTCTGAAACATCCAAATATTCTTAAAAATCCATTTGTCTATTTCAATGTTCTAGGAAGTGAAATCTGCAAATACACACCCATCTGTGCAGTGGGAGGTGTATTCATTATTCATCAAAGGTCATTTCATCTTGCCTTACAAGCAAAAAGGTATTCACATAAGATCCAAACATCCCACTGAATATTTATCAGCGCTGGATTTATCATCTTCATTTATTTTCCGACTATTTCTCTCACCATTAAGTGAACTGTATTTTTTTCAATTCACTGTATTACACTGATAAGTTGTCGTGTCAGGGTTTCTGCCCTCCCTCTGCCCACCTCACACAAAGCAGACATTCTGTTTATGAATCTCTGGTCATGATCCCAAAAATGCTGCAAATTACTTCATGACTTCCACAAATGCTTTAAACAAGATCAGAAGTGGAATGCATTTCATCAACTGCTCAATCACTCAAAAACGTACAGAAGTAATCCCAGACTGGAGAAGGTGGAAATGTGGTGGCTCAGGAGCCAAAATGTATTACAAACGCTGCTGTTACTGAGTTCCACATTTTCTAGTAAGAATCATATCTTCCTGTTGTTTTCAGACAGAAAGAAAATGAGTCTCTTTGCCTACGATTGGAATAAAAGCTCGGAGGAGCGCAGTGCATCTCCTCGTTCGTTTACTTTCTTCTTCAAAGCAGCTGCATGCCTATGACCCTCCAACGAGAGCGACACGTTGGTGGAACCTCTCACCACAGACGCTTTCATGCCGTTACCTAGCATCGCCGAGACATCAGCGACAGGGCTGGGCTATTCCTGACTCTGAACACCTCCTCCCTCTGCTTTTCTTTGCCACTCTGTTATGTCATCTTTCCCCTTTTCTCCTTCACATCACGGAAAAGAAAGCATGCATTTTGTTCAGAATGAATGAATGATATGTTTTTAAATGCTAAACATCTAGTGGAAAATCAGCCTAACTAACTACATTTACTGTACTGTACTTCAATTTCATACCCGTCTACACTGGGATTTGAAAATATGGGAATTTTCCGGTGCCCCGCCACCACCCTTACCCACCCTTTCCACTGTCCACAAAGCAAGGGTCCACACAGTGAATCCTGAACTCACCACCAGGCAACCAGTTGCTTTAAAATATCAGAGCAACAAAGACTGAGTGAACTAGTTCCTACATGAAGTGACTCCAGTCAGGTGGTCAGAGTCAGATACCTGGCTGAAAGTGAAACGCAGTGAACATCCCTGCATTTTATCACTGAAAACACTAAAGGGTGGATAAGTTCAGCACTTTATTTCTGTATTACTTGAAGGATATGTAGACATCACTTACACATAATGTGTCAG
The DNA here is from genome assembly GCF_017976325.1 of Chelmon rostratus. Lineage (NCBI taxonomy): Eukaryota > Metazoa > Chordata > Actinopteri > Chaetodontiformes > Chaetodontidae > Chelmon > Chelmon rostratus. The sequence continues at coordinate 6,078,909 of NC_055658.1, forward strand.
CTGTGGAGGAGGTAGTATAAATACAGTCATTACTTGGCAGATTTGTTGTTTTTCCATCCATGTGATCCACTAAAACCCGTGTGGCATGTTAAACACAAGTCATGACTGTGAGGGGCATTGCGCTTGGTAACGTGCATGTAAGCCTCCCCCCCGTTTGGGATAAAGGACTTTCAGAAAAACTTTTAGCCTCTTTTTGGCAGGTGCTCCATCCCTCTCATGTTCAGCCTTCCTCTTCACCTTCTTGTTTTATTAACAGGTGCCATTTGAGGGACTGACCTCTCATCAAAGATGTGACAGTGGATGCTCTACACACTGCCACCTGCCACTGGGAGAGAATGCAGCAAACACATCAAATATGCTTGATGGTTAAGCCCGCCATCAATGTTGTTTTTATTTTGCTTCTTTGGAAAGGTTAAAAATACGGGAAATTTACAGAAAAATACTGAATCAGGAGGACAGGAGGGGAAAAATGGTAAAATGCAGGAGAATCCCAAAAGAAACCTCCAAATCGCAGACCTGATTATTCTTCTACTCCACGACATTTCAAAGGGAAATTACTTTTTACTCCACAACTTTTTTTTGGCATGTGTAGATTTTACATAAAAAGTAAATGATGATCTTACAATACAGAGCATTGCAAAACATTCTACCAGTGGTTCCCATCACTGCAGGGAGTCCATGGACTTATACTGCACGGTAGGCAAGAGCTTTGGGCCCCAGGGTCCTTAATGGCCATGCTAAGATGTTTATAATACATAATTATACATAGAAGTTACAAAATTGTTACTCTTATTTTAGCATGTTTATACTCAGCACTCTCATTTAGTGTGTGTATTTTTGGTATAGCAGGTTATGGTGCAGCCAATTAAAGTCCCCCTCCACTCAAAAATGTGTTTTTCTTCTTGGTCCTACAGCTGAATGTTTAAGCTTCACTGTGCAGAATGATGTCTGTGCAGAGTTTGACACCAGAAGCCTCTTTTCACAGCTGTCTGCTGAAAGTGGAAAGTTTCTCTGCTCATGGGAAATCCAGTTTTCAGGGGCAGGCCTACGAGCACGGTGTCTGACATCACAAATAGTTTAGACGCCGATTCTGATCCAGTTTTCAACTTAGAAGTGTGATGTCTGAAAGTGAAGCCTTCAGTGCACAGACACTGAGAATGAACTTCTCCGTGAAGTAAGAGACATCTCGTGTCCAACAGTTAAACTTTGGAAATAAAAAAGAATCATATATTTATAGATCATGGGATTTTAAATGAGGGACAAGGAGTAGATGTCATTTTAAGGATCTGAACAAGATAAGTTAACTTTTTTTGTGGAAAAACCATATCAGATACAAATTATTATTCAAAGTAGAGCATTTTATATACATCTTAAAACATGTCTGTGGGGATCTGTGACTATTTTATATAGTGCTGGGTTGTTTATTCAAGATCATATTTTATTAACAGTTTATATGGTTCATATGTGTCTGGTAGCTAGTAAATATAGTGGTCCGATACATGATCACTGAAAAAACAATACAATTACCTGAAAATTGTACAGTACTTAAGTCAATGTAATTAGAGTCTTTCCACCACTGGCAGATCCAGAGAAAGGGTGACAGTTAGGCACATGGGAGACCCTGTGTCTGGGTTTGCCAAAGCATTAAATCCTACCAATCTGGCTTGGGACCCCTAACAAAAAGCCTTGTTAGTGTGTAGCTGGGGGCCCTCATCCACGAACCTTCATTTGAATCAATTATTTCACAAAGTCAAAAATGTAAAACTAATTTGTGGAGCACAACTTAGTCCACAATCTTATTCCTTACATATCCCTTCCTTATTCCGTCACCTCATGAACCCTCAGATTCATCTTGTGGGTGAGCGGGTGTTTCTACATGAGTGCATTGGTGCTTGTACTCAGGTAAAGGATGTGAATACATGGTCCACAACTAAAGAAATAAATAAAAATTGTCACCTCCCAATCTCAAACACATGCTGTTCTTTCTTTTTACAGTGGTGGACATTAATGAACAGCTCTGTCCATCAAGCTATATATGGACAAAGCTGCGTTTTAAGCCTCAGTCTCTGAAGCATTCGGCAATTACGGACACCTGTTATTTAGTTAATTGCTCAATTAACTCATCCATCATTGAAATAAAATAGGTCACCTAAATTAGTGCATATTTACAGCATCCTGTGGGATGAGAGGACTGACTGTCCAAAATATAAAACACCTGTGCATTATTACCAAAGCGTGAGTAAAGACACCTTCCATCTGTTCCAACATATCAATATTAAAAAAAAAAAAATAGAGATCGTCATTAAAAGGTCCAGTGTGTAACACTTAGCGACATCTAGAGGTGAGGTTGCAGATTGCAACCAACTGAATACCCCTCGCCTCACTCTCCCCTTTTCAAGCATATATGGAGACTACAATGGCACAAGACTTGTGAAAAACGTGAAAGGTTGGTCCTTTCAGGGCTACTGTAGAAACATAGTGGACTCCATGGAAGCCAGCTCCCTCTGCAGATATATGGCGCACATTTTAAGGTAACGATTCTTATTTTCAGGTGATTATAGACGAGTGAAAACATACCCATGAATATTATATTCAATTTCTGACCTATTCTGCCCATAGATCCCTCCAAATCTTTCACACTGAACCTATGAATGAAATTTTGATCTCTAATTGATCTTACATGCTGTGCAACTTCAACCAGCTTCAAAGACTGTTGGCACTTTCACCAGTGCAACCTTGATAGAAAGTAAAAGGAAATGGGAGTGCCACTGTCTCTCGCATGCTCTGCCAGGCAGCACAGCGCTCTGTCAAGGAGTAAAAAGGCGAGGACAGAGAGGCAGGCAGCATGCCTACAAGGCGGTGAGCTTTCCCCCGCTCTCCTTGTCCCCGACTAATTGCCTGCGGAAATTTACCCTGTCAGTGAAATTACATCTTTCCTGAAGAAAAGGCATGTATACAGTCGATCTGTTGCAGATGGACCCGGTCTGCACATGTGTGGCTTCTGTCTGTGATATGCACCGAACAATAACCTGTGGCACACCACAGGCCACAAATGCACTGTCAGAAAAAAGACAAACGAAAACAACGCCAATCGTAATGATCTGTGTTTCTTTTTCAGACTAGTTTGTGATGCGATTAAAAGGAGCTGCTATCGCTTTTTCATTTCCCCGAGCATAAAATGTCTTTTCCTTTGTCTTGCGCTAATTTGACGAACAGTGCGCTTTGTGATTCCTGCCAAGACATCAAATGTCTCTTTTGATATAAATTAGGTGGCGTGAGACTTGCTGGGAGAGTGGAAGAGCAAGAGCGGGATCTCAAGGGGAAGAGAGAGGAACATTTATGAAGAGTGTTTATCAGAACAAGTTGTTTACACTTGACAAACTCTAATCATAATCATAATAATCAGAATCATAATCTGCAAAGGGCATTCCACGCAGTCAGGGTATCTATCTGCCACAAATGAGCCATGCTTTGTTTGGAATCATCTATTTCAGTAAGAAGTAATCTGTCACAGGAAGCTCCGAGACAGTGACGCTCGAATGTTTGTGCTCGGTGGATGAATGTAAGCAGAAACAGATTAAAGAAAGAAAAACAAAGGAAGTCTAACACTGAGTGGGGATTAATGGATAGACCATACTGTAACTGCATGCACAAACTTATCAGTTTCAGTTTACAACCCACTATTGTTCATCAAGCAAGAACTGTCTCACTCCACTGGCATTGTGTGCTTCCATCCACGTCCCTTTTCTGTGGTAATAACATAACAGCTCCCCCCAGTGTTAGGAGGGAGAAAGGCCAAGCAACTGCTTTAAAGAGAGAAAATGAAATCAAGGACTCTGAATCTGAAGCTTTCATTTGCCCCATATATTAATTTTTAATTTGAGGGATTTTTAGAGTCATGAAATACAAATTTGGATAAATTTGAAAGAAACCACATATTCTCAGTGTACTACAGGAAAAATATGTTTCTCTCAATGTTTGTGAATGAACTCTATCTTACTTTAAGAGCATGATGAGTGAATCCTGCTTTAAAATGCAAACAGTTACGAGTCATTCCACTGTTTAATTTCTTCCACATCTGAAAGCCACACAGCGTGCCACGGATGACTATAAATCTGCATGATCGGCTTGTGAATACAATGAAACTGAGCACTGCTTGTCTTATTTTTTGATTCCAGTGCACCGTTCTCTTCTCCCAAGAGCTTTTGCGAGCCTTTTGGGATGAGGTGTGTTCTACATTTTCAGATGGGCTATATGTTGTTTTGCCAAGCTCCCCCACAATGATGTATCATTGCTTGAATTATTACCATTGCAAAAAATGTATTCTCCAGTCAGGCCTTAGGCTGCCAAAAATGGGAGTTTTATAATGGCAACCACCATAAAAGCCAGTGGGATTAACACCTACCTTGATATAAACATAATGGAACTTGCTGTAGGAGAAATGTATGGCAGCGGGGAAAACGTTCCTGTTTTGCAGACGTCTTGCAAACATCAGAGGGAGATCATCGAGCGGCAAAGTTAAGATATTAAAAATAATAGAAATGATATAAATAAACACTATTAATCCAGGTTAGACTTTCCAGCCCTGTGAAAATGACTTCCTTTTCTCCCTTGCCCTCAATATCACTATTCCCTCTTAAAATGAAATACTCCATCACTCCCTAAAATCAAAATTTCCTTGGCTTCCCATGCTCTACCGAAAAATTAATTCACGATTTTACCATTTTAATCTGGCTTCATGAAGCCATAAAAGAAAGGAGGGAGAAAAAAAATCTCAGGTGTAATATAAAACCAAATGCATTAGTTGACAGGGCACTGATGAATGTCAAATCCATCACGCAGTGCGAAGTAGGGGGGAATTGATCTCTTTCCATTTGGAGCTTTTCTTTTTTTTTTCTTCTGCGGAGCTAGTCAGCAGTAGGCTCTGCTGCCTGCCCCCATTACAAATGCATCAGTATGCTCCGTAATACCCATGTCCGCTATTCCCAAATGCAGCCCCCAAAGTCAACTGAAGGTTGTCGGCGGCTCATGTAAATGAAGCTTGATTGTAATAGTTCTAAGTGGATTCCGCCCACACAATCCTGTCACATTCGCTCATTGTTATCTGTGCCCCGCCCCCCCACCCCCAGCATCACCACCGCCCCCCCCCCCCACACACACATCAGGGTTTACGGCGTAAATAATAAAAGTTGTGTCACTTCGCAAATTACCCAAACAGCTTATCACTTATTCATTGTGGTGTATCACAACAACTCCTCTGTGCGTACAAAAGCCACAGCAAGTCAGACACGGGCTTTTGTTAATGAACTTGGAAGATTACCAGATCTGAAAATTAACTGACAGTGTTGTTGGTTTCTTTCCCTTCGTGTGCGCCGCCTCCTCTCTTTTTTTCCTGTGTTCCCACAAGAGACAAAAGAAGATAAGACAGCAATAAGAAAGTATTGGACATATATTGCTGTTTTTGGTGGTCTTGTCAGTTTCCGCTCTACTTGACTATACCATTGTTACCCTTCATTCACAGGGAGAAACTACTGATTGGTTCTAACTGTTCCACAATGGATAGGTGTCCTTTCATCATCAGCCACTGAGGTTAGCAGTGAGTATCCAAGAAAAAAAAAAAAAACAGCTCAACACAAATGTTTCAAAGACACAATGCAATGCACAATGCAAACATAAGAAGTTGAACACAGTAACGTGCTGTTTTTGAAAAAGCAGGGAAAAGGCGATCGACCTGACAGAGCTTTTTCTTGTGAGATCTGTTCTATATTCTTCCCGGTCTCTGCTTTTGAATGAATCGGCTCCAGGACAGTAATTGAAGATGTGTCACGTACATATGGCTCTGAACGTAATTGGATGCTTGAACTCTCGAACAACATCTGAAGTGCAATTTGGAGTCCATCAAAAAACCCAATGCTCATCAAATACCAACTGGACAGCAGCGAAATGCCGACGCTGGAAGTTAACCATGCAGCAGTTAGGTGATTGAGTTAACAGCACAGCACAGTTAATTTTTAAGGCCGCTTTGAAAATGATCTTCTTCTGTCCAATCGCCACTGCTCGCATGGCCCCTGTAGCCATTTTCTGCCTGGCTGCCCTTAATTCTGATCTGCAGCCACCTACCTCGAAGACTACAGAGCGGTACAGAGGCAGAATATTCCCAAGGTGGTCACCGAGAAGCCTGAGATAGAGATGGATTGATATCTCAGATATGAGAAATTGCAAAACTTTTATGTAGAACGCGCAGTGTCAGTCAGAGAAACTGAATCCAACCCAAACTGAGCTTCAACATAACTTTGGTGGTTGCCCTTTTCTGCTCTTGGCCATCCCTTCACAGTAAGATAAATGCAGCAGCTGAATCATTCCCGAACTTCTGGTGTAATGTCAGAGCCACAAGCCCCTCTTTTAACTTTCAAATTGAAGTTTATTTTATCATCTTTAAACTCATTAAACACACTCTCTTGTTGGTGAGTGGGGAACTTACCTGGGATGAGCACTACAGTCCATTATATACAGCTCTGGGGAAACTGTCAAGCAAAAGATGTTCTCGTCTACCCAGCAAGGACTTTAGAGTCTCAGAAACAAACCTCTTGAGGGGGACTTTGGTATGGAAGACAGATGTTTGCATCCCGTTTTCTAGCTACAGTGACCGCTGATATCTTTTCCTTAACTAGGCCTGTTCAATCTATTCAATCATGCATTAAAGCCCTCAAATAGAATGACCTCCCATTGCTAGCTATCGTAGCTATTTGCAGCTAATGCATTAAGGCAAGACTTGAAGGCTGTGGATAATAAGAAGCTTTTCCAAAAAGGAAAAAGGTAATTAAGCACAGGCGAGGCAAGAGGAGGTGGAGGAAGAGACATCTCCTGTTGCTGCAACAGCAGACGAGTCAGGATGTGACATTGCCACGCCTTCATATACAAGCACAGGTTGGTGAAGAAGAGGGCTCTTTAGCCAGCCAGCCAGTCTAGCTCGGTGGGCCTCAAACATTTTCGTCAGAAGGCACAGCATTCGTGAAAACAAGTGTTTCCAAGGCACACCTTTATGTACCTTATTACAGCTGTGCAAATCATCTGGGCGAGAGGAAGAGAGAGAACTTGAAAGAGCGACAGAGGAAGGGGTGAGGCCGTGAGGATGGATGTTATCAGATGGAGAGAGAGCGAGAATCCACTGATTGCACTGCAGTAAGTAATAACCAGCAATAGAATGCTGATTGATGTACATCTGTTGCTGCATTGAATATTGGCCTGTAGCTGGCATCCAACAGGGTCGCTGTGTTGTGTGCCTGTCAGCCCATATGGAATGATGAGCCCTGATGACTGCGTCGCCTTTGGGACAGAGTAGTGCATTTATGATTTGCTTTTATATAATCTAATATTGGTTGGTGTGTTGAAATAAGTCTATGTATGAAATGTATTGATAAATAACATGTTTATGATGTAATAATCATATAAAAAAACAGAGAGATTTGGTTGGATTGTGGTTGTGGTTGTCACAGTTTTAAACGAGCCCTCGTCCGACAATAGAGGGTCGGCCAGTTTTCAAACCTGAATAAAGCACTGGCAGCGCACAACCTAGCATGTGACTGCTTCACCAACGGAAACACTCTTATTTTTTCTCAAGGTTTTACTCCTGCTGCTGAAAATGAAATAGTAATAAGGTTGCACGTTGTTGATTGTGATTTTATTCTACTTCGTTTCCATTGCATTGTACCCCCTCATTCTAGGCAGCATATGACGATCTGGCACTTTGTTGAGTCTGCTTGAGTGCTGTTTCACCTTATGTTGGATGGTATGGCTCATGTCAGTTTGGCTTCTGGGGATCCCAGAATTGACTTAGTCTTCCCGGAGTAATTAAAATTCAATTCTCAACAATTTAAACCATGTTAAGGTAAAATACACTTGTTCAATCTCAGCTTCGACAAACAGATAAAACTGAACGGCTCGCTCAGTCAGGCACGTGACGCCCTGACGTGCCGCAGATGCTGCTCTCTGACAGCCAGTTAACTTGTGCGCCACAGTTGATACGAAAGATCATGATGAAGGAGCAAAGGAGGGCCCCTCCAAAAATATATTTATATGTGCATTCAAGGAGTTCATACTTTGCAAAGCAGATAATTTGACAGCGGAACCTGCACCTTTTAGTGCCATTCTTTCTCTGCTACGTTTGACAGGAGATGCACTCGAGTGTCATTGTGCTTGCCAGGGGCACAGGGATTTGAACAAGCAGCAAAGGTAATCATCCCAGATCACCACATTTTTTTTCTCAAGAGAGCTTTGTAATTGCTGTCGAGAAAAGACAAGTGTTCCACTCAGAGAGGCGCCACCATTGCTAAGCTAGCACAGACTCTGCCAACACAATGCTTGCAAGGTTCCTTCCACATTCTGAAAATGCAAATATATATATATATATATATATATATATATATCATGCAGCTCCCAAAAACACTGTGTAAAACATAAAACATTATGTGGTAACTTGACATATATGCAACCAAAAACAGTACAAAGAGGAGCAACAAAACACTGGGAAAGTTGTGGAACGCTCCAAAAACACCTGTTTGGATCATTCCACAGGTAAACAGGTTGATTGGTAACAGGTGATAGTATCATGGTTGGGTATGAAAGGAGCATCCTGGAAAGGCTCAGTCGTTCATAATAGAGGATGGAGCGAGGTTCATCACTTTGTGAACACATGATTGTATAAAGGAGATTACTACATGGACTCAGGAACACTTAAAAATGTTGGTTTGTTTGCAGATGATTTCACTCTGTTTCTATTTGTGTTTTACAGTGTAGCTTTGTTGGAGTAGGGATTGCACCTTAAAATGAAATGAAAGCCTTGAAGTTTGATGTTAAAGTACTACAGTGAATTTTCACCATCAGCCAAAACTGTCACAAGCTTCGTTTCGTTCTTTGAATTTCTGGAAGTGCATTATCAAGAACTGCTGTGGCATGTTGTCACAAGCTGACTGTCACTTTTGTTGAGCACAGTCTGGACAGCTGGCCTGCCCTTTGCTCCTTCTTCCTCTCAGACAGAGTAGAACGATGCAGAAAGGTGTTGAGGAAGCTGAGTCGCTTCATGTCACATGTATTTTCTGCACAATTTGATATGTTAGTTCCAAGCTGCAGTCTCGAGGTCGCCACTGCCGCAGAACTACGTTCTTACATTGACAGAAGTGGTACGACTGTGATAGTTCATTTTTTAAGCCAGTGTCAGTTCAGTCAGTCGAAGCCCCCGTGACATGGCTCTGCCACAAACAGGCACAAACATGGACAGTTTGTATGACATGTACTGTGTTGTTGCACAAGTACAGAAGGAGGTAGAAGCACAGAAAGATTGCAGTCTGAGAGAGGGATTGAGAGGCTCTTTAGACTCATGAAACAGCTTTGGACCAACAAATGGAACTGAATGCCGGAGGATCTCGTCAAGGCCGAAATGCGAGGGATTCTGAAGTACAGATTGTCTCCTGGAGAGTTTTATGACTTTCTGGGACAAAAAAAAATCTGGACCTGCTGCACGCTGCTAAGTGCCAGTAAAAAATACAAATTCAAGTAGAATGCAAATGTGGGACGTCCATATGGTCAGAAATAAAATGCTATAATTTATGTGTTGGGCAGCTTATATGCAAAATGCTACAGAGGGCGTAATTTCATCACGAGTCCTTATCTTGTGGTTTTGTGGTGCTTGTAAAGTGCCCTTAATGCAACTTATGCATATTGCAAGTTGAGGAGATGTTGAGGCTCTCACTGCACCTGTCGCTCTGTCACACTCTCCTTAGTGTTGCACACTTGAATTACCAGTCAGTGTGATTTGTGTTTTTCTTCTTTTATTTCCATTCTGTAAATATACACATGAAACGGTGCATTACTTCGTGACACGTCTGTCCAACTCAGCAGGAAGTGCTGTTATTTTTGATTGGCTTTAAATAAAATGAATTTTCCCCAAATGCAAAATACAAAAAAAGATATAAAATGCTACACAATTACACAAAATGTCTCTGGCTCCCTGCTTCCTAATTACTATTTTCCAATGGGTGCAAGTGATTAAAACACAGCAAACATTCTATGTTGGGGTTCCTTCCACATTACAGCCGGAGTTGAATGAAATTAAATAGCCATTACATTAAATGAAATATGGGGGGTGGCTTTTTTACATTAACCTTTTGTATTAATGAATTTCTTATCCGATGAACAAATGAACTCATCTTCACATTAGTGGTGGTTTCATCACATGACAGTGCATTTGTGCACATGTAGCCATGTCGCTGCTGGTGTTGGCCTCTAGGTTTTTGTTGTTCGTGGTCTTGTTGTTCCGAGCTGCTCATTGAACTGCAGTGTTTTGATTTTGATTTGACTACACATGCGTAATATGGTAGAACGACAGCATCGGCCTTTTCAGCAAGTGCCCCAAAACGAGACATGTAAGAAGCAACGACGCCCTCGAGCAGGGATAGGAATTGTGATCGGAACAAACGAGGAAGCCAGGTGACGTTATGATAGAGTGGAGAGAAGGTGTGTGGAGGGGGCAGCAAAACATCAGCCTTTTTATAATGGGAGGTTGCTGCTTGTTTCCCAATTCCAGCTGACAGTCAGTGCTGTCTTTTTAAAAGCACGATGATGACGACCATTCACTAACCTTAACCAAGTGTTTGTTATTATATTATTCTTTCCATTTTTTTCTGCTCATTGGGAAGACAGCATGCACATAACGAACACAATGTTGGATGTATTATTCATTTGGGTTTTTATCTATGTAGTGTAAAAATACTTTAAAATGATTGCATATAGAGTGAAAGTGCTTTTCTCTCTGCTCTCTCCCTTCATCTCCTCTCCTCACAGACCCTCAGAAGTCTCATAACCCCTGGGGAAGGCCGGGACTTTGCCGTCGAGGGATTATTCAGGTTTTGGGAATAATGACCCCCTTATCTCTCTTAGGCTCTTTGCAGAAGCCCCTCTTGGGCCCTGTCAGTTCCGGGCCCTCCAGTTTGGATGGATATATCAATGGAGATCCCTCCCTCACCATTACACGCGCTTCCTCATCTCACTTTCCCCGCCTTATGCCCTTTTCTGGCTGATAATGCCTCATTGTGGAAACCATAAAAAGAGGGAAAGTTATCTCATTTTCACCTGAGGTCATTTTTTGAGGGTCGACTTTTCTTTTTTCTTTTTTTTTGCTAATGGCTCTCAACTTTGCTTTCCACCGTCTGTGGTCTTGTCCTCAGTCTCTCCCTCCCTTTCTCTCGCTCTTTCTCATTCTCTCGTAGGCACACACGCTCACTATATCTCACCCTCTTTCTCTCTCTATGGTGTGTTGGGATAATAGGCTTCAGCTGTGAACAGTGGTCTAATTTGAATTCCTTTCACTCTAGCTGGTCCAGCCACCGTACATCTGTAAATGCATTTACAGAGATATTGTCCATTCAATGTCAATTGAAGTTAATTGTCCATTGGCTTCCTCACCTCCTCCATACACTTATTATTGCCTCCATGAGGGGATTATCTCATTGTGAACCACTGCTATGGCCAAAGGGGCCCTGATGTCAATTGGACAAGTGGATGGGACAAAAAAAGGTTCTAGATTTGGTTAATTCATTATAATATTTAAAGGTATGTTTGGCTTTTCTAATTGATATATTCCAGGTGGTGATACACTGTAATTGTTGCAAAATCTGTGCCTGGCAGTGTTTATTTTGGTTTGGTCATGTGATTTGTGCCCTCATTTGTGGCTTGATGTGTAATTACCTCGTCTACAAGAATCCTATTCTGGTGTGCTGGTTAAGCGGTGCTTTAAAATCAACAGAGAGCAGAACTAATGCTGAGAGAATGCTAATAGTCACTTTCAACTCTCCACAAGTGTGACTGACTGCTGGAAACTTTCCAGACACACAGGAACCCATTTGGAAACAAAGGAACCTGTGTTTTGAACGTAGGAACCACAGTGGAGATTTAGTTTCTGGCCTCAAAAAAGTCGGGTTGAGTTTTCTGGGAATTATCAGGGTGAAATTTGCAGTGCTGAACATTGGTGATAGTCAAACCAGCCCAGCATCCACAGGTTATGTTCATACAGTATATCCATTACATTCATAAATATGTTTATATCTGAACAATTCCAAACTTTGATGAAATGAAATGAAACAAAGGGAATCTTTATCTGCAAGGATTACTGGAATTGTATTGCAGTTGCATTTATTTATCACTTCACAACACACATCACCATTCACCCATTCACACACTGATGGCAGAGGCTGCCATGCAGGGGGCCTCCTCAAGCCCCTCACGATAATTCACACACACTGATGGCGCAGGAACTACTGGGACTACTGGGAGAGACTAAAAGGCATCACTGGGATTCTAACCCAGGAGCTACTGCTAACCAGACAGGCACTTTAACCAATTAAGCCACATCACTGGTGAAGAAGTGATAAGGAAACAATGTAACACTTAATACCGTTGTCTCATGTGACAAAAATCTGTCTCATTAGAAGCCACTGCTTCCTGTTACAGGCCTACCTTGCATAAATGCTTGTGGTTCCTAAGATGTAGTAGAAATGTGACCAGAAATGAGCAAAAGGACTTTAACTGTAGTTCCTGATTTTGTTTAGTTTAGCTCCTGGACTCCCTTAGTTTCAGGGATAATTTGGTGGAATAGGGGCTGTAGAAAAGTCTCACCTCTGTGAGAGTTAAGAGTAGACGGCAGGCTCATTTGATGGGTGAGAGCATGCGGTAAAAGTGGGAGACTGCTACGAATTATTAGGACTCATCATGAAAAAGAGATCCAAAGCAGATCACCCCCCCCTTCTGCCTCCCTGTCTCTGATGTATTAACAATAAACTCTACAACCCTTTTCAATCAGCTCCACAGCTATTCCAGAAACAGCGTTTTTGTCCGACTCCTAAATGTTGTGAACATTTATATTTCATGTGCTCCTTGGCGAAATCAACCGCTGAGGCAGGAATCAAGAGAGAAACATCCCAGCTATAAGTCTTAGAGAGTTTTCTTGGGGGGGTTAGCTGTTCAGCAGACCAGTGAGAAGAGAATGATGAGTGAACAGGACGGCACATCAAGGCTCACGTGTTAGCAGGTGGTTCGAAGCTTCTTGTAAAGGGGTTTGTTTGCTGCAAGGGATGCCTCTGCTCTTTTTGTGCAGTTGGTTGTTTGCAGGGGGAGAAGCCCGGAAAAAACGTTGTTCTGCAGGAAAACAGTGTTTACCCGTACACACCAGTCACAACCATGAAGAAATGTTGCTGTTCTTATAGTTGAGAACCCCCCTTGGGGAATTTTGAAGACGAACCAACTGAAAAAATAAGGTAATTTTAACATTTGAACTTTCAATTCATATAAATGTATTACTTGTATTTATATTTCATGTTCAATCAACAATCAAAAATGGTCAAACTAACAAAAAATGGAACATGGGGAACAAAGAACTCAACTCTTTTTTTGTAGCACCGTGTTCACTTTTGCAGTCTAATAATAAAACTTCCAACTGTGATTTGCTAAATCTTCACATCATCTGATTGTCTGAGAGGGAGAATCAGATGTCAAAACATGCACGCACACACACACACACACACACACACACACACACACACACACACACACACAAACACAGAGGTAAATTCCAATTATTTCCCTTGTAGAAATGCATGCACTCTTCCACTGCTGGCATTGTGAGTGCTGACACCTATCACCTAACCTAATAACATCCTGCTCCACATACATCATCCCTGGATTTGATTAGAGATCTGATTTATTTATTTGTTTAGTGCTGGAACCCCACCGTCATTATTTTCCCTTGTAAATAATTCAATAAAAATGTCAACCACTGCCCTGCTCTACATTAATATTATGTGTAATAAAGATAGTGGGAGGGAGCAGGTGTATGCAGGTACAATGGGGAGAAGCAGACATATAAACACAGTCAGTACCATCACAATAGATAGTAATATGACAAGCGAAAACAATATAGCCAGATTTGTAAAAGAAGCTCAGGTATCATACTTTATTGTCAAATTACTGTTGATATTTGATTTATGATTTACCAAACATGCAAATAGCTTCTTGGTACACCTTATAAGTCACTATGTTGATGCAGAGAGCAGCACTCATGCAACGAGGCTTATAGTGGGCTCGCACATGACGGTTTATATTGCATTTTATATCGTGAACAGTGAGTTGCATGAACTGAGCATGAACGGTGACATTTCAGGTTACAGCTCCCTCTCATGAAAGTAGAATTTGACTTAATTTTGACACAATGTTTTACCGTGACTGAGTTGAATTTAAACCCTGACAGCATAATCAATATTGTTTATTGTTAATGGGTCAAATGGCAATGCAGTATGAAAGGGAATGCTTGCAGTGTCAAACACAAAGAATCATTACCCAACTCTGCTACTCTACTCTTTCAGCCTCTTTTTAGGTCATAATTCGTTTTTCCAACCCACACATTCTGCTCTCATCAGTCTTGTTTCCAGCTGCAGTAGGAAGCTGGTCGCATCCAAAGAGGCCCTGATGAACCCACCGCACACTACCTGACCGGCACCAAACTGTATATGAAGTTAGCAACTAGCTGGGGACATCAATATTCACTCTTGAAGTGCAATTAAGCTCAATAAAAACTTTTTTTGGTTGTGTGCAGGGACTCATAGCACTTGGCTAAAGTTAGCTGTTCTACCTGGGGTTCGGATCTGGAACTACTTGGACTTTGCACCACTGAACTCTGTTCTTCTTGCTGAGCATTCATTAAACACTGTTTTCATTTGTACTCCCGTCTCCTCTGTCTGAGCTCGGCTCCCTCAAAACATAACTGGCAAAACAAATTGGTGGCATGCAAACATAATTTTAAGGAGACAGGTTTGAACAGCTTTGCAGAGGCAAACATGCCTAGCCTAAGTCACCCCTCCCACCATCAATCTTTCTATTCAAGATTCAAGATTTCTTAATTGTCATTGAGCAATCAATTAAATTTGCATTGCAACCCCCATGTTCTATATACACTAATGTCAAACTACTTTGGCTTGTATCTCATGCTGTCCGTTAAAGACCCCTTCCAATGACAATCAAGCTGACCTTCTGAACATGTCAGTATGGTGTTTTATATGCTACAAGACCTACTGAGTGAAATAATTAGTCAATGCCATGGCTGAGCTTTTGCACTTTGGAGCTGCAGCAGGCCAGTGACCAATCCTGTTAACTTGTGAGGCGGGACTTCGAAGAAAAAAGGGGTTTCACAGAAGGTGCCAGGTGTGGCTACGGATCGGCATATTGCAAGTTTCACTATTTTCAAAATGGTGGTGGAGATGTGTCCTGCTTATCCCGATGCACCTGGCTGCAAAGTTGTAAAAGGAGAAATGGTGAGCCTTCATGTATTACCAAAGAGTCAGCAGATTTTTTCCAGAGCACTGTTTTGCCACAAAACTCCCACTGAAGCCCAGAGCTGCTGCATCCATTCATCCTGTGGACACAGAGCGTATGAGCCAGTATGTTGGTACGTTTATTTTTCTTGAGTTATATCTGTTGACTGTGTCCAAACAAACCTGAAGTGTACTAGATTCGCCAATGTTAGCCTGTCCGGTTACATGATGATTCATGTCAAACGCTGACAGGACATTTTATTTGACTTGGGGGTGTTGACAAAGAAAGTTACGGCAAATGTTACTCAAAGCAGTTTGTCAGCTAGCTAAGCTGCTGATGAGGTTTGTGAATCGAAGCTGCAGGGGAGCAGCAGAGGGTGGGTGGAGACATACCTGTCAACACTGGGATTTGAAAATAAAGGAAATATTCTGGCACCCCTCCCTGGACTGTCCCACCACCCTTACCACTGTCCACACGGCCCTTACATTTAGACAAGTCTACACACAATGAATAAATCACCACTATGCACTTGCTTTAAAATGTCAGAGCAACAAGGATTGAGTTAGCTAGTTCCTACATGAAGTGAGTCCAGTCAGGTGGTCAGAATCAGATGCCTGGTTGAAATGCACCCCTGCATTATAGAAATGAAAACGTGCAATTATTGTTTATTTAAAAGGATCCCCATCAGCTGACGCCAAAACGACACCTAGTGTTCCTGGGGTCCAGACAATACATACAAAACACAATAATTACAATATCAATTGCTCACAATCTCGGTTAAAAGAGAAAAAACAACAACACCAAAAATACTTATTAAAATATAAACACTAAAACAAGGAAAAGCAACACACCCTTCATGTATCACATGACAAACCTCACTCAATCAAATAATCAAGATGCTTTTATGAGAACATATACATTCTTAATCTCTTTTTAAAAGCAGTTTTTCCCTTAATTTCACAAACCACCACTGGAAGACTGTTCAAAAACACAGTTGACCTGTAGAATACAGTCCTCTTCATAGAGTCAGACTTAGGGAGGGGTAGAGTACTCTGTCCACTATTCGCCCATCTAGTGTAATGTGAATGCGTATTTGAGCAGTAAATTATATTATCGTAAAGAAATTTAGGAGTCTGGGTGTTCATAATTCTATGAAAGTATATTAATAAATTAGTAGATAATCTATCCACGACCATCAGCCAAGCAAGACGTTCATGCATTTCTGCAACACTAGTTCTTGAAGAACAACCAAGAACCAGTCTTGCAGCCTTGTTTTGAGCCACTTGTAATTTCCTTAGCAGACAGTTTGATGCAGCAGACCATACAAATGAACAGTAATCTAAATGACATAAAACCAATGTACAAACAACACGACTAAACAACTGAGAATTTAGAAATGGTGCACATTTACGTGTTATGGCAACAGCTCTACCCAATTAATTAATTATGATTAATTATTATAATTCAGCACTTAGTTTATTTATGTTTGACCTGAAGGATATGTACCCATCAGTGACGCCTCAGTTAACATTTTAAAAGAGGCTACTGACGAGAGAGGCAATTGGTCGGAGAGGGTGATTGTGAAAATGGATGGCAGAGATGGTATAAATGCAGTCGTTGGTGGAGCATGTTTGTGCTTCTGCAGATTTGTTGCTTTCACACTAAAATCTGTGTGGCATATTTTACAAAAAGCATGACTTTGACCGACGCTGATCTTCATTAAGGACGGGTAAGCCTCCTCTCATTTGGGGAGACACTTACACAAACTTTTAGCCTTTTTGACAGGTGCTCCATCCCTCTCACGTTCACCCTTCTTGCTCTTGTTCTTTTTCTTGTTTCATTGGCGGGTGCCATTTGAGCAAATGTCTAATGGTCTACACACTGCCACCTGCCACCAGGAGACAATGGAACAAACACATCAAACAGGCTCAGGCTGACAATGTCCTTTTTTTGTCCCGCTGTTTGTTTTGAAAGGTTAAAAATACAGGAGATATATGGAAAAATATTTAAATGGGAGGACAGCGGAAGACAAGGGTAAAATATGGGAGAATCTTGGGAAAAACAGCAAACTTGACAGGTCTGGGTGGAGACAGAGGTGGGGACTACTTAGATCCGTGCATACATCATGAAGACAAAGGTGCAGAGCTACATCTAAGCCAAAGTAAGGCATGAAAGGATTTTTTAAATGAAATAAATCTAAATCTGAATATGTCGTTTCGACCAACAGAGCTGAGCTTTTAGTGCCTGGAGAAGAACTTTAAATGATACTTGCACAACATCATGTCTATTTCATGAAATTTATGTGAAAATGGTGGAATTTCAACACATCTGTCCCGTTTCTTGCACATCTCAGTATGTAGTGAAGATTTCGTCAAGCATTTACATTTGAATTTAAGATCCAAGCAGACATAAATAGTACGATTCTTTCTGAGTCATTTAGAGACTTTGAAGTGATGACCATGTGCTTCAGAGTCATCAAACAAATCCACTATGATGAGTTGTGTGAAAGTTGTACATGTTGAAATATATTAATGCTCTTTACAGGTGTACCCTGTTTTGTACTTGAACTGTTTCCATACTGCATTTTGACAGTATTTTCCAGCCATCTGTCTTGAGGTCATTGGGGGCTCGTATGCGTGTGAGATGTCTGTTGGGCTGTTGTGAGCTAATGCAGTCCTGCTGCACATGAGGCCTGAGATAATCAATACTCTGTCAGACATACTTGGAGCACCTCTGCGTTAGTGCAGCTGTAGGCAGAGCCTCCTCTGTCTCGTTCAGAGATGAAGCCACCAACCTCACGTCCCCCAAGAGCTCCCTTTTAAAGACAAGGGTCGCCACTATCCAGTCCTAATCTTCCCTGGCTTCAGAGCCGTGTGCCCAAAATAAGATAAAGAAATAAAAAAAAAATGGCATTTGCACTCAGGGGAGCCTCACACTTGTAGAGGTGGCTGCTGCACAATAATTGCAGGCAGACTGGTAGGGGAGGAGGAATATGACAATCTGAGATGGCAAATTGATTTTCACTTAGTGTGGAGCACATGTTTTTGCGTTACACATTTTAGGGAAAAATCAGTATTAGCAGGCAGAGGAGCTTACAATTTATTTTTTGACAATGTGAATTTGGATCCATCTCTTTTAAAGCAAATCCTGTAATTTGACACTGAAATTGGCAAAAGTAGTGTAATGCAACAACATGGTCAAAACCAACTCCACATCAGATTCCCCTCTGAAATGATCAGATGAACGTGTCGCGCTGTGAATGCCAAACTGTAGCTCTCTCATCTTTGATACTCTGTAATTGTGAGTAAAATCCAAACACAGAGCATTCTCATTTCAGTCCATAGACTATCCACAGGACTCTCCATCTCTTTAGCATGGATAGGGCCTGTTTCACTCAAGCCTCCCATCTCAGGGTTTCTATAAGAGCACGTGCCTCATTATTGGGTTTCATCTCCCGCCATATTTTCTCCTATGGGAAATCCATTGTTTCAGTATAAAAAGCATCTCATTTCACTCTCTGATTTGTTTACTTGGCTAATGGGACTGCAGTGTCCTTTGTTGAGCCTTTGCAGAGCGTGACAGAGCTCTGCTGTATTGTGGAGAGAGAGTTTGGCTGGAAGAGAGGCTGAATCTCACCATTTGATATCAATGAGGCTTTCATGCTAGGTTTAATGACTCTTCGCCATCTGACATAATTGCACTTTCAGATTTTTAATAAGAATTTTAACATAATAAGGGAGTAATGTGCAATGTCGTGAACACCACTTTTTACAAATGCTTTCCTTTTTAAGGGTGATAATAATAGTAATTACAAAGATAATATGCTCTAATTGCTAGGAGGGGATAAATTACTTTCCCCCCTAATCCCATATCTGCTAGCAGCCTTCTCCTGCTCTCATTGTCTGCTCTTGCAACAGGTTGCATCAGACATTAAAGGAATATTTTAACATACAAACAAGCTGTTGGTCTTACACAGTAACAGCAATGCTGACACTCATAGAAATATTTACGACTTAAATCACACTGTGAGAAACGACGTTGTCAAGGTAGTCACAGAGACATCACTGACTCTGTAAGTTTTATACTGTACATCCTGCAGAGGTGAAAATCCACATAAATTGTGTTATCATTTTTACGATATATCTGCCACCATAATATATAGCCTTAAGCTGTTTATGTTTGCTTATATACACAACAGCACTGTAGGAAGTGTGGAAGGAAGAAGGCTCGATCATATTTCTGCTGTCAGGTGAAATCCATGTAACTCCAGTGAAGTTTTAACTGAACTTATTTAACTTTCCTCATTGGGTTGTGAAAATTCTGCAACCGTTTCCTTATTGAAACACATTCAAAGCCAACTAAACTCAAAACAAGTCTAAAGATGGTTCTGTGAGCTAAATGCTAATGTCATCATGCTAACATGCGCACAGTGACAGTATTAACAAGCTTGGTATAAACAGGTATATTAGCTGTGTAGTGCTGGATGAAGAGTCAGGAGATCACCAAAGCAATCACAATTCATCCCAAGATCAACATTAATTTGTGTGCCAAATCTCACGGCAATCCATCCAATAGTTGTCCAGACATTTCCTTCAATGTCACAAAGTGGCCATCAAAATTAACTGATTGATTGCTTAATTAAGCCATCAAATTAAATGTCAGTCCATCAAACAGCACTTGAGATACTAAAGTTTGGACCGGCTGACAAACGACAGATTGGCATTGCCATCCGCAGAGCCATGCCATCAGCATGGTTAGAAACAAAGCTAGAAACAAGATTGGTTTGCAAAGTTCCTGAAAACTAGGCATCATAGCAATACTGAATGAGGTTTTCACTTGCCAGCAGTGATACAACCAAAACTTGCCAAATGTACTATCATGACATCACAACAGCATACTCTGCGCTTTAGCTCAGTGAATGATGCCAGCTTGGCAGAGGCACAGCTCTCCTTGGCCGGCTTTATCAGAAAACAGCATTGCTTGAGCTGTTGTCAGAATAGAAAATGCTTTTTCCTGCATCTCTCGCTGAGTCCTTGGGCCATCAAAGGGTGAAATGCCCATTGTTTTGTTTATACAGTATCAAAGGTGCTGGTGCCTTAATCTCAATAAAGAAGGCCATTGGGCTGAATTATCTGTATGATTGCCCTTTAGAACTGCTGTCAATGCTATTCTCCTTATCCGGCTTCTCAAAGCCTCTCTCCCCGCGAGAAGTCTATGTGAGGGGAATACAATGCAGGCAGTTCAGACGCCACAAAAGGGCATTGCATTAGAAAGCCATACCTCTGCTGTGTGACCTTTGGCAATGCCGGGGAGGTCGGTTGAATCCCCGTGGACACCCAGTCAGGGGAACAGAATAGATTCTAAATCTGTGATTCGAGGTGCGCGACTCGGCAAGCGCCCACGCAAATGGCAGCTTATTGTTTTCCCTATTTACACTTTTCGATGTTCGGCATGGGTGGTAGAGGCACCAAACTCTGCAAAACATACGAACCTGTGTCTCTCGCCTGGATGTGACTGAGAAATGAATCCATGTCGAGAATGTTTCACTTTTATTGCTGTGTACATATTTGGACTGCATTCTTTCTAATCAATTGTTGGAATGCTGTAATAATAATTTCTCACTGCTTGGACGATGTTTCACTAATTCTGTGTAATTATGTTAATTTTGTGTTGCAGTTATGTAGAAATTGCACATCCTGATCCTAACAATCATTTATGTGCAGAGGTCCTCATTTTTTGATTCTTTTCTCAATGAACTGAGGATCAGTGCTTTTCTAAAATATATACTTTTACTATCAGTAAATACTACTATGTACTGATACTGTATCTTTGTCTCTACGTGTGTCAAAATGGAGGATGAAAGAGAGAGCTGCACTTAATTGCATGAAAAAAGATTTCAGTTTCTAAACCAATGAGTCATCGCGGGCTGAGAAGATACGCTAAAGCCCCCGGAGAGATGAAGAGAGGGGATTGTAAAAGCCTAAAATGGGATCATCTTGGCTGAGCTTTTTTTTCCCCAAGCAGAATGGGATAACAATTCAAACGCTCAAGTACAGAATGCTGTCTGGTGTAATATGGCCATTGCTCTATCTCCTCTGACAGTACTAAAATACAGCATGTGTCATTTTCAAACTGTACCTCTGTTGGGCCTTGCTCTGCTCTGTTATATCGTACTTTCTTACCATTCTGAACACATTGGTGCTGCGTTGTGCACACAACAACACTGTGACAGCCAGATGTGCCCTGGCAATGTCATTGTATGCACTCCATGGCTTATTTCTTCTCTTTTTAGCTTTTAGCAAAATAAGATGAAAATGTTGCTGTGGGAAAAGATCATCAAATCATCAGAACTGATACCACAGATGTCTTGCTCAGCGCTGTCGCTGGCAGCATTATCATCATTAACACCACCATTATCATTAACACACGTCTTTTCAACATTTCTGTGCAAATCAACAAATTACAAAACACAGCATACTTCATTAAACAAGTTAACAAATCACGACTAAGTACCTAGCAAGTTGATATGCTTCTAAGTTTCTAAGCGAATTTTTTTTCCCCATTTCTCAATGTGGATGTCCAATCTCTCCTGGTATTATGTGCAGTCCATTACAGCAAAACTAAAACCACTTACCGATGGCCATACAGCACTATACAGCCATTGACTGCTATCTTGTTCCTGCTAGCCTTTTGAATTTGGTAGTTTATCGTCACAGAGAGTTTCAGTTCTGCCACGATCACACACATGTTCCACAGTTAAACTCACCGTACAGCGAGGTGTGACATCTGGCACCGGAGCACAAATAGAGCGCAGATGCTACCAGCCGACTCTTGCTGTTGGCTCTCAGCAGCATGTGGCTCGTGCTAGTGGTGCTGGCCAGCCACTAGCACTAGCAGCATCGGCCCGAGCTTCTGCCTCTTGTTGTATTTCCTCAGCAGTGAACTCTGAATCCTGCAAATCTGATTTGACCGCGGCAAAATGTTATAAAATGCAATTGAATCTGTTCTGTTCATTGTACAGAGTGTGAAGTTGTTTGGCTGTCTTCAATGCAGTTCTGCACTCCGATGGCAGCGTGAGCAGCAGTGATGCCTCCAGGCTGTGAAAAGGAGGCTAAGCTTATCTCAGCCAGACTCTCAACAGCTGATGGTGGCAGCAGCTGGCTGCAGTGATACAGAGAACATAAGTTGTCGATGTGTAGATGTCGACTGCATCTATTAGAAAATAATATTATAGTATAGACCAGGACTTCAATCTCGCCTGCATTCAGACCAAACTGCAAGTCCATCCGGACCCAGCCCATAGCTGAGTGATTGTTAACTGGCGGGCCGTGGACCACATCCATCCTGCAGAATATCATTAAATGTAAAAATGTGTGCATCTAATGTGATTCACAAGCCGAAAGGGCCCAGTCTGTACTGAGTGTGGTCATTGATTAGGTTGCTAGCCCCCAGCAACAAGCCAAAGAGTGTCTGTGTCCAAAGAAAGTCTGCCAATTATAGTTCACCTGCTCTATTGAAACAAATCGTCCATCTTTGTCCTCTCTGCCCCGTGGACCCACCATCGAACCGCTCAGCTCCCAGGCTGGAGCTGACAGCAGTGCACTGGCCAGACTATGGAAGGGAACTCTGCAGTTGTTGGAGAATCACTAAGCTTGTCTTTTTGACAGAGGAGGCACTTGGGTTTATTTTTGTTGTTGTACTGTTGTACTGAGTATTTTTGTTTTGTTTGTTTGTTGAGATAAGGACTCCTTCATTGGTAGTTGGACTGTGGGTTTTTTGGAGTGAGCACAGGCTGCCTCCTCGGTGGGGGTCTGAGAGCATTTTCTTGTTAAGCATCTAGTTAATAGAAATATTAAACAATAATAGGCCAATAAGGCTTAAGTAAATGTATTTATTTTTCATATTTATTTGAAAGTCAAGGCCCTGCAGTGTGTAAACTAAGCCAGTGTATCAAACAGAAGATTAAACATTATTAAGACCAGTAGTACTGTGGTAAATCACTCACTACACAATAATCCTGTTTATTATCTGGGACAGAAAAAAGCTCAAGAACCAACATTGTTTTAAGATATTTACTCAATATTTTTGGCAGCAAAATGTGGTAATTACCATGGGCAGTTGCTTTTTTTTACTCTCAGCATTGCAATGATGCCAACCTGCTGCACCACTCAACATTGTGGTGGCCAGCTATTGTCATACTACTGTCATACCAGAATAACATAGGGGCCGGCATGGGACGAGTGTAGACAACACTCAGATCCATTTTAGAAGTTTGAGCAACTTGTAACATTCCTTCACGGTTGCATTTTCAATGTACAATTGCCCCATGGACTTCTCCAGCCACATCATATGTATATGCACTGTAGAAATGTTTTAATATTCGTCTCCTTTCTCTCCTCTTCAGTGTACTTTATTGCACAGTTAAGATTCCCTGCCTCAACAGTTGACCTCTGCCCTGAGCAGCAGTTTGCACAGAATCAAAGGCAGGGAAGATTTTAATTACTCTCTTAACTGTTCAACAGCAGTTATGAGGTTGAAGTGGGTGAGAAAGGACAATGCCAAGAAATGCAATTTACCGTTCAATCCAGCATGCTTAGTCTTTCTTTCGTGCCAGTCTGAGTTAAAGATTTAAAGTGAGTCAAGGCCCGAAGGAAAATGAATAGATGTTAGGTAGAGTTATACTGGCAGCTCCTACTGGCAGAGAAAACGAGACTTTTTAAAGCTGTGTTAATCAACTTTTGGCCACTATGGGGCAGAAGATCTCCGAAAGAAGCTGACAAAGGCACATTACTGACATATAGTATTACCAGCTACATCTGCTGTCCTGTGTATAGTAAATGAATCTTTCTCTTTTTGGATCTGTTTTGGTAACCACCAACTCCAAAATACACAACAACAACAACATCAACAACATACACTTATGTTAAATGTGGGTTCCACAACTTGCATCACAAAATTTTACTCCTCCTTCAAACTCAACTGTACACTGTCCAGTTGCCTCTCTCAGATCCTTATTTACAGTATGTAACACTGTCAGGAGTTAAGATGAGTATTTTCTTAGGCTGATGCCAGTGGAGCAGGGAGCCTATGTCTCAGAGGGCTATGCCTATACTCATATTTCAGAGCTGTCGCTATTGGGTTAAAGATAAAGTTGAGGCAGTCAGTCAGTCCTCACTGTGACTTCAAGGTCCGCAAGCAGATAACATACACCTGTTCAGAACTCCATAAACGTGAAATGTTTGTTGTTTGTTTGTCATTTGACTCCCTTAAAAACAATTTCACCAAAGCATGAAAGCACGAAAACCGAACTCTATCCACATCCTTTGTGGCAGGATGGCTGCATCATATGCCCTGGACAAACCATTATCAACCAACATAGGAAGGTAGGTTAGTACGCGAGGTAGAAGTAGGACACGAGTTTTGGTGTGGGCGGCTCACCAGAGCTGAAAATTGGACCATCTATCCATGTAACATGCCCTGTGATAGTGCACTTGACAGCAGAGGCAGTCCTAACTTTTCCAAATACTCCCATTCAGTTGCCACACCCACAGCTGCTGGCGCATCACTAGGAGGTGGAGGATTGTTTGGAGCTGTTGTGACAGTGCATCTCTGCACCATGGGAGCTGCCATGGTTTCCCTGCCAGTAGCTACATCATGGTCAGGAACCAAGCCATGCTCATGCCGTCTGGTGACACCAAAGTGACCGCTAGATTCTCCTTCAGAATGCACACTAAGAGGTAGCAAGAAGCAATCAGGGCAACCTAGGGGAAATGCATAAAGGACAGCTCTGGGCCACAGCCAGTGAAAGAAGACCTCTACCCCCAGTGGAGTGTTGTCTCGTGCATTAACAGAGAACAACAGTGCATGTTGTGCATTCACCCTCGCCTTCACAAACCAGTCCCACAACATCTGAATGAGTGTGAGACTCAGTTTCCACTTGTTGTGCGAGGGACCTTCATGAAACATCAAGTCTAGAGTGCAGCTCTGAACCTATGGGATGTACACCACTCTGATGCAGAGCAGGTGTCTGTGTGACGTAGCCGGAGGCTCCTGCTGTCTCCAGCAGTCGAGATGAGTGCACGCTGGCCTGTCTGTCCTCACTATGTCATGTCTGTTTGTCAGGAGTGGAACCAAGTGTTTTAACACTTTCAGCGCTGTGGCCAGCTCCAGACAGTTTATGTGGAGGGAAGGAGGATTCTCCCATCTTACCCCCACCACCTGAGACCTGCACATCGTACCCCAGCTGGAGAGACCAATACACCTATATGTTTGATAGAACTGTATGGAGATCAGGTTTCTCCTGGGAGGGGGACCATAGGGACTAAGTCATCTCATTAGAACAAGACCCTTATTCCTTTCCTGTGTAATGGTTCCAACGCTGTTTCAATAGACTTGGAGAAAGTGCATGGAGCCAGAGGATTGTATAATCCCAGCCGATTGTACTGGTATTAATGGTACTAGTGGATGATGGTACATTTTCTGTGTCTGAATGACATGAATGTGGAAATATACACTTCTCAGGTTAATAGAAGTGAACCGGTTGCTAAGACATGTCCAAAATCGACCTCATCCTGCCTGTTTTCTTTGGTGTGAGAAAATAACGGGAATAAAACCACTCGTTCTCTCCTGGAGAGATTCAGAAGATCCCTTTTTTGCTCAGAAGCTCTGCCAGCTCTGCTCTCAGGATTGTAATTGTAAATTGTTCGTTCATCACTACCCTTGGGAAGGCCGTCTTGAAAGAGCCAGTGCTGGCCATGGTTCTGTAAACACCTGACAGCATCAGCCCTCAGCCCCCCGTGTTCAAACCCTTGAGTGCTGAGACATCACCACTAACTCAGCCTGAGTGGTGGGAGGTCAGTAATGCACATTTCAAGTGAGGATTTATTCATAAAATTTCAGGAAATGACCAGGCTACGCCTGCTGCACTGTGCGTGTGTGGCAGCGAGCATTGTTTAGTGTGGGGAGTATGTGTCTGCGTGAAAGAAGCTGTACACTGCTCTGCAGGAGCATAAGCATGGGGCCGACTGAGCCGCAGCAGCCATAGGTGGATGCTGGGGAAGAGGTGGAGTTGCAGAGAGTGAATGTGTAGGTGCAGCTGCAGGAGCAGCTGCAGGGTGGCTCTTTCCAGAGCGAGCATCTTGGTGCTGCTGATAAGGCTGAGGTGCGTCTGTGCCCCAGGATGTGTGCATCTCCACCCTCTCCGCTTCTCAGCTGCTTCATGCAGCGGAGCTGTGGCACTTTGGATGAGTGGTCCAATTGGCCCACTAGGTGATACGGGACCATCCTGCAGTTCCCGTTTGATGAGAGGGAGAAGCTGAGCAGCCAAATATTTCTCCGCATCATTGTCTGCCACACCATAATTCAGCATGCAGCCACTTTTGCAGCCATGGCGATAATTTGCTAGCTCTGGGGAAAGTGTCCCGGGCTTCGTGGCCGTAGCACAGACAGCAGAGGACAGTAGCACTATGTCGTTCTGAGCTGCACCCTTCTGAGCAGCACATTGGTGTGAACAGTCAGAGAGGCGAACATAAACTTGATCCCGAGATGTCGGTGGCAATGGCTTGCACCTGCCAGTAAAGGTTGTTTTGGGAAGAAGGAAAACCTTTTTCCATCTCTCTGTGGACTGGTGAAAGCCTCACGCTCAGAAAGTGGCACTTTCAGTTTTCTAGGCTCAGAAAACGTTGCCTCCATGAAGGGCTGGAGATCTGTGAAGCGAATGCATAGCAGAGGATGTTTGTCCAATGACTCCTGGTCGTAAACATCCCCACCTAAGCGGCCAGGTTGTTCTCCCAGCATCACAATACCCCTCAGATCTGCCACCTTCCTGAGGATGGCTGGCAAGTCCTGGAAAAGTCCATTGGCGGCCGAGTAATGTGGAGCAGGGGAGAGCCCTAGCCCCGCATGCTCAGAGCCCCTGGGCAACCCTTGCAGTGAGGGTGAAGGTCTGCCAACAAGATGTAGCCAGTTTGACAGTTGGGGCTCAGTGGCAGGAAAGAAAACAATCATCACAACTGCGCATACGTGCGAGGATAAAGCTGATGGTGACAGTTTGCGCAGTTCTATTTCATATAGACTTCCACAAACAGGAACTACAAAAACCTAATTCTGTAAACCCCCCATAAAAATAAAATAAATAATAATAATTAAAAACTTAATTTGTATAGCAGCTTTTATACGAGAAATGCACCTCAGAGTGCTTTGCAAAATAGGAAATAGATGCTGGGGCGCTAGGTCCAGTCCACAGCTAACTCACTGACTCCATGGCAGCATTATGCTTCCTGCTTGCATCCCCAAAAGCAATATAGGAATATAATATAGCTCCAAATTAGAACATACTTATCCAAGAAATTGGGGAAAAAAGGAATAACAAAATCATCAAAATCTATATATATTTTTCTTTGCACGATTAATTGCTTTTTGTCCTTTTTTATTTTATTAATGTTTTTTGTACATTGCAAAGGCACAAAATGTCCGATCGACATGGCTCTTCCATCACTGGAACAATGACACCTTTCTTAATATAATGAGAGAGGTGCAAAAGGTTTTGTGATTTTTCCCTTGTTGTGAGAAATCAAAAACTCTGTGTCCATAATAGTATCATGGTGTCAGAGGGACAGGATGTTAACTTGGTTGGAAGGTCATTAGGTATCTCATGGCTTTTACACAGTTTATAAAAGTGCTATAGAGCTTTAATGTATAACGTATAGCATGTTTGTGTGTCGGTCAGATAGAAAAAGTGTGCCATGTGACTGCCTGTATGTGAATAAAAAGAGGGTAAGGCAGAGGAAAGACGCAAAGAACATGTTTATTTGTACATATGAGCGTGTGCATGCATACATGCATATAAGTGAGAGCTTTAATTAAGTGTGCAGCATGTGTGTGTTTATTTCAGTGTTAGCCAAAGTGGGCTGGGACGATGCAGGAGATGTCCTGCTGGGGAGTGGCAGCCAGGGAAAACATCTGGTCTTCATCAGGCATGATCAGGCACAGAGGCCAGGAGCAGGCTGGCAGATGGTGGAGAGGTCTCTACACAATAGGGAAAGCCCACTCCCTTCAAACCCAGCACCATTACCACCCACCCACACACACACACACACACATACTGGCAATCAGAGGAATGCTGTGGATATACATATACACAAGATGAAATCACACACACACACACACACACACACACTCGGACAAATTCAATGTGTCATCAAAACTTTGACTGAAAGTTACCAGGTATTACTTGATGAGATGGTTATTTTCATCCTTGGAAAAGGCAGAGGCACCAAAGTGAATCACACACTTGCGATGCAATTCAAGCTGTGACCCAGTGGGCTGAATTTTAAGCAAACTTTAAATACGCACGAGAAGCTTTATTTTCATGGAGATGCAAAGCCAACAGCGATGCAAAGGAATAAGTCCTCTTTCTCCCACAGAATACATTTCTAATTTGAGTTAATAGCTTTAATATTATGCCTGCCTGGACTGTGTTCACTGGCAATAGTTTTTGTGATTCAGGAAGTGTGACACTGTTACACTGCACATACAGAGGAGGCTGGACGGCTGTACAAAGCACAGCACTTTGATGCCAGAGACCTGGGTTTGTGCCATTGCATGTAATGTTAGGTTTGGCCTACTAAAGCACGATTTAGGGAAAAGTTGTGATTTTAGTTCAGTTTATATTATTGGTCTCTTAAAACCACCATTGATTGCAAGGCATTTCTGCAAAACACTTGATCATATTCACAACCACTCAAAAGTGTGGAAATTACCTGTTGATGTTTCCTTCAGGAATGAAAATTTTCACACAGACAAAAACAGTATAATTCAGACACCAAACGTGTCATTAACAGTTGAAATAAGAAGAATAATTCAATGATTAAGACTTCCATTTCATCAGTGTCCCCACAGTCATGACAGCATGACTGGCGATGTTGTGACAACTTGATTTTGAATTTATTGATTTTAGATCAATACTGAACCACAACGGTGCAACTGGGGTCTAAATGTTTTTAGAACCGGTTTTCTTTGGGGAGCCAGCAGTGGTTAGGCTAAGTAAGTTTAAACTGTGATTTGTCAGTCCGTAGTATGTTCAGCTGATATTCCATGATCCAATTTCCTCGCTCCAAAAACCCTCTCGGTAACCTTTTTTTTTTTTTGCTTTTCCTTATCTTTAACTTTATTACAATGAATACTTTTCAAAGCTTAAGTAGGCAGATACAGACATACACACAGAGAACACTTTATAAATACCTTAATGCTTTGAATGTTTTTCTCTTTCACTTTAATATACAACCTTCATCTAGTACACATTTCAATTTACATCACTATGCAACTTCTAATAGCCTCTCCAATGGCATCATTTTTTATTCTTAATGTTGTGCACACATTTGCCAAAGCCACACGTGCACAGGCTTTATACTGACCGCAGGTTCAGCGAAGATGGTGCACTTGAAAAGATTCTGAGGGCGAAGAAGAGCATGTCGAGCGCGCAAGACAGTGAACTGAGCTCTCTCACACATTCGAGTCGCGCACAAGAATTGAATGTTAATTGTGCCTTGCCTAAAGCGTGCTGCTCTCTCTCATCTTGCTCTGTGCTCTCTCTCGAAAGTCAATTAGTCATGAGAAAATGTTGCTTTCTCCTACAAACAAAGCTCAAGTGGTCAAGGTCATGGGTGCCACTCAGGATCATAATGTTGAGGCGGTAGTTACAGAAGGTATGAGTTCTTTGAATGTGCTTTGAGTGATTTCAGCTCATTCTAACTGGTAAAGTACCAGAGAGCAGACATTCAGCCAACTTTGCAGCCTCCATGTAGCTCATTGAGCTAAACTAGCTACCCTAACAGCTACCCCATAATCTATACATTGTACCCAACGTACTCTAATGTTCAAGATCACTTTGTATTTATTTATGCAAAAACAGTAGAAGTTCAATCACTCCCCTTTACACAAACACAACTCAGGAACCAAATTTACATGGAAAACAATACATATATTACGATCAAACAAATAACCCAACGTCCCCATCACCGCTAAAAAGCAGCCTTCAAACACTAAGGTCAAATCCATGCTGCAGGCTTTAGAGTTTATCTCCTATTAACACTCTTGAGTATGACTGAGTTTTTCTTTTTTTAAGGTTTGTGGCACTTATCACATACAGTATCTCTGATGTCTGAACCACCAACGCCATCGACATACCACGTTTACTTCAGCTGTGTTAGGTTGTCGGTTGGGTGGGTATCTCCTGTCAACAACCGCTGGGTGTTTGCCTGAATCTCTCAGCCTCCCACCAGCCTTTAAGCTTGCGCTGCTGTGAAGTGATTGATGACAGGTCAGCCAACAACGGCCTCGCAAAATTTCCAATTCTTCCACAGGGAAATTGCTCATTTCTTCACAAGTCTATTTCAATTTTTGGCACACGGCAGCGTGCTAAGTTTATGCATTATGCTGGCACCCGGACGCAGAATTGTGATGAATTACGCTACGTGTTGGACAGAGTAGAAAAAAAATCTATATATTAATTTGTGTTACTTTATTGTTTGCTTTTTTTCTGGAATGGCTTGTCAAGGAGGGTATTGTTGCAAGGTAATATAAAAGTAAGCAGGCGTGACACTCTTATTTAGATAACCACCTCACTCCCTCTCTCTCGCAGTTTCTACAAGACTAAAACTGCCACTGTGACATTGTCGAGAGCTCTTTTTTTAAGTCCCCCTGCCTTTTTAAAATACAGAAATGCTATCCTATTTGCTGCGGTGCGGGCTTCAAAGAGGTTATTTGTCATCATACAGATTTATGCTGTCATTCAGGGACATTTATATCACTTTAAGCTCTTTGGGTGTTCCAGCTCTGGTGCTGGGCAGACAATCCTGCAGAGACCCAAGTCTCTCTCTGTTTCATTTTCCTCCTTTTTGTATTCCTCCCCTCCGCCAGAGAGGAGTGAAACTGTAATGATTGTTACTGCTTCAAGGGGCACATGTAACAGCGCTAAAACAAAATGGGATCTGGTTGGGTGAGTGTGGCCAGGCTTGGACCCGAAGAGGCCCTCTTCGGTGATTAGATTGTAACAGGTTCAGCAAAAACAGGACAGGCGTCTTTTCATGTTTGACACCAACACACATGAATTTATCAATTCAAAAAGCAGACCATGGAGCATTTCCCATTTTGATGACTGACTGAGAGCTACTTGTACCTCCAGCATATATGCTTTGGACATCCAGTTGTTGGAACGATGCTCTCATACAATAAGCACGTGGAGCCCTGATCTGAAAGAATCCTGAGCCTCCTACTGATGCTCAGATGGTGCCAAATCGATTTCTGACAGCCTGCCAGTGGAGTTCTTGTCATTCACAGCCACTGCCTGAAAGCCAGAAAACATGGCAAGAAAAACAGCTGGATTTCCATGCAGTGGAAGGGGACTTACAAAGAAGCAAAGTACTGTGTGCTGCATATTTCCATTTTATGTGCTGTATTGTATTCAACTGAAATGTGACGCATTTTCGTAAATATTCTTTTTAGAACTTCCAAGGTCCTAAATAAATGAAAATATTCTGTGGGAAGAATACCAGTCGGCCTTGCACAATGTGCTTTGAACACTAATTGCATTGATGAGATTCGAAAGACCAGACCATTGCATTCCAGCATGTCAAAGTGGCTCATTTGACGCCTGAGCCCTGTTGAGACACGTTGTCTGATCTGATTATTGCACAAGGACAAATATCTGAGCGCATAAATAGGAACACAATAATTAGATGCACATACAAAATGAACAAGACAAGAGTTTTAGAGATACTGGTACTGAGGTACTGAGCCAATCCTCAGGTAGTGGGCTTGATTCAGGCACATTTAAATGGATTGTTAAGGGCTAAAATAAAGTTGTTCTAAATCTGATCCTCATTTCTTCCTGTATTCGACTGTGCTTTCTGCACCTCAGCCTGTTTCTTCATGCACGAAAAAAGTCTGAGTGTGTAAATGTGAAAAATCACTTAGCTGGTGATTGACCCTACCCGGCCTGGCAAAGTCCAGCACAAGCTAACAAACTATCATTAGCAATGAGCAGTGCAGAAAACACTGTTGCAGTTGCAGCTTTTCTTTTTTAGCTGCTGCTGACTGTAGCTTTCACCATTTAAAATGACTGACGTCATATCAGACGTTGCTAATTAGTCTTAATTCCTTGAGTAACTGGGTAACAAGGCAAAATTAGACTTGTCTATTATCTTTTTTCTCTCTGCAGCATCTGACTGCGCTTGTCAAAGATAGAGCATATCTTTGACAAAGATAGAGAGCAATATGTCTCCTCTCTAACCGACTGCCTCAAGTCCGTTTCAGTATTACGTATAAACGTAATATTTTTGAACCAGGACCTTCAGCATTTGGATCAAGGGGCTCATAGAAAATACTGTATGGTGTGCTAAAATAACACCAGGCTGCAGCTGTTATTTCTATGTGTCAGATACATATTTTAGCGACATATGTAAAGGATCGGATCACCTGTATTAAAGGACTGGGATTGGGATTAGAGCCAAAAAACATAACTGCTACATCCCATGAAATGTCCTTGTAGTGTTTTAGGATACAGCCTGCAAAATGCAGTATAAATATTAGCTACATACAAGATTCCAGTTAAATACTTATTAGGTAACTACTGGTAGGTGCAAAGGAAGAGATTCTGAGAATGTGGCAGTAAGGGACTGACAAATAAGTTGCACTCTTAAGTACTTTTTACAAGTACAAATGAAATAATTACAATTTCCAAGTGTAAATATTCCTGTACCCCAAAATTGTTAAATAGGATATAATTAATAGTACTGCTATAAGTTTTGAAAATATGATATCCAGCATAAAGTCCCTTTTAAACACATTGGTTACCCCAACATTCCCCGACCTCTTCTTCCCTTTAACATACATATTTATCCTGATATAGGTGCCCAGTCAGTAATTTACTGATACCACATATGTACTAGATTAATTACACGATAATTTGTGGACTGTAATCTAAAGCCTTACCCATTGCAGTGTCAACCTTGTACTGACCACCAAATCTGCAGCAATTAAGCAGTGACAGTCGGTGATAGCAGCAGTGCTCAGTAATAATGAAAGTAGTGAAGAACAGTTTCTTTCTTTGAGCTGAAACCTAAAAAAAAAAAAAGGCAATTTAGAGACGCTGTAAAATCATATTTTGTGATATGTTTGCAATGGCAACAACTGTGAAAAGAGTTTGTCAGTCATTAGCATGTTTGCTGTAAAGCACAAGCATCCAAATGCACTGAGTGCATCCATGACTGCTGAGGAAGTTGTGCTACATTAATAGAGTTCCCCAAAGGAATTCAGCAGTCATTATGCGGAGGTCCGCTCTGATGTCCTGCAAATTGCCAATTGCTTAAGCTAAGTTATATCTACCTGAGGCAGGCAGACAGTGTTTAAAAAACATTTAAAGTAAATGGCTGTGGGAGAAGAGGAGCTTTTGCAGGGCACAGCCACACTGACACCCCCACTGCAATCACGCAGCAGTACTAAGAGAGTGGCAGAGGAGTAGGCCTGCTACAAGCATCAGGTTAGCCCTTTGTCATTTTCAACCTGAGGATGGAATGAAAGCAAGCGCAGCGCTATTCAGAATACTCAGGCGCTGTGGGAAAAAAATAGATGACTTATTGTGGACATTTGCTGGTTCTTGATGCTTCAAAGAGAGGAAAGTAAATCACGACCTCTCTGTGATTGCAAAAATGTGAACAGTGAATTTCTGTGTCTCTTTGTTCAGTGAACAGTGGGTTTGTTCTTTAAAAAACAGGAGAGGATACTTTGAACAGAGAAAGAGAGTTTGTAAAGGACAAAAAGCTGTGCTACGACATTGCGGTTAACACCATGAAGGAAAATGAAGCGCGTTAATCACCACTAGCAGCACTCCACACCGAGGACTCTTAGTGCACTGAAAATGCAAAACCTGAAAAAGAAACAATGTGTGTGTGTGTGTGTGTGTGTGTCAGCCTCCATCCACCCTGCATCCAATGAATATTGTGCCCGTTGACCAGAACGTCTTAGCAGCCACCACATGCCTCCGTCACCCCAAGAAATAAAAGTCATACTTGATTTACCTGACAAGGGCTCTTTGAGCTCTCCTTGACGGCGGCGGAGCTGCGTCTGCAGTGAAACTCAACGCTGAAATGTTTCTACCTGCCCTCCCTTGAAAAGCATCCCCTCCCCTTTTTGCTAGATATCTCCTCTCTATTCGGGTGGTGTCTCGGTGTCTGGCAGTTGTTCAGCTCGGCTTGGTGCTCAATCTTATTAGAGGGCGGAAGGTGGTTCAGAAGGTTTACAGTGACACTGACAGACCCCGACCACTTACTCCCCCGCCCGCCCCCCGCTTCCTTTTTCTTCCTTTTTCTGCCTTTTTTCTCGACACACACATGACTGCACACTTCACATATCTGCAGACGATGTAAACGCAGCAACACGCCACACACGCAGACTCTAGAGTTGACATTTCCTCAAGGTGCATGTAATAGCTGATTACTTGCATACAGGAGAATCGTTGTTGACATGCTGTAGAAATGCCTCCGATTTGTAGCAAATCAGTCATCTGTAATACAATCCAGATCTAGTATATCTGAACCCCATGGCTCCCGGGCCTGTGACCTTGGTTATTGGCTTCTCCAGAGGCTCCTTTTCAAACCAAGTACTGTTGACTTGTTGGTCATTTGATTTGTTGAGGGCATTTGCCTTGAATGCGAATGCAGCCTGAAGTGCTGGCAGTGTTGTTCAAGGTTATTGTTTGTCTTTGGGCTTTTTATTTTCCTCCCAGATTTAAGGCATTTGTAGAAGGAGCATAATAGCTATGTCATTCCAGCTATAGTAATACAGCACATTAGCACATTAACTGTCGCCAAAGCTCAGGGGTATCAGTAATCAATGGATAAATGAAAAGAAAGGCTGGGCCGTGCTAAATAACGAGCCATTGTGTGCGCGGCTGTAAGCTGCTAATGCCGCCAGTGAAGGCGGCAAGGCCATGCGGCAATGACAGTACACACAGCCACATTTCTGCCCCTCCCCAGCTATTCTATGCATTTAGCCCCTGACGCTTTAATCCACAACCTTCCTATCGCTCAAGATCCAGCGATGGGTTGTCCTGCTATAATTGTGTTTTATCGATTCTGGCTTTGGTCTGACGCCGAGATATCTCCTGTAAATGGAGCTGCACAGATACAGTGAGTTTACCTGTATAAATATTTCAATAAAAAAAGGCTTTGGGTATTAGGCTTTCCCAGGCTGACTTTGAGTTCCTGATCTCCCCCACACACACACCTCAACCCCCCGCCCCCATTGAGGGTGCCAACTCGCAGGCTAATGTGGACCCACATTAATGCCTGTGCTTACCCAGGTTCAGAAGAGTTTGGCTCCAGTTGAACTGCAGAGAAAAAAAATACAACGGCTTAGTGTTGATGCGTTATTGAATTTTTCTCTAAATATATTTCAGACCCCAGGCTCAATACTTAAATGACAGCCAGACAGGCTACTAGCTAATTCCGGCGCCAAGTACAAAGGTCCTAAACAGGGATAATGTGATGAAATCTGTTTCCAAACAGCTCTGAATTTAATGGCACAGTCCCAGCAGGTTTGTAAGAGAGGTGCAACGGCCGGCTGCCTTTGAACTACAAGTCCTCTGTTCCCTGACTGACCGTCGAGATGGACAACAAAGCGAATCATCCTCCACTCGTCCTCTCCAGATATGAATTATACAGGCTATCTCTCCGCCGCTACCCGCTTTTTTTACACCTTTTTATTCTCCCTCGAGTCTTTTTCTTTTTTGGTCTTTAATGCCGTTGGGTAGGGTAGAGTGTGCTGCTCGTTGCTTGTCTATGTACGAAGCCTTCCTGTCTGTCAGTTTGTTGGCAGCGCAGGGGCTTTGTGCATGAAATGAATCGAGGAGCCGCTTTTTGCCAAGTCCCTAGATTACTTTTGAACGCAGGGCTGCCCACAGTGCTCTTCTTCTCCTCGGCCTCCTCCACTCGCTATCTACATCTTCAGGGCGTCTACAAAGTGCCCTCTGCCCGGCGGGAGTGACAGAGAGTAATAAGAAAACAGCTTAAGAGGCAGGTGCTCACGAGCTTTCATCTTTGTTTATCGTGTGTGTGTGTCAGTGTGTGCGTCTGCACTGATGTCTCAGGTGATGTCTCAACAATGAAGTGAATGGACTGCGGTGACATTGCAGATCATTAATAATGAATTGAAGTTTGGGTTCTCAGATGCCGCACGGACATCCAGTCAACAACTGAGAAGGCTTTGGCCTAGAA
This sequence comes from Chelmon rostratus, assembly GCF_017976325.1. Lineage (NCBI taxonomy): Eukaryota > Metazoa > Chordata > Actinopteri > Chaetodontiformes > Chaetodontidae > Chelmon > Chelmon rostratus. The sequence continues at coordinate 6,115,538 of NC_055658.1, forward strand.
ACCCTCTCAACCACAAATACATTGGCCTAACTGGCCATCAGCTGCTGTTACTTTAGCCCGATCTGAACCACCCCTCCACCCCCTCAAACATGTCCTCACTCTCTCTCCTACACACTTTCTCATCTTTCAAGAAAACGCAGCAGTGCGGTGAGTTGTAATCATCAATTAAGCATGCTCATCTGGTACAAAACAAAGATTTTTCCAAGGGAATAAAGTTCCCATTGTTGGTCCTCGACTCATAGCTGCTATTTTGATGCAATATACACTTAATTCTTCCTTGCTCATATGATGTGTGTTGTTTTTTGCCTTGTGCCATTTTTGTTTGCTTTTGTCTTTCCAATCCTTTGTTTTCTTCCTTGTGGCTATATGATGCAACTATTTCCACACTGATAATCATCTGCGATCTGCAACCGCGGTTGAGTTATCCCAGCACGTCACCTTGATATGTGTACAACTGCTGACAAATATCCGTCGAAAACCTTTTCATTATGTTTGCTTTGGTTCTATTCTGTTCCACCGTTTTTCTGCAGCGGAATGTTATTGTGCAGCGAAGCTCATTTTGGAAGAATGAAACCGGCCTGCATGGACAGAGGTGTAGCCTCGCCCATGCTGGGCTGAGGTCAAGCTGTGTAGTCAGGGGGGAAAGTGGTGCAGTAGCATAAATTAACACCTGAGCCCTGAGAGGCTGGAATGCACTGTACCCTGCTGCATCAGGGAAGAAGCCGAGGTTAGCATCTGGATGCACAGCGTCCGGCCATTAGCACACTGGGACAACGCAGCAGTGGTTATGTGAATGTGTGTACCTGGATTGGAAATTCCACATGCCACATCTCATCCTAACCTTACCTATCTCTAAAGGAGGCATTTAAAAATGGTGATCCCGCATCACCCATCAACCCCGCTGTGTTTGTTTGTTTGCTCGTTGGTTTAGTGTTTCTTTATTAGCTTCCTTTGTGTGTATCCCAGAATTTTTATTTCATTAAGCCCGTTTTGATGCAGCCGACTTGCATGATTCTCCTCTGAGTCATTTCAAGATGGATAATATTACTCAAGGGATCCCTTGTATCGATGCATGCTGTTTGATAGAATTGGTGTCTGGCTAATAGACTATAGGAGTTAACATGGAGTAGGTCCTGTTGTTATCGAGTGTTTCATATTGGTAGGAGTAAAGTGCTGTAGGAAGTAATAGACTTGGTGGTTGCTATCGTTCCCTGGGGCTGCAGGAGGCAATCATCTAACTAAATGAGAGAGAGACAGAGAGGGAGAGAGAGGGAGAGAGACAGGCTTCCCTCTGGAAAGACTATTGATGACTGAAAAATCACTGCGTTTGATGTACATTTCAAAGTATGCCCTAACATCTATGTTCTTTTATTTATTCACATAGTTGTTCATTTATTTTTTGCATCATGCTGTAGTTTTACTACAAGTTTGGATTATGATCAGAGCTTGTAGAATCAAACTGAACCCCAGGCCGTTAGGCGTAGTGCACCCGCTTGGCCTTGTCATTAAGCAGGAATATTTAGCGAGAGCATGCTCGAGAACTAATTACCAATCTGTCTCACTCATGCACCCCCACCCCCACTCACCAAGGAAATGAGGGGCTTCGAGCAAAATGTGTGTGGATGGGAGAGACAGCAAGGCTAAAGAAGGACAAGAAAGAAGTCATCTTGACATTATAAACACAGAGACATAGCTGAATTTATCAGACACGACAGGACTGTGTTGTAAATTGCAACAGGCCTCAGCCCATTTACATCAAGTGATTGAAGAAGGTGTCCTTCCCACACAGACACTGCAGTCAGTTGGGTGTGTGTCTGAAGCGTGTGCATGTGGAAAGGCCTTATTGACCTTACACACTCTCAGACAACTGATGTTTAAAATGTACACCATAGCAGCCCAGAAGATAATGCAATTGCAGCGACCCTGGGAGCTTCATGCAGTGCAACTTACAAGGAAAACACGTGCAAATAGACAAAACACCATAAAATAAGACATTTTCACCAATTTGGCAGACAATACATGCACAGCACCGAACTTAATTACCTGTCAGTGGTGTTGGAAAACAAGTATTTTTATTTATTTATAATTTTTATTATATTTGAAGCACAATTTGTTGTGCCGTATATGTGAAATTAATGAACATGTTTTCTCTGATTGGGTTTTGTCTATTTGCATGTGCGTTCTGTAGTGTCAGTGCATTGAGCTCTCAGGGCTACCACAGAGAATAGAATAGAATAGAACAGAATAGAAGAGTCTGTTTTAGTCAGGAAAATCTATGTTCTGTGTAATACTTAATCAAACAGCCCAATAGCGGCCTAACTCTTGGGGGATAGTGCTGCACTCACATTGAACATTCCACAAGAGTAATGTGAATTGATTAAATCCCCAACGATTCCTGAGCATTGCGTGTGTGTGTGTGTGTGTGTGCTTGCTCCATAGTGAGGGCCAGGCTTTTAACCACAAAGTGAAGACGATTTTGGAAAGTGAGGACATTCTGGCCGGTCCTCACAACTGCAAAGAGCTGTTTGAATGTTCATAGCTGGCTTTAAGGATCTGGCTAAAATTCGGTTTAGGTTAGGGTTGGGTTAAAGGTTGGGCTTCCACATTTAGTTGTGAATGTATTCTGTCAAAGAGTGTCCTCACAAGGATAGAGATACAAGTACTTAGACACAGTGTTCAGATAGGCAAACGGCCTGATTCATGAGACAGTAGAGTGAGAGAGTCGGTGCAGTTCAAAAAGTGAGCGTCCTTGTGAATGTAGAGACATGGCTGAATATCACATGGCCAGATATTACTCCCCAGACCATTTGTTACCCTGTCCGCCTTCCATCTCATCTATTATTCATTACACAATCATTTAACTAAGTGCAGTGATTACTTAAATGTTTAATGCTGCCATAATCAATATTGGCCCGAGTCTTTCAGGTGGACAGTTTTTCTAGCATTAAAGTCCCATCACCTGCTGAGTCGATCAGGTTAAATTGCACATGGTTACAGTAATCACCCCCATTAAAAAGGTCCTTTTTATCAATGGCAGTGGAGACATGCGGTATGATAATTGTTAATTCCGGTCTTTGTCACTTGGGTTATCAGAGTCAAGGTTCACGTTTTTCTGTGAGTACAGGGCACCAGGATAATGGTTCAAAAGTTGGCTAGCCGAAATGTCTTTGTTCAGCTCTATTAATGGCTGCAAAGTCAGTCAAACAGGAAAAATATTCTTATTAAAAAAAGAAACGCTGCACTCCCACATAATGACATAATGAACATTGTGGTTGCCTTATGAAAGGGATTTTTCATTTTAACGATGGCTGTGTTCAGAAGAGGTCTATCAAAAAGATGTAAAGTGAATGATCCTGATACATCAGCCCACGTATCTCCCAGTCTACCATCCGTTCGCCCTCCAAGAATTTCAGACAATCAAAATCCGAGAGCGACAGCGCGAGACACAGCCAGACTGTGGTATTCACATTCACACTGTGTTCACATAGATATGGATGCCAAAAAACACACACTTGCACCTTTATTGTGTGTCAGTGTCAAAGTCTGGCTTATGGCATCTTAATCATATCATCCATATGTAAGCAGCGGCGGTATTGTATTCCCTTTGCATCACTTACTCTCCTTGATAATCCGACCTCAGTGAAGGAGCCCAGTATGAAATACGGCTTTATGTCGTTGTCCCAGGCTCACTGGTGGCATGGATTTATCTCACAGGATTTATATTTCTCTCCCTGTGCTCTCTGAAGGCTTTGAGACGGTTGCCGTGTGCCGGTCGTATGTTAGCTGAACACGATGCTACAAGGGGAAATGATGTGGAGCTTGTTGCTCCGCAGGATCATAATCTGCTGAATTTTGACCCACTGAATGTTGAGTTTTCTTAAAATAAAAAACTTCCTCCAACAGCACAAAGTGTTGTTATTAAAACGTCATATGAAAGATTGTCAGTTGGGACATTCACTGTTCTCTGTTTCCACAAAAACAAATTTGTTGGCCATCTCAGCCAGAGTTAATACTGTTCATAATGTCTCTCATTTTCTTTTGCCACTCCGCCCCAGAAGCAGTAACTGCCCCATGCGGCATTATTCCCCAGCGGAAGGAACTTCAATTCGTTTGCATCTTAATTCTCACACCCAGGAGTTGTTGTGTGCTGCAACAACTCCCAGGTGGCATGTGTGAGGGAGATGGAGGCCATGAAAGTCCCCACTGACTGTACATGGTAGTAAAAGTCCTATAGTACCTGGGCTGATGAGACACATGCTTTAGACTAAGTCTCTGCTTCCATAGAGCCAGCTACAAATTATTTGTTTTTACTGAAATGTGACTAAACGGATGTCCACAATAATCTTGATTCAAAGATACGACAATCAAAATGTGACGGACAGACAGACAAGAAGTAGCTGATGCATATTGGTGCCACAGCTGGCACGCTGGCACTGCCAGTTGTAGTCCTGCAGCAGCTTTATGTATGAAGGCTAATTCATAATTTAAAATGCTGTAGCTCTGCTCTTCCTCTGTATGTTTGAAATCCTACATTTAAGTATTTAAAGACCAATAAACATCAGCCCCAAACAAATACAAAATGGGGTTTGGAGATTAGCTGGTCAGTGTTAAGAAAAGCCCCAAGGTCTGTTACATGCAATGAAGGTATCAACACCAGGTGTCTGAATCTCTGCCAACAAGTTGGTCTGAACAGGTGGAAACACAAGCAAACACGATCACTAAAAGCACTGAGGGTGCTTCTGCCTTCACAATCTGCATGTGTCACTTGTGTATTTCGATTTGACATCTATTTGTTGCCTCATGCTCCCCCCTGGCCCCATGCTTTTACCTGCACTGGCCAGCAGCAGCTCTGAGCCTATAATTACAGATCAGACAGAGTCCTGATTTGACGCAGAGATCCTTTGGGGTAACATTTGTTCTGGTACTGAGCCTTGCAGGTGTGGCGCGGGCACAGGTTTGCAACCTGGACCTGAGCGGGAGTGTGGCTGGGAGATAAGAACATCCTCACATGTTCAAGCTTGTTTTCAAAAGTTTTCTCTATTTTAGTTTCATCTGCTTGGGCAAATAGGATGGATATGCATGGCACAGAACCCCCTGATTGTCAGAGGATGCAGTATTTTGCACACTGCTTACCTGCACCACAGAGTGAGGTGCTGCTCACAGCTTTCTCTCTCCCTCTTCTGCATGTCACAGAGAAACAACCTTTAATGTATATATCAATAGATGCACATTAATGCAAATGATGTTTGGAGAAAGAGAGAGTCTCCTTCTACAGTTTATAGATGTTTCAATAAGACTCACTGCAGACACACAAGCAACAAGATTTTGGGGCTCTCAAAATATTGATGACAAATCAATTAGAATTTCTAATGCAGCAGCAAATGATGTAAGAAATGAGTGCATGCATGTCATTTTAAACAAGCGTGCACAACTCTGGTCAGTACATCTGCCTGTATGTTCTGTCAGTGCTGCAGATCTGGACATGTGCAGGGTGTTTTTCAATGTGTCATGTCTCTTTGGCTGCTTTGTTTTGTGGCCCCCGACACAATCACTGTGCATGGACTTGAGATTTTCCCAGTGACATATTGTTGATGTAGAAACAGGCCAAATTATTATTGTTATTACGATTTTGGTACTATTTGGTATTGATAACACTGTCAATCGTTTGGCAATTCAACGATTATTTGCTACAAATAAATACATGTTGTTAAGTCAAGATTCTAAATTCTCTTCCATTTCATGTGGTTTTGCATTTCGTCATACAAAACACTGAAATTAATAAAAGAAGATAAAAAAGGCTTTTTTGTCCATCATTTCTAACATTTTTTTATTCAAGTAGCCTTCTCGCTCTCTCTCTCTCGCTCTCTGTGTGTGTGTGTGTGTTTTTGTTTGTGTGTGTGTGTGTGTGTGTGTGTGTGTCTCATCGCTTTAGGTTAACTCAAGGCAACTGAAACCACTTGCTTAAGGACAGAGAAAGAATATAATAAATATATTTCAACTGTTGCTGTACAGGAAATCAGGGAGCAGGTATTATGCTGATGCTCTAGTCCCACCCCCCTCCTTCTCACATACACTTTGCAGCACTCATGCCACAAGACACCAGCTGACTCACGACAACAAAGCAGCAGAAAAAAATGAGTAACTCCAGGCTATGGAGGAAGATGACATCCCTAAAGTATGTGCCTTTTCTAATCCTGCATACATGCTCTGACTGGCTGATTATTTTTCCAACAGGCAGAAATGGCCGTTGCCAGGCACACCCAACCTGTATGAATTGCTGAACAAAACTACTGTAATTGAGAGTTCTAGCTTTAAGGCCACTATGTTAATGCTGCTATCTCGTCACTCTGCACCCACTGACCCGTCTCAGTGACACGGCGATGAATGTGCTGAAAGCAACATAGATTGTGCCAGATTTCACCCCAATTGACTTTAGTGAACATGTTATAATCAACGTACTTAATATTACTGGTGCTGTAACCCATGCTACAGATATGAGCTAACCACAGCAGCTGCTTAGAATCATCTGTGCCGCCTCTCCGCTAGTGCAAAATGTCAAAATATACAGTGTTATCTTTCAAAAAAGCAAACAGCATAATACCTGAAACACTTCAAACAAAAAAGTAAAATGTACTGACAGATTTCTCTGTAATAGCTGAAGAAGAGGGAGAGAAATCTTTTCATTAGAGGTTGTTTTGTGGCATAATGGAGCTGTTTAAAAAGGAACAAGCACCTGTTTGGCATGATCACCTTGACAATCAGTGTTCTCAAAAGCAAAAATTATGAAGTACCCTAATTTAAAAAGCAGCACAACAAAATTGATACAAATATCAGGGCTTTCGCTTTAATTAAAGGAGTGTTTGCATTCTTAGCACAAGGACTGCAGATTAATGAGTCAAAAAAAGCTTGAAGAGAAACTCTTTGTCTGTCATGTCAAATAGCTTGACCACAATTAACATGTCTATGAAAGCAACTTCACATGCATGAATTTTAATGATTCAATCAGACAGCAAATCTTACACCATGCTCACTTGTATGCAATTACAAGCTAGTGTGGGTTGAACAGTGGCAAACATTCAGGCTGTGATGTCGAGAAAGAAACAGAAAGAGAAATAATGGCTCTATGATGTAGACCCATGCACCATTAGAAAACAGCATTAATTCCCAGTAGCATCTGCAGGCCCAGCTGTATGTGCAGACCACGGAGAACTTCAACCCTTTATCAATATGACTGCAAAATGTGAGTGTATATATGTATATGTGTGTGTGAGTGTGTGCGTCTGGAGGAGTTTTCAGTGAGGCAGTAATGAATGTCTCTCTGGTGGATCAGCATGTAAACACTGGAGAAGAGTGAACTCTGGCAACAGCCATTCCCATTTGGCTCAATTAGGCCCGAAACTGAGACAATCAATGGTGCTGGCCTTTCTGCCGGCCCGCCTGTTGGCGAAGGCGCCGCACTCAGTAAAACAAAATGGGAATAATCAAAGTCCATAATTAGTTGGCCTGAGAGGGTGCAGGAGTACGTTTTCACTCAACCATAACCGGGCGACAGCGTGGCGACTATGGCAGCGCAGGCAGTACATGGAGATGAATGCACACAGCCTCGAGGAAAAAGGACAAAACAAAACACTGCTATATAGTCATCCCACTGTTGCACTGAGAGAGGCCCTGCACTACACACAAGCAATGGCCCAAAACTCTGCTTGGTGACAAATGAAACACCAAGGGAGATGTTGGAATATGATGAAAAAGTAACAGTGGCAATTTTTTTGATCAGGAGGATCACTCAGTTGGGCATGGGGGCATATATAACACTCTGGGAAGGAAAGAGAGGCAGAGAAAACGAGAAAGAGTCAAGATAAAGATGAGATGTGAAGGGAATATATATATATATATATATATGTATGTACCAAGGGTGTTCTTTGGAGTAGTGTGAGCAGGATGTGAGTCTGCTGGTTCACAACCTGCAAGGCAAATGGGTTTAGATCCATTCCATGGTGTCTTTCTGGTAGCTCTTTACTTGAAAAGTGGCAAAGATGAAATATTTGACGTTTTTTTTGGCCAACCAGGGCCCGCAGAAACACGTTATGAGCACAAAATCGACATGGTACTTTTGGTAGTTGTACATCTGCAAGCCAACAGTTGCCTATTTACACATCCAGCATGTTCAGAGTAATGTCAGCTTTTATTTGGAGTCATTTCTGGCCACCTACATAAGTCCAATATACACTCTCCTTTAGCTCTGTTGTGGGTCTAAACCAACTCCCAACGGAAGTATCAGACTTTCTGGCTACTAAACGCTCCACTGTGTTGAACGGCTCAACGTCTGTTGTTTGTTGCCAGGGGGTAGAATACAGCTTTACGCTGAGAACAGCTATCTGCTCTCTCTGAAAAATGACTTTACAAAGAGAAATCAGACTGAACCAGAACAGTAAATTTAGGGACCGGTCAGCTAAAAAATTAGCTGAAATCTACTGAAAAGCAGAGCTGTAAATTTGCATTCATCCTTTTCACATTGTCACATTGTTTTTGCAGTGATTTGATATATTGTTACTGTTATGCACTGCTGCAGTTCTTTTAAAATGTATTTTACTTGATTGTATGCATTTCTTGTACTCTGTTTATACCTTTGTTTTATTACTGCTATTCAGTTGGATTATTTTTATTCTATTTTCACTCTTATTTTTATCTTATTTTTACTATTATTTAGTGGGTTTTATTCTCCCTCTTATTTTACATACATTTTCTATCCCTGTTTTATGCTCATTCTTTATCTTTTTTATGTGAAGCACTGCCTGCATTGATTTCTTTGTTGTAAAGCACTTCGAGCTGCATTTCTTGAATGACAGCTCCTCGACAAATAAAGTTTTTTATTAGTAGTAGTAGTAGTGTTCTTGTAAAAATATCTGTTTTAGCAGCTTTTTAATTAACTGCTCATTAAATCGTGGCAGAATGAGAGTAAATCAAAGCAAAAGGTTGCAGGCTCCTTGTAAACAAGATGTTAGCAAAAAAAACTTTTACTCAAAAAAGTCAGCAGCATTAATTGATATTTAATGTGTAGACAAATGGATGCCAAAAGAAAGAAAAGAAACAGAGCAAAACACAGTTTCAAATTTGAGCCTATCAATTATAATATCCGTGATGTTGATGTTGCATAATATTGAATGGTCTGAAGTTATATTGACAAATCTGTTAGATATCGGCACCACAAAATGAGAAAAACAACTTCATCAAAACCTTCATCATCACAATACAGTTGTCAGCATCATTTTGATGCAATTTTGACCCAAAGACAGTCCAAACAAATAGCTTCCAAAGTTGTTCCAATCTGAATTTCTGCCCTGCTGTAATCACATTCGTAAAATTTGCCCTCATTCAGTTGGCGTTGAACTTGGCCACTTCCTGTCAGTAAAATGCTTGCTGTGCACATTGAAGGAGACTATGGCACTTGGTAAAACAATGGCTGTTGGACTACGTAGCACAGTGGGAATGATGAGAAGGGGAAGGTGATGCTGGCACAGGCCGGGGTCACGCTGCCCCTGGTACTCTCACAGAAGGTGGCCAGCCTAATGATGAGGAAGATTGCTTCTGTGTAAATGGCTGCCAAGTTGAAGTTGGATAGGGGTGAAGAGTGTGTGTGTGTGTGCGTGTGTGTGTGTGTGTGTGTGTGTGTGTGTGTGTGTGTGTGTGTGTGTGTGCATCAGGGAGGTGTAAGATGCCTTGGTATCTGGCCCCTGATCAGAAAATTAAATTGGCAGACAATATTCGTCCAATCCATGCACTCCCACACACTCACACAACGGCCTTGCAGTTATGTGCAAACATATACAGACATACATGCTGTAAGTACATTTTATTTATACAACTGCAAGCTGGAAATATTGTGCACTAAGATGATTTTGTTCTCAGTACTTTAGATTCCTTTATGTGTGAGATGTTTAGATAATTTAAACTAAATCAATGAGGGAATTTGTCCGATCTGATAATGTGTTTTGTAGACATATGAAAATGGTGTTCTTCACAAGACGATCGGGTGATGAATTGTGATCAGTTTTCACAGAGTTAAGCAGCTAAAACAACTATGGTTAAGGTCAGTTATGTTTTATCATGGTCAAAAAAACAGAAATGTGTAAAATACAAGTACAGTCTCTTTCAGAGTGATTAAAATAAGCACCTCAGTGTACCAGAAGCAATGTGACGCAGCAGAGTAACCTTGTGGGTGTTTTTACATTGCACATTAAAATAGTGTCCATGATCCAATACGGTTAATTCATTCAGTGCAAGTAAATGTGGCCTATGCTTCCAAACTCTGCAGAAACAACTGCGTTATCACTTGGCAAAAGTCAATATGCAAACAACAAAGCTGGCACGCAGTCTGTGTAGCAGGTGAAAAACACCGCTCTGCGCCAGGCTTCAAGTTATGCACTTGTGGCTGAACTACAGTCGTTCTGGACCAATCAGCATCCTGTGAGGAACTACTGGCGGCTCGGTGGTGTAGGTGTGACGACGGCAAGACTGTTCATTCAAGAACAACAGTAGCGGCTCCAGGTTAGCATCGATGCTGGTGTAATATCAGTTATCTCAGAACTGGAGAGTATTTTTTCATTGAAAGAAAACACCTTTCTCCATGGAAAAGTGTGTTTTCATTCTACTCCAGATTCTCATTCGTTGATCTGATTGGTTGAAGTTTGCCAAGTTTTTCTTGTAAGCGCCTGCCTGTTTTCAGACAGTTTCCATGGATGACCTCTCAGATGGATCTATGTAACAAATATCTGGCACATCTGGTTAATCTCATGGTGCCCGGAGAGAAAAAGTCAGAGGATCACCAAAGTCTGTACATCTTCTGGCAGCCATGAAGAATTTCTATTCAATTCACCCAAAAGCTGGAACGATATTTCAGCCTGGACCAAAGTGGTGGACCAACGTTGCCATCCTAAGCCACACTGCTACCGTGGCTAAAATCTTCTGGCTTACATATAAAAGTGAACTCAGGTCTTCATTCATTTCTTTGTAGTTGCTTTTGTCCTTTCTCAGTACAAAAAAACAAAACATTTCTAGCTCTATTACCAATTTAAGAAAAGATTCTCTTCATGAAATCTTTATTGGCAATTTAAATTTACTGCAGCTCCGGTAACACTTTTCTTATCATAGATAAACATATATCCTAATGCTAAATGATAATTTCTACAGAATTTCTACAGGTGCAATATGTAAGAAATGTAATGTAAAACACTCAGACATGAACTAAAATTACTGACAGATGCAAAATACTGCAACTGTTCTGATGTTATGTCAAAGATGTCTATGCGTTGTGTTGCAGAGGTATCTTGGAAGTTAGCATGCTACCCCGGCCCATATTGTCTCATAATACCACTTTGTCCCTCAGGAGGCGACAGTCTGACAGCGTAGCTCAGGCCTCCGGAGGTGATGCCCGACCTCCCTCTCGCTCCTCTCCTGCTTCATGCTTCTCCTTTCCCCCGCTCTGAAACAGCCGTGTCTTTGTTGTCCTCTGAGCGTGAGTCCTGGTTGGAGACGCTGTAAATCACCTCGGTGCTGTTCTCCCTGTCGTCGAACTAGCCTCCATCTGTCTCGGAGGCTGTGTTCAGTCCGGACCTGTATGTGTTCACTGGAAGGCTGCTGAGCCTGATTCTACTGTCTGGTCCAGTTCTGGTGCCCATTCTCATCCACTCTTCATCACTTCATTTTTTTATCACTGCATAGTCTAATGACCATGAGTGTAAGTCAAATAAAGCAAGTTGTGAGAGTCCCCCCCTCACATGCTGCACAGCTCAAAGGCAGAGTAAGAGACAAATTAACCAGCTTGTTGATGTTGGAGTAACAACCTGGATTGTTTGTACTTATTATTTGACCAAGTCATCCAGAGAGGCCACTAGCTGCGTTTCCATTGCCCCTAGAAATGCGCAAATCCTAAATATCGCAAAAAAAAAAAAACAGTAATGGAAACACCTAAATTTCGAAAATCCTCTCAAATATCGCAAAAACATTTTTTCCCTCTCATGAGGTGGTTTTTCAGACGTGTCGATATTTAGGTGTATCGCAAAAGTGTAATGGAAACACTTTTTTTGCATTTACACGTCTCCAAGGTCAGCGGACTCCCCGTTTCGGGCCGGCCGCATGCAGTCAGATATAACATCTTGTTAATTTTGTAGTGTTTGTATGTTTTCTGGATCTCAATAAGTAAAAGACAAAAACACTCCAGCTGTTCCAGCTGTCACGCTGGCTGATCTGTTAAAGACAATCCGACAGCTGTGATCCTGTCCTGTGCGCACTTTGCAAAATCTAATCATTCCGTTTTCATTAATCGAGAGATGAACTTGTGATGAGTGTGTGCACCTCAGCTATGTGGGAGACACGCGTGCACGCCATTAACTTTAGTATTTACACATAATTGCTGACAGAAAACATGTTCAAAGGACACTTCAGTAATTCACAGTCCTCGCTGTCAGAGCGAGCCTCGCGTAATAACAAAGTGATCAATAATAGGCCATTAAAATCAGTGATCACTCTAAGTCAACAGATCATTTCTTTATTTCACCTTCAGCATGTGCTTTTTAATTATAGGGCTTTGTGTTAAGTTTTACGACGCACAGCAAGCACACACATCTCGCGGGACGTCCGAGAACTTACGAGAATTTCGGCTGGTTCGCAAAACACTGTTCAATGGAAACACCTGCAAGTCGCATTCGAAATTTGCCGAAATTTCAGAAATATCGCTTTTATTTTGCGAACAACAGTAATGGAAACGCAGCTACTGTGTTTTCCTGCTTGCTTTAAGCTCTTCCATTCTCTCACAGTGGAGTCTCTGCCAAGTTTCAAGGTGGTTTTTGTGATGTCCTCGGATCCATCAAAGAGCAGCCCCCAAAAATTCAGTGGACTACAACTTTACTCTTAACTCCAGAGTGATAGTTTATGCTTAATCCACATTATCCATGTTCCCCCTTCATGCCAATAATATGCACTTCCAACATTCATTCGTAGCCGCTTTAATAAAGCCACAGCATAGGAGGACGCTTTATGAAATGCTAAGAGAAAAACATAACAGAGAGTTTGCCGTTACTCTTCATTCAACTTGTTTTGCCATTTAGCAAGTGGGCGACTGGACTTTTCAGCTTCACTAGCTTGTTTATTAGCAATTGTGCAGAATTCATTGTGCTCCTTACTCTTGTCGTATTTATCAAATAATGGATTCTGGACATTCTTACAGCCTGTGTGAAGAAAAACCTGTTTTGTCTGCCGCATGTGGCTAACATATCCTGCACCACGATATGCTTAACGCACTAAGTAAGAACATATTTTAAAAGACTGCCTGCTTGTGCTTTCAAATAAACCCATGCCCAAATCGAAACCCAGACAGGCTTACTCACATGTGTCTTTTGTTCTGTAATAAAGGTGCTGAAAGGAGAGGAGTATTGAAATCAAAGTTGACTAGCCTCGCATCCCAAGCATGGATCTGTGGGGATAATAGACCCACTGAATGCAGAGCAGCTAGCAATAAGGTGCAGCACCACATGAAAAGAGGTGGAGTGTGCTACATGGCCCAATCATAAAGAGGCCCACATGTGCACAGCTGTCATTTCAGCGGGAATTGAAAAACTGATAATGTGAGATAATGTTGAAACACAAAAGTACTCCCTGCCAGTTCTAGACGCTGCTGAGCAGTGAAACAACACAAACACAACACAATGTAAAACCACGCAGACGTTTGAATTTGCCTTGACCTCGCCTCCAGTGTGTCTGAGAGGGTGCTTGCTTTCTGAAAGGACCAGACAGATAAAGGATGTTGTTTTCCGTGCTATCACGTTTCCTCGTCTCCCCATTGGCATGAATAATGAAGGGCATTCACCTTGTTTATCTTTCAATTCAATATTTACTCCTTGTCAGATGCATTTGGGGGCTTTTCATCATCACCGTTCTCCAAGCGCAACATTCTCCTCTATGGTATTCGTCCTCACTGTTAATGTTTGATGAACACAAGAATAAAGGGTTTGACGAAGGGGGGGCTGTTCTACCTGTGCCACAGTTGTTTTTTTACTCCACTTTCTATTGATGTTTATAGCATCTTCCCCAACATCACGCTTCCTCCCCAGGGATTCCTCCCCTTTCCGGGACCCCCTTTTCTTTCCCTCAAGGTAAATTTGGGCTAGATTGAATTAGGCAAGGGAAAGTAGGTCATTGGCTTTGATCTGTCTATTGCATTGTTAGTGTGAAGGTTAAACCTGACGTCGGTGTATTCCCACCAGCAGCCTCAGCCGGCCAGACGTTCTCTCTCTTGCTTCTCTTCCCATTTATTTCCTCCTCTTCACTTTGCTCTGTAAAATGTTTTCTCCGCCATGCATTTTACTCTCATGCACAGAGACACTGGCAGAGAGATAAACACACAATGTTTCTGTGTTACTAACTTTTTTTCCTGAGGGCAGTTTTCATTTTTATCTTTTCCTTTACAGATCATTTCATGCATCTTCTTTTATTGTTTTGCTTTCCACTATTTCAAGTCTAGTATCAAATAATCTTGATCCTCTTGACCAGTTTTAAACATACTGAAACTGAAACATGTGTTTAAGAATAGAAATAAAGCACACTACAAATGTATCGCCACATATACATGATATTCATTTTACTTTTAACGGTCACAATATATTTTGGCTGGTGTTGAACATTTATGTTAAGCTTTATCAATTTTTACTGTTTGACAACATGGAATCATAGTGGAGTTTATCAATGATTAATAGAAGAAACCTAATCATTTATCATTTAAGTCGAATGGTGTCGCAAGTGATTTTCACTTCAACACATCTGGATCCGGTCAGTTTCTTCATTCCAAACAAATCTGTGCCAATGGTTTAGGAGAAGTACCAATCAGGAGAAGAACATGAACGTTTTCAACATTTTCAGCACTGCTTTTAGCTAACCCCAGCAAGGAAAATGCTCACAGTGGCTTTGCTAACATTCTGATTTTAACAGGTTACGCTGACCATGTTCACCATCTCAGTTTAGTGTGTTTAGTACATTGAGATCTCGGACACTTACAAATTATCATCTTTTTACACCTTTCGCACAGTTTCATATCTTTTTAAGGGCAATATAGTGCATAATGTTTCACACTTTGAACACTTAAATAAACTGGTAGAGGGCTAATATTGTGCACTGTGTAGCAATGCCATTATTTTCTGTAGCCCCCGGATGACGGCTCGGCACAGGAATAACACCTTATAGCTCAATCACACCAAAGCTAAATGGTTATTGCTATTTCTGACCATCGACCCTTTACACACACAAGACCATGTCTTCGCCTTTTATTGTCAACACAGTCATGAAGAAGAGGGCGGGTGGGGGGCTTGAGGCAGCCACTCCACAGACATGTTGCACACAATTAGCCAGCTGCAGAGGGACCGTATGGCTGTCATGTCTCCTGTTGTTCCGAGGTGAAGACAAGGCTGTTTCTGAAAGCAGAGTGCCTGGTAAACAGAGGTACCCCACCCCCACCCATCCACACACATGCATACGCATGCTCAACCACACGCACACACACAGCCCTCGAGGAGCCCTTTCCTGTTTAGCACGTTCAAAGCCAACAGTGCAGCCCTTAAAGCTAAGCAGGCAGCCAGGCCCTTTACTGTCCTGGTGTTATGCCTGTGTCACATTTACAGTTTGGTGGCACTGGGATGGAATCGCCTTACCAGCTAAATGGATGAGATAGCAGCTTTATTTCATTTGGCCCATGGCAGCTCAGTCCCTCCATGCCTTTCCTTTCTGAATGGAAATAACTGTAGATGCTATGATTAATATTAGTAGGCTACTTATGTACTGTATATTACAGCAAACTAAGCCATAATGCCTTCAGAACATATTATACTACCCTGGCTGTGTCCAGAATCACCCACTAGGCGATATCTAGTGCAATATATTTACTTTGCACCATTTTATTTGAGTGTCTGAATGTATGTACACAATTTATGGACCATATTATGCCATTTAGAATTCACTCAGTGCGATGAAAAATGACTGCGAAAGTGAGTCGGTTCTTCCGAATTCTCTGACTTTCCTGCAACTTTCATTTGACAGTTCTAAAGAAAAAATCTGAAAAAGAAAGTACAGTTTCACTAATGATAGCAACATCAATTTAACAGGCATATTTTGAGCATATAATACTTAGTATGTTGCCTTATTGGCATGCTCACAGCTAGTATATGACCATGCCATGGATGTCCGTACCGATCTTCACGGTAACTCAAAAAAGATGTCGTCTGGGTGGCCCCATATGTTGCTCTTTATACGCAGTATCAATCTTTCAGTATAATGTTGCCTTCACAGATATGCAGTTTACCCAAGCTATGGGCACTAACACTCCCACATACCATCACAGATGCTGCCTTTTGAACCGGTAACGATCTGGATGTTGCTTTTGCTCTTCAGGACATGACGTCCATATTTAGCAAAATAAATGTGGACCTGTCAGACCACATCACACTTTTCCACTTTGTGTCAGTCCATCTAAGATGAGCTCAGGCCTAGAGAAGTCAGCGGCGTTTCTGGATGTTGTTGATATGGTTTTCGCTTTGCATTGTAGAGTCTTTATTTGCATTTGACCTGTGAATGAACTGTGTTTACTGGCAACGGTTTTTCCAAAGAGTTCCTGAGCCCGTGTAAAAATATGCTTTATGCAATCATGTCAGCCTTTAATGCAGTGCCGGCTGAAGGACAGAAGGTCTCGTGCATTCAGTGTTGTTTTTTTGTCTTGCCACTATCGTGCAGGGATTTCTCTGGGTTCTCTTCTTAGAGGATTTCTTCTTTTTGCGGTTGTGAATTGAGATTTAAACTTTATTAAACTGTTGGACTATTTACTCAGGCAGTTTTTCACAAAGTGGTGAACCTCGCTCCATCCTTGCTTGTGAACGACTGAGCCTCTCCAGGATGCCCCTTTCATACCCAATCACGATACTACCACCTGTTACCAATCAACCTGTTTACCTGTGGAATGATCCAAACAGGTGTTTTTGGAGCGTTACACATCTTTCCCAGTCTTTTGTTGCTCCTGTCCCAACTTGTTTAAAAAGTGTTGTAGGCATCACATTCAGAATCAGCAGATATTTACAAAAATCAATGACGTGGAAGAGGTAAAACATCTTTGCAATGCATGGTCTTTGTGCTGTTTTTAATTGAGTATATGTCAGAAAGGATTAGCAAGTGTCTGTGTACTTGCAAACAGGACACCATCCATATTACGATGCGTCAGGCTGGTGCCATGCAGTGACAGGGAGATTCACTGCAGATCGGGGCGACAGAATCTGTCACAAAACATTGTTTTAAAAAACAATCCATGTCCAGGACAGTAACCCTAATCACACAACTGAATCTACACTCCAATGGCTTCTGACAATGAATATGAAAAGTCTTTGAGTCACCCAGCCAGAACTCCGAGTTTAATCCCTTTGAAAATCTCCAGAATAACTTGAAGACAGATCGTCACAGATGGTCCTTATCCAACTTGAGTAAGCTTGAGCACATCTGCATCTTAAAATGGGAGAAAAAAACCCCCACAAAATTCTTATGTGCATAGCTGATGCAGATGCGAGAAAAAGCTGGAAATTACTGCCAATGTTGTTTCAACAAAATATTGTCTTGAGACTGGAAAATTTGTTTTCAGTGAGTAGAAATATGTTTTCACTTTGTCATTATTTGACCATAGAGTTTTAAAAATCTCAACTAAACATTATATACCTGGAGAGATTCCAGGTTATTATTGTATGCTAAAAGATATAAAAAGTTATATATGTGAAGTCTCCATAAACACAGATTATTCCACACAATTACTAAATCTAGAATGGTTTTCATCCAGTTTAATCCAGAACAGATAGATGAATGCCATTGTTTTCCATATGCATTCGTATGGACATGGTGTTTGTAACAGTTTTCTCTAAATGCTGCCAAAGTGGTTCTTATTATCCCATGAATAAATGCAGCCAAACATAAATCTCTAACCCTCTCCCTTTCTCTCTCTTCCATCCCTTAGTTGAGATGTCAGTGCTATCTCCAACGTGACTGAGGAGAAGCAGTATGTAGTGTGACAGGCAGCCTGGGTCACAGCCCCCATTTCAGCAAATGGGCATGACTTATTTGCAGGGTTGGGGGCTGTGGGGTGTGGGGCGAGGATGATATTGACAGGATCATTTGCATGTCTGCCAAGTCGCAGGCAAGAGAGTGGCTGAAGGGAAGCTACGAGGGAATAGATGGGATGTGATGGCTTCTCTAATCCCCCCCGGCCCGATCGGTTGGAGTTGCTGTACTAAATGATCGCTGATTGTGGCTGGACCGAGAACAAGTGGCGACTTGGACGAGCTCTGGCGCGATGCCTCTGTCGACCCAGGCAGAACTTCTCTTTCTCCCGCGTTAACTCATTAACTGTTTTTGTGCAGAATTGGCCAGCTTCATCAATCAGTAAACAATAAATAATGCTTTTTTATTCTTGGTTATGGCTTATGTTACCACGGACAGCCCCTAAACTGGTATTTGCCAATAAAAATAACAAAGGAAATGTCGCTTGCATGTAGATACATAATTTGTTTTCATTTGCCGCAGAGTATGAGAGCTCAAAGTGTTAGCCAGACAAGAAAAAATGAGTTTTTATGGCTGCCATAAAGGTGCTGTCATAAATTGCTGCGATTTGGTTTATAACTTGTAAGACTTTGATCAGATAAGTATGACTGTACATAAATTTATATTACATTTTTTCCCCTTGTTGCTTCTTAAAGTCGTATCAAAAGTCCTATCAGCCCCAGTAGCTCACCTTGTACAGTGTGTACCATGTAACGGGGCTGAGTCTTCACTGCAGGGCCCGGGTTTGACTCCAGTCTGAGGCTCATGGCAGCATGTCATCCCCTGTCTTTCCTGTCAGTCTGCAGCTGTCACTATTACAAATAAAGCATAAATGCTAAAGAATCATTTTAAAAAGCTTCCGTCTTATGTGGGTGATGGTAAGACTCATCTATGACAGGCTTATATTTACGTGGTTAAGAAGGCAGTGCTGTTGGCTCCAATCCGAGTGTTTTCATGGTGTAGACTTAGCATTGGATGCATCCAGCTGTCAACAAAACCCACATAACTGCGTTTTCACGACTGGCTAATTTCATTAAAAACCATTTTAGGCTGCAGCAATATGCAGATCGGTTTGATTTTTCTCTTGGGCGATTATTGGTCCCGCCCTGGCTTTGCTTTTTGCTGGCTGTCTTACACAAAGGAAAAACTCAATGGTCTTTGCCCAAATAATACAAGATAGCAGCAAGTTAGCATTGCTAATTGTGTACTAAAGTGCACAGAGAAAAACCTTTTGCCGTCACTGTTATGCGCTCTTTCAATAAGAGCCCAACTGAGTTAGGGGGAGTCTAAGCTTTGAAACGATTACGTCAGTATACTCACATGTGGAAATATGAAAACACTAACATGAAGATAGAGATTTTTAGTGCAATTTAAAGCAAGATTTTTAGCAAGATTTAGATTGTAGGATTACTCAGGTTGTAAAACACAGGGTTATTATAGTTGTCAGTACTTAAAGAGTAGAGGAATCCATCTATATTTGAACAGCAATAAAGCTTCATTTAGTGCAGCGTGAAGGAAGAATTCACATCACACATATCATAGCCTATCTGAGGTGACACCGTTTACAAATGCCAGAGGTATGATATTGACTGAGTGACTGCTGCTGCATCATCATATTGACTTGTAACTACAGAAACTTGAGTGCTGATGAAAAGAGCCAGTGTAAATACTGAGGAGACTGAGCACATCCAGGAATCACAAGATGCTCCTCAAGAGCACATGGAGAGCTAAACTCTGTCCAGCTGAAAGGTCAAGTGTCACAGTGAATGCAGGGCGGAAGCTGCTTTCACCATCAACACCTCTGTGTGTGTTTTGCCTCTTTACACTGTAGAGGACACACAGCCAACGGCTAGCCAGCCTTTTAATGGTTAATCAATAGGCTCAAGAGTCCCTGGATTCTTAAGTCTCGATATTTGGGGGCTGAACCAAAATAATAAGCCAGCATCTATCTGCAGAGGCTGACAACGAAAGTCAATACGTCCGTTCATACTTGGGTTCTGGATGGATGGCAGCTGACCATCAGTTAGGTGGTCTGCATTTTGGGCAACAAAGGAAGAGACGAAAAGAGAAGGAAAAATGCATGTCTTACAAAGAGCTCGGAGTCTCGACATCAGGAGTGTGATATGTGGCACATGTGATCATATCACACTGCGAAAAACAAAGCTGTCCCTTTCCAATCCTTCCTTCTGCTCTGGTTCTTGCTCCATCTTCTGTTTTTTTTCTATAATACTGCAGGTTTATCCTCCTCATCTCTTACCTTTCTATATTTATCTGTATAGGGCTTCCATTTCTTTAATGGAGGTCACCTGCTTATCCACAGTGGAGCATCTTTTACAGAGGAAGTTGCAGCATGCTCTGTCTTTTGGATTATAGGTTAGAAATCTCCTCTTACTTTTCATGTAAGGAAACATAATCATAATAGAACAGATCTTCTGCACATTTTTACAACAAACTATTTGAGGATACTGGGTCTAGCTTCAGGTCTCTGAATGTGTGTTTCTAATGGTGGCTGTTGGCTGACACCTGGGGTGCGTTCATAAACAGTGATTCCCAGCACACTCTGGCACAAACTGGACTGCTGGTAAATTTGGAGCGCTGTTGGAATATAAGGTTTGGTTATTCAGAGCACCGCTCTGGGCACTGTGCCTGAGGAGAGAGGACACCGGAGCGCCAAGAGCAACGTGAAACAACCGTCCTAGCTAAATGTAGGACTGACGGGGGAATTAACCGAAATAATTCACACGCTTGGATGCGAATCAAAGAGGCAAGTTGTTTCTGAATTTAGCTTGGAGGTGCCGGTTGAAATGTTAACGTTTTTTAGCTAACATTGGATTGGACATGGAGACGTATGTAGCTGATTTGTTTGTGTTGAGGTTAATGTTACAGATAAAGCAGTAAAACTTTTGAAAGAGGTTGTTTGAACAGCCACAGCTCTCATTTTAGCGCACAGCGTCAGATTGGATTTATGAATGCAGCCCTGGTCAGCCAACCTCTGCCCTCACTAGCATTACCTGGCTAGTAGCCTAGCTCGGTTAGCTAATATTAGGCGTTCCCACTGAGCGTTACCTTGCCCTGGTTGGTTCCACACTGCACAAAGCAGCTGGTCTAGCTAGTGTTAGCTGTCTTTTTCTGTGATCAGACTGTCAAAACGGTCAAAATGGAGTCACAAACGAACGTAGGGAGTGGTAACATGGGACTAAGCCACAGCTAACGATGTCAGCCCTCCAGCTGGTTAGCTACGTCTGAGGCTGAAGCAATCTACTACTTTTAGTGCCACAACATTTACACCAGTCAATGTTGACAAATTACATACACAAGTCTAAACAAACACGAAAGATGCATATATTTATTCATGATAATGAATGTTCATTTCATTTCAACTTTGAATAAAGAGTGTAACCAGTGCTATTCCATTGTAGTTTAACTGGTGAGATTACCAGGTTGCTTTCTCTTTGTGTTGCGGTCTCTTAAATGCTTGGACAGTTTATGACCCAATCTGTATCAAATATACAAAATATGCCATATTCAAAGTCAAAAACTTGTTTTTTAGCCATGCTCTAGAGTTGGCAAACATCACAGAGGCTTCGATATTGTGTGCATCCTGTTTCGGGCAGCTACCGTTTAGCGACTGCGTGAGGCTCTTCCAGACTCTCCTGATCTTTCCCAAGAGAACGCCTTATCTTCCTGGCTTGATGTATATCCGAACACTTGCCATCTCCTTGTATACGAGCGTCATCTAGCAACAATATGGATCACATGCTCTCCGCGGAGAGACACTGAAGACATGTTCAAAGGCCAGGATTGTCGTTAAGAGGCCTACATAATAGACTCATTTGACTAAAGGCTTTTAATGCCCATTTATCCTAGAAAATGAGAAACAGGCTGAGGATTAGACTCATACTTAAAGAATTGCATGTTGAGGCTTTTTTTTAATATGCCATCCTCGTCCTTTTTCCTTTTTTTACAGCCATATGAGGGTAGCAAGGGATTTGAGGCGCGTTGTCCTCATTTTCAACAAATGATGCAGCTGCATGAACAAAGGATGAAGCTGGAATTATCAATGCAAAGTAACACGAGACAATGGTGCTTGCGTATCACTCAGAACACAATTGAAGCACATGTGCACCCACATAAATGCTATGTCCATGTCTGTGCATGCACACACAAACACACACATGCACTCAGCAGGGGGGGGGGCGGGCACTTACCAAAGCCATTGTTTCTCATTCAGCCCAAGTTGTCCAATCAATGAGACCACGCACAACTCTTTGCAGCACATTATTCAGATTGAAAGATGCTACTATCAGCTTTTGTGTGCTTCAACTGATACCTCTATCACTTCAAAGTGCAAACAAAGAGATTTGATTGTGTCCAGCAGGTTCTCTCCCTCTGGAGCGAAGAAACCAAGGCGGTACACTGCCATCTTGTGAGAAAAAGAAAGGCAGACTAACAAGCAGCAGAAACAGGCAAATAATGAAAGATTTACCTGCCTAATGACCTTTGCAAATAGCTGGTGGTAAGCAGTTGAATATTTTTGTCTTTTAGTCTTCATAGCATTGTCTCTGTCACTGCTAAGTAGCTCAAATGTAGCCTCATTTCTGGGTACTGTGAAAGCGTCTGAGCATGCAATCGAACGGACACACACACACAGAAAAGACACATGCACTCATAGATACATTTATGCACAGAGACATGCTCACAGGTGAGTCAGAAAAGTATTATCTGTGTGCTTTTCACCAGAATAGAGGACTTAAGCCTGGATGAAAGGACCACTCTGAACTCTTTTGATGTGCATTAGCATGCTAATAGCTCGCTCCCTTTGTTACCCCGCTCATCTGCGAGAATGTCAGGGCTAATCTGTGTGATTCCTAATGACAGCAGTGGGGTGATAAACACTGTGCACCGTGTTCTCCCTTAAGTCTGCAGAGAAGGCAGTGCAGGCGGCAGTGCTTTGGAGGATGTAAGTTTATCAGATTTCTGAGTGGCCCCCGACACTGAAAAGGCAGAAGAGGATTTTTCTTTTTCTCTTTTGTCTTTATTTTCTTAATTCCTTTTCTTTCCTGTCAACACTCCAAACCTCTCCAGTGTTTCATGATATCTTTTTTATCATCCTCACCACTTTGTCCACAATATTTACTTCTCTTTCCTGGCTTCACCAATTTTCTTCACTTCATCCGTGATGCAAACTGTCTCACAACCAATCAAATCACGTAATCTCAGGGTCACCTCTGTAAAAAGCACACTTGTAGCTTCTATCTTACACTCGACAACAAATACCAGCTAACAGCTGAAATAAGGATAACTGTCTGAATGGACAAATCTCTTGCACTGAAACTCATGCATGTGACTGCATGTCTTTCATTCAGTGCAATGGATGTTAGTCAGAAAATCTAAAGGAATGCAGTACATTTGCAGGAAGGCAGATGAATCCAGAAGACGTTTCACCCACCAACAGAGCTTTTTGAAAACAGCCTCTTGAGTGGATACATCTGAAAACAGCGCCCTTGCACTAGAACGTAGACAAGGTTGTAAAATTACTGAAAGCCTGCTTGAATATTCTTTTCCTGGATACTGGGCCAGACTGGGATAAAAATTCAGACTGGGAATCTAGCGTCAGCCCAGTCCAGCCTGCACACATTCCTAACAGACCACATGTGTAACCATTTGAAATATGTTTTTTCTGTGTGCTGTTCATGCCAGTTATATCTTTTAGTTTCATCACTAAACACAAAAACTGCTCCAAAAGTTCAAAACATTCACAATAGATGAAAACAGCAAAGTGTCTTCAGTTTCAGAGATAGCCAATTGTGCTTCCATAATTAAGGATACAGGAATAAATATTCATTCATGTAGTGCTTGTTTTGCTCTGACTCGACTTGTGGTCACCATGAAGCTCTGGCAGCTCTGACTAACTGTAGGTACTGACAGGAAAGAGCATACAAGTCTTTATTTTCAATATTATTTTCCTGCATAAGCGTCTCCTGCTTTCCTACAGAGCGTGATGGAGGAATCAGTGCCATTTATTCCATTTTAAGAAACAGAATCAGCTTGAAAAGGGTAATTGTGATTTTATGTCATGCTGAGAACGGCCCCGCTAGCTTGCATTTTTGCTCAAATACTAATCATGTCCCTTGCTTGTTAACATGCCTGAAATTTTGCAGCATTTACGAAGGTATTTTGCTCTGTCTCAGCTCCACCTTTTCTGTACACTTCTAACTGACTGTACAGTAGCTGTTCTGTGTTGTTTCACCCATTTCATTTTGCCTTTTTCATAATACTGTACTTGACATTTCAGGCCCATCAGCTGGCCAGGCCGTAGGAAATTGTCCCAGTGGTCCTGATTGACACTCCTGGCCAGGCTGAACAGCACTGAACTGACAAAGACTTTCTTTTTAGAATGGAGACTCAAACCGTATGATGACAATTTACATTTTTACATCTTGAAATCTTTATCAGTTGGGAAGAAAATTTCCACAAAAAGGTGGAGTTTCTTCTCCTACGCCAGCACAATTAATGTCTCCCACTCAAAGCTAAAACTGAACTGAAAAATAATCAGTACACAGTTCTCAGTGGGAATTCTTAAGATAAGGAAGGAAGATGTGATTTTTCCTTTCTTTGAAACTTAAATTATGATAGGACGAGCAATTAGGATTTTCTTTCTTTAATGAGACCCCTGATCACTACCTCAGTGCTGTAATTTCTGCACTGAGACCTCACAAATGTACTCAAACAAACAACTAAATTGTTTCACTGTATTATGGTTTGGGTGTTGATGGAGAACCAATGGAGACTCAACAGAGTACCACAGTTTGTCCCTCTCCTTACCAGATTTGGGCTATGATGCACAGCTTTGTAGTTTACTGACAGAAAGAGGAGGAAATAGGAGCTTTGGTGATGTTCCTGTGTGAACAGAGATCTCTACAAAGGTGACTTTCTGTCTGTTCTACACTTGTTGTCTGCATGGGCGTAGTCACACCTGTGCAGTCAGTTGAAATGCTCCACACAGCTGTAAATTTTGGGTTTAACTTGAACTGGAGTCTGCCTATTAGTAGTAATCAGAGCTTAATCCCTGAATGAATCAAACAATGTGACTTGTATCACTGTCACTCAACAATGAATGAGGAGGTTTATGAATTTGTAATGAAGTCCACAATTACAGGAGTAATGAGTAAGCCCTCAAATCTTTGCCAAGTTGTGGAAATAATAGTCTTTGTGCTAATGTCAGATGAACTGCTCCTCTTTGTGCTCTACTTTTCTTTTAACTGAAGCCAACAAACAATACCGTTTTGATTTAGCATGCATGTCAGCTTTACAGAACGTAGCCCAACCTGCCAGAGGCCCCTTTAAAAGTTTCATCCAAATCTGCAAGTAAATCAAATCATTGTGTTCATTTCGCAAATGAAAGATTGATATGTGAATTGACGTGCGACTACTGTCTGCTGTCTCTGCCTCTCCCTGAGCCTGCCCTTGCCCACGGTCTGTTGGTATATCAGGCTGCAGAAGCCATCAAGTTAATGCCCTCTATCAACACCTTATTATCAGACACGGCCATGCTTCCTGCAGCAGATGAGAACTATTCCAGTTGTGCCTAATGCCTGTGAGTGGAAGCTATCTGCATGGCCAGACAGGCTTAACAGGGACAGGTAGCATTTAACACCTGGCCCACACAAACATTACACCCCTGCTCTTTATGGCTACAGTATGCTGCCACATTAGAGCCAAAACGCCGCGATTGGATCAAAAATTAAAACCCTTTCAACCTCAGCAGATGGAGCTGGGGAAAAAAATGAGAGAATGGGGATTGCTGGGCAAATGACAGACACGAGTAAGCAACGTCAGGGTGCGTACGTATGTATGTGTATGGGTAGGGGGTGAAGTGGAGGGTGTTGCCCACCCGGCACTGCCTTTATTTTAATGCCAATAAAGATGTGACGATGTGGTGGGATTGAGCACACACAAAGCCAAGGTTAACACAGAGATTGAGGGGGCCGATACGGTCACTCACGCGCCACTGAAAGGGAACGCTGATGACTTTTCATTTCCAATGTTCATCTTGTTATCTATAATTGTTAAAGGATGGGGCACTGCTAGTCACAGGCTGGGCCTTTATAGTCTGAGCTTGTAACCGCCACGGAAATTAATGCTCGCAGTTGGAAGTGGAATGGGATGGCGGACGTGTGTGCGTTCGTATGGGAGACGGGAGGTGTGGTGTCTCTTCACATCTGGGAGGTATTTGTTTGTAGTGGGGTGGTGGTATGATGGGGCTGGGACATAATTATGAAAATGGTCCTTGCGCCTTCAGCTTGATGGATAGACAGACATGTTTGCTCATAAGACCCAGGAACAGAAATGAAGATGCCGCCCTTGTGAAGGCAGTGAGGGCATGCTTCAGAGACATGTGCTCATGGACACACATGTACACATACATAGGGACACATGCCCGCACACACACACAAACAAGTTCCCCTAAGCACAGCTGTATAGGGTGTGAACACGAGCTAGGTAATAAAAAGAATATTGATTTAAGAATTTATACAGCAGAAATCTTGCATCTCCCAGCCTGCCCATTAATATCATCATTGCAGATGGGCCACATGGCCAAATGCTGTTAACATTAATTTCTGGTGATTCTACCTGCTCAGTCATTATTCATTATTAACAGGCTGGATTGAGTAAGTACAAGTGAGCAACATCACAGATATAGCTTTATTCACTAGAGACGGTGCTTCAGCTTTTACTCATATTCAACTGTCTGGTCCTTGTGTAAACGTATCCTCTCTAAAGGTGACAAGCAGCGCATTCACGACTGGCTTTAAATAATTCTTTATAGAGTGAGGGACCCTCTGCTGCAAGACATTGTTTTTAATTAAATCTTTCCACTCTTTCCTTGTTTTATCTTTCATGGCGATGGAAGACCCAAGAAAGAACTTGTGGGAAGTTTTGCCAGGGCAGACACTTTTGAAGCATCTCCAGGGGAGCATCATCGTCACTGAATATCAGTTCGCTTCAGTTGTGATGGAGTGATGTCCAATTTTTGTCCAACTCTGCATAATGTTTCGTCCATTTCTCAGAATGTCTTATATTAAATGGTACGAAGTGGTGCCGTATGTTAGTGAAGAGAAAATTACCATGAGAAACAGAAACACTGTTAAGTGTTAACAAGATACAGTGATAGCTTTATTAAAGTCATTATCTGTATTATTTGAACATTTAGAACTTTGGTGCCCACCAGGGATACTATCAAACGAGACTAAGAGTCTATAGCTACACTAGCAGTTATTCTTGGCACAGTGAAGCTTCCAGCTAAATGCCCCCTGGGGGGAGCTGCCCAGAGTACATGCATGTGCTAACACACACATGTGAAGTAGAATGTTTAGAATAACCAACTAAGAATTACACTACGTTTGTTCTGCTTCACGGAGACATGGTTGGATGGGCATATACCGGCCAGTCTGCTTGAATTAGCTGGTTTCAAGCTCATACGAGGTCACAGAGGAAAACACAGTGGTAAGAAGAGAGGAGGAGGTCTTGCCGTCTTTGTTCGTGCTAAGTAGTATAATCCTGGACACGTAACTGTGAAGGAATACATCCGCACTCGTGATATTAAACTGATGGCAGTTGGACTAGAGATCGTACTATCTACTGCAGGAGTTCTTGCACACCATTGCTGTTTTTGTTTATATTCCACCATCTGCTGCCACGGTGGTCCAGACGATGTCATCCACGCAGTCATCATGGAACTTCAGACACAAGACCGGGCACCCTTATAATGATCAGTGTCTTCCTCTCACCTCTTGTTTGTCAGGATAGGCATACAGTTCCTCTTCCCTCTCCGCACTCAGACAATCAGACCACAACCTACTTACACCTTGTAGATACAAGCCACTGGTGAAGCAACAGTTGGCCAGCACAAGGACAGTGATTGTTTGGTCTAAAGACGAAGAGGAAACCCTCCAGGAGTGTTTCTATGAAACACGAGGGATAACATTGAGGGTCTCTCTCATAAAAAGCCAAACAGTGACATTAACCAGTGATTTTTCACAGACCTTCAATATTTTGTTCCCAAACTCCCTATTACTATAATGGACATACAGGAATGTAGCATCATCAGAAGGACACAGATGCAGACGTTGCAGAAAACTTAAAATATTGAAAGGCTGAAAGTATTCAAAGTAGAAACTGTGGGCCTACAGCAAAGACCACAACAAAAAGTAGACAAAGATTTTTTTAATAAGTGCGGCCTTTAAACAATGTCTAACCACCACAAATCTAAGATTTATCTGAAAGTCTCAGAACATGCATGTTAAAAAGAGTTTGTTACAATTTCACTGCCTCCTGAAAGGCCTATAAGATATGTAATTTATGTACTTTAATGAACATAGATTTTTACTCTTCCATTGACTCACCAATGTGGAGAAAAGGCAGGGCTGACCTTACATCCCTACAGCTTGATCAACTCAGTTCCAGAACATGTCTTTATACAGAGGCCGTTTGGTAGGAGTGTGTCTACGTTCTATCAGCAGAAGTGACAGTGTACAGTTTGTGTCTCCGGTGTTTGTGTGTGTGCATGGGGATGCTGATGTTGAACATGCAAGCAGGAGAAAATTGTTTCATAATATCAAAAAATCTAAATTACAGGAATAATTCAGTACCTGGAGATTCACTTTACTTTGTGGATTAGCGTAGCTGTCCAAGCTTCCATGCAGCTATTAGTCTTTGATAGATCACAGAGAAGATTTGATTTGAATGTCCCACCCTTTGGAAATTGAGAAGAAAAGAAGCAACCAGGGCCTTGTTCTTTTAATTCAGAGTCTTCTGCAAACATTATTTGTTTGAGTGGACATATTAAGTGGAATGTGGTTGGGAATATTGGCCTCAGCAGTCCATATCTATTTAATGAATGCCCTTGCGCTTTTGGTATTCTGAAATATTTGTGCTTCTTTGCATTCATCAGGCAAGACTGCTCACACATTTTTGCTACTTTGGTCTTAAACGTCTAAATGTTGATCTGTGGACTGTTCAGAAAGTCATGGCACGAAAGAGCTAGAAGCCTATTTTGGTCATCTGTTGGTTGAATTGTGGCATTTTTGATGATCGCTTACTTTTTCAGGCCAAAATGTTTATTCATTCAATACTTTGGTTTATGGCTAAACAACATTACCACTGGCTTTACTTTGTGTTTTGTGCTAATTAACAAATGCTAGCATGCTAAACTAAGATTGTTAACATGGTAAATATTATAGTAGGAATTTATGCTAGCAAATTGTCATTAGCAGTTAGCTCAAAGCATCACTGTGGCTAAACAGCCTCACAGAGACCTTAATGTGGCTTGAAACTCCTGTTTCCTGATCAAAACTAGCTTATAGCAATTGCATTAGCACATTTATTTCTATCGCACTTTTTGTACACAGGGGTAATTCGGTGTGAGAACATCCATATATAAACCAGCACATAGTAGATAAAATGTCATTAAAAAGAGAAAATGAAAAATGCAAAGTACACAGAATAGAAAAAAACAACACGGTGGAAGTAGCCTCAACTGTGTGTGCATTTTCTTGGGAACACTACATAGAGAACCATGGGGTAAAATTACAATACAGCAGGAATAAAGTGCAAGCTTTAGAGCTCAATTATAGATGCATAGAAAGAGAAATGTTTTTAACCTGGATTTATACTTACAGTTGGCGTACATCTAAGATCTTCTTGCAGTTTGTTCCAGTTGCATGCAGCATAACAGCTAAATGCTGCTTCACCATGCTTTAGTTTGGACTCTGAGCTGTATTGGCTGACCTGAGTCCATGGATCTAAGGGCCCCACTTGGTTTGTGTTCTTTAAGCTTATCTGAGATGTATTCCCAGCATAAACCATTCATACAGACGAGTAGCAGGCACTTCTATTCTAAAATCTATTCTGTAAGTAACTGGAAGCCAGTACAAAGATTTCAGAAGTGGAGTAATGTTCTCTATTCTTTTGGCCCTGGAGAAACTCTAGCAGCTGCCTCTGAATGAGCTGCCGCTGCTTAATGGTCTTTTTGGGAAGACCTGTTAAGACACCATTACAGTAGTCCACTCTACTGGAAATAAAAGCTTCTCTTGGTCATTTTAGGACACCAAACCCTTGGATCAGGCTATATTTCTGAGATGATAGAGGGCTGTTTTAGCGATTGCTTTGATATGGCTGGTCAAAGTGAGATCTGATCAGCTCTAATAATAGACTTTTAACTACATGTACGTTATATAGCACAGTATATACATATGATATATTTGTGTATCTGATATATGTACATATTAGAAACAGTATATGTGCATTATACATATATGGATGTAATAATAATGGAAGTATGACTAATATTAATAGCAGCTGAAGTGGATCTCAGGTAGGGTCATGGCAGGAGACGTAGCTATAATCCACAATCTGGTTCAACCACTCTCCAGGAACCTGCGAGACGAAAAAGCACACACACTTTGGGGAAGAAGCCAAGTTAGCAACATGCCTTGGTACGACATGGATGCTTACAGATGGAGAGGGAGAGAAGTGTGTAATTGGAAGTCCCTTGACAGTCTAATCCTATAGCTGCATAACTAGGAGCTGGTCCAAGGCAAGCCTGAGCCAGCCCTAAATGTAAGCTTTATCAAAAAGGAAAGTTTTAAGCCTGCTCTTAAATGTAGAGAGGGTGTCTGCTTCCCAGACAAAGACAGGAAGATGGTTCCACAGGAGAGGAGCTAAAGGCTCTGGCTTTCATTTTGGTTTTTGAGACTTTAGGAACCATAAGTAAGCCTGCATTCTGGGATGTAGTGTTCTAGTGGGGTAATAGGGTACTATGACCTCTTTAAGATAAGACAGTGCTATTTAGGTAAGGAAAAGGATTTTAAATTCTATTCTAGATTTCACAGGGAGCCAGTGCAAAATGTCTAATATCAAAGAAATATAATCTCTTTTCCTAAAAGTAACTTAAGACCTGAATCAATTATGGACCATTACAGAAAGTCCTACCAAATTTTCCAACATATCCAGCAGTGTTCTATGATCTACACAGTGTCAAGTGCCACACTGAGACCTTGTAAAACCAAAACTGATAGTGTTTCAGCACTGTGGTGAGTTCTTTTCTTTTCTTCTTGTCCTGTTTTTCTCCCCCTCCCCCTGTCTGGGTCTGTGTGTCTGTGCTGTGGGCGTGGCAACTCCCTCACTCTCCTGGGTCCCTGATTGCTTTGATTAAACTCACCTGCTCCCTGCTGCTCACCTGACATCCATCCAGTAATCAACCTGCAGTATAAAACACCGGCTCTCCTCTCCAGTCCTTGCCAGATTGCTGTGTCTACCAGTGTGGTAACGTCACGCTAAAGGCTGCTTTGGAATTGTGTGTTTTTCCCTGTCTCAGGATCACCACCCACCTGCCTTGCTTCCAGCCAAGATTATTGGCTATTAGATTTATTGTAGTTATGTGAGTGTTTTTAAAATGGTTACAACATGTGTTGTGGTGTTTCTTACACCTTGTTCTCTGTTTCGAAATCCAGTTCTGGTGTTTTCCTGTTGGACATTTAAAGTCTATAAGTGCATCTCATATGAGAGGACACCACTGCTTGATATAGTAATGCATATACCACACTGTGTACTATAGCAGTGAATGTTGGACAGGGAAGGAGACACTTAAGCTGCCATTTGTCAAAAATGAACAGCCAACAATGAATAATGATCACTCTGTACTCTTTATAATATATGCCATGACATGAATATGGCTGCTTCCTTAAAAGCCAAATCTGACTTGTTGTCCATAATCAACATATTTGCTTTGGTACTGTGCTACACTAATGCACTTAGACAAATGAGAAAATGTAGATATGACATTTCCGAAATGTGATTTTGTTTTTCTACACGTCAGATTTTGAAATATTATATATAATTGCATGTCCAAATGTGTGATAACCTCATACAGGAATCTAAATACAGGAATGTGCAGACTTCATACTTACTGACATGTTTTAGCCGTGGTTCTCCTTTACACAAATACCTACTGTGTATGAATGAAGCATTCCATGACATGAATTCATTTCTGATGATTTCATCATTGGTGATCATTTGAATAGCTCTGTAAGAAAAAAAAAATGCAGACTGAATTCATTTATGTAATTGGAATACGTATTTGTCTCTCTGACAATGACTGAATACACATATTGACAAGAAGTCAACAGGGAACGAAAGATCAGTCTTAAACCAGCCTCCAGGCTTGTACTCAACAAGCTGCAATATAGTGAAAGTTTGGACTTAAAATCCCATTTGTTGTGACTCACATGTCACATGGTAGATTTATATATTTGGTTTGCTGTGTCTATTTTATGTGGACTCCTGTATATATTGTCTTAATGCTGTGTAGATGTTATGTGCATGCTTTATTTATACCGTGTGTGACGGTTTGGCGCTGTGTTTGAATTGATTATTGCTGTGTTGCTGTGCAGGCTTTTAGGTTGCTATGAACTGCTGTTTTAAGTTATTAATGCTACTTTGCAGCAGTGCCAATGACAGGGCAGCGGGACTAGAAGGCAGTGCCAACTGGGAACCAGGAACAAATGTGGTATTGACCAACCGCACCGGAAACTCAGGATGAAAATCTGGACAGCAGTGAGTCACAACGTCGGCAGGAGCCAGGCTTCCTTCTGCAGGGCTTCCCAGAGGCTGGCTCCAGGGCAAGATCAAGCAAGGGACTGGCTGGTTTTATGCTAGCCAATTGGTTAACTGGTTGGAGGCTAGCAATCTGAAGGCTGTCTGACTCTAAAACAAAGTCAAGCAGAGAAGACACCAGCATGCTGTATGACAGTGACAACGTCAGGTTTCCCTGTCGTAAGGAGCCTTGCTTTCTTGTGGGGGCAATCTTAAAAGCTAGTACCCCAGAAAGCAGGTTCAGAAACGGGAACTGCAGGAGGCTACCATGGCAGTGGCTGGCCAACTCTGGAACTGGAGCTGACAGGAAGCTAGCAGGCTCGTGACTAGCGACCCACAGGATCTAGAGCAGGCAGATGAGTAGCAGGCCGGAGTAAAGGCTGAATTCTCATGGGCTGGATGTTAGTATGCTGCAGTGTAATTGTTTGGGAAGCAGGCTCAAGGCTAACTGGTGATGTGGGCTGGGTAGACATGAAAGCAATGGGGATAGGTCTAGTGGAGCTGATGGCCAGGGAGGCTGGTGAACTGGACAGGATGGAAACAGATTAGGCTGCTGGAGGCTAACAACTGAGAGACCGGGGCCAACAGGGTGATGGGGGACTAGGAGGCTCAATGCTAAACCCAGCATGGGAGCCACTGGAGGAAACTAGTGGCCAGCATGGTCTTTCTTAGATTATCAGTCCCAGATAACAGTTCAGCCATGCCTGGAGCTTCCAAAAACCAGTACTGATTGTTGTTTCAAATGTGATTATGGCCATCACCCTATCATTAATGTCCATGGAACTCTTCAAAGAAGAAAAGAAAAGAAAATTAATCCATAGTGGATCTTACCTATTCCATGTCCTCTGGTGGAGAGCTGATGTCCACTGGGTCCAGTGTCCAGTCAGACTGTAATATCAGGACTGATGTGCAAGCAGGGAAACAGAAACACAGGAAAAGGATCCAAAAGTAAACAACTGAGGCAGATCTTGTATGTTAAGTGTTTTAGTTTGTAATTGTGCAAAACCAGAAAGCAATCCAACACAAACAAACAAATCCAATAAGGATCAGGCAGGATTCCAAAGTTTAATAAACAGGCAAAAGGTCAAACAGTGAAGTAAAGCAGGCAATAACTGGTGCAGGTAATAAGATGTCAGAGGCACATGGAACTGAATTAACATTCTGGCAAAGGAACAAAGGAACTAGTAAACATAGTGAGTGGTTGATGATAGAAAAAGTTACAGGTGAGGAAGTGGTCTGGGAAGTCCACTCAACTGGAGAGCAGACGAAAGTAATAACAGGTGCGTGATTGTATGGGGCCATCAGGTCATAGGGAAGAGAAAGTCCAAGGGCTTCTGGTTGATAAGTGGAGAACAGCAATGTGGCAGAAGAGCAGGAACAGGACAGAGAAGGACAGGAACCAGGACCCAACAACATACACCATCATGAAAGTGACTAACTGCCAGCCAGACATGATAGAGAGGTAGCTGCAGAGTGAGGGGCTTTGCTCGACTGCATGAGTACCTTTGGGAATTAGGGAATTGGCATACGAGATTTGAGCTTGGCGACTGAGTTGTACCCCATACTGGCTGTGTGTTTGTTCTGCCCTCAGGTGTCTGTCTCTGCTGGGTGTGTGGAGGTGTCCCTGGTGTCTGGACAGAGGGACAGCAGATACCGACCACACTGTGGCAGTGTCCAGCACAGCCCACGGCACACAGGACAGGCTGCCAGAAATCAAAAATGTAACTCTCCCCATTTAGTCTATGGACTTTTAGAGTCTCCCCCTCCTAATAGTGGAATTTTAGATCCCCTCCATTCATTTCCACACGAACTTTGACCTGTTTTAGCCTACATTTTTTAAACAACAGAGCTATTGCTGTAATTCTTTGTGCTCTGGTATGAGCTTGAAATGAATTGCTCTTGTATTCCCCTGCTCTGGTGTTGTGAACTACTGGGTTAGGCAGTGCTGCTCATCCACCTGATCAAAAGAACTTGTAAAGCAAAAATAGCACCCTAGTCCCCTTCCTCCCCACACAGAGGTGTCTTAAATTCTCTCCTATGTTTGTCAATAGTAGATCCTAGGTGTCTGTAGTATGGAAACCCACACTTTTTGAGACATATTTTGGACTGATTGCACAAAATATCATTTGGTTATAATGAATAATACATTAGATTTTTTACCCACTCCAGCTTTATTTATGTTTCCATTCTAACCAGTTTAGTGTTATTTCCCCCCAATTTTTGCATTTATGTTTTTTAAATCAAGTACACTCTTGTGCTCACACTTTGCTCTAAGTAGGAGAAAGTCACTGGATAAATGTGTCTTACTCTTCACACTCAGATAAAAACATTGGTTACATATGTAACTCTATAGCAAGCATGTCAAACTGATTCCATAAAGGGCCGTGTGGCTGCAGGTTTTCGTTCCAACCAAGGAGGAGCACACCAGGCTGGAATCAATTAATCAGCTGATCTCAGTCTTCAGTGGATAATTAAGTGATCCCTTGATGTTGATTGGTTGGCCTGGTGTGCTCCTCCTTGGTTGGAACAAAAACCTGCAGCCACATGGCCCTTTAAGGAATCAGTTTGACATGCCTGCTCTATAGTCTATACAATATAGGCGCGGGC
Organism: Chelmon rostratus; assembly: GCF_017976325.1. Classification (NCBI taxonomy): domain Eukaryota; kingdom Metazoa; phylum Chordata; class Actinopteri; order Chaetodontiformes; family Chaetodontidae; genus Chelmon; species Chelmon rostratus. The sequence goes on from NC_055658.1 coordinate 6,150,914, forward strand.
CTGTAAGAGCTGTTGCGATTTGGTTTATCTCGATGCAAATGCAACGTCCTGAAGACTGTCTTTTCCACCACTTTCCAGTCGCCTCTCTTAGGTCCCGATATACAGTATACAACACCATCAGGATCTGAGCTCAGCTCCAAAAAGCCAACATTTTCTCAGGCTAATGTCAGTGGAGCAGGGTACCTAAGTCTTAGAAGGCTATGCCTACACTCATAGAATCTAGAGTTACAGTACCAAACTAACATTCTATTTCATATAGGCTTCATATTCTAGGAGATCCCATCATCAGGTGAAGAGCGAAGCTGTGACATCAAGGTCCACAAGCAGATAACATACTCCAGTGCAGAACGCCACAAATGTGAGGTGCAATAAGAGTGGGAGGTACCAACTGTGCCATGGATAACACCAACAGCCCTGTGTGGACAAAAGGGGCTGAGTGATAGTACTCTCCCTCCACACAATATTGACAAGGCAGAAGGGTGGGGGGCGTTATTTACGTACTGTAATGGTCCCAATGCAATCCACTAATCAGAGGTGATGGGATTAAAGGCACACCACTTGGCATGTGCCTTTAATCCCCAGATATGACAATGCATCATCAGCCATCCAGTATGTTTAAAACTGAATGAGTCAGGGAGGACTCAGACACATCACACAGATAGAAATGGATTAAAGGGAATGGAGAAGCCCAACATGCCCCTGTGCAGATGCCATTGTCATCCCTCTACGGTGGACTGGTGGATGGGATAAGGCTTAGGAGTACCCGCACCATTGGCTTTTGTGATAGCATCACACAGCTGGTGAGAAGGACACTTTTGTTTTTACAGAGCCACACCTTTTTAGTGCACTCTGTAATGAACAAACAGCTGCTGTGTCTGTCTGATGTATGCTGTGCGAAAAACATACTGAAACAAAATGTGCAGGGCAGAGTTTGTCTGCCTCATATTTTTGAGGGAAATAAAGGAGGTCCGAAAGGAGTTTGTTAGAACTTTAGGTGTAAATAAGGGATTTGGCTGTAAAGATGTTGTGCTTATGTCCTATGTAATTGAGAGGCAGAATGGTGAAACCAGCAGTGTGCATATTACTCACTCTCTCAGTCAAAATCACAGCTAGGAACAATAAACTGACGGACTTCAGATAACCGTCGGTAGAGGGTTAGACACAACATGGGATCTGGACCTCTATACACCTGCAAAGCAGACCATCTACTTAGCTCTGAGCTCTTACGCCAGTTTATGTGGAAACCCAGTGGTTGCAGATGCTGTACAACTTCCACTGTGTAGAGTGCAGCTTTCTTCTGGAAGAATGCCATTGCAGTCAGGTTGTCTAACTAGAACAAAACCCTGATCCCTTTCCTGCATAGTGGCTCCAGTGTGTTCCCATAGACTTGAAGAAAGTGTGTGGAGCCAGAGAATCTTCACTTCTGGGCTTTACTTGTCACAGCTGTGCAAAAACCCACAGCTCTTAGAGGGCAAAGCTTGTAGGAAATAGATTTTTTTTTACACTGAACTTGGCCCTTTGGAGTGCAATTCTTGTAAGTTTGATGAATGCAGGCCTTGGTCCCACCTTAACAATCATAACATCCATTTTAACAGTCCTCTTTCTTTATCATGACTGTCTTGCTGGTGTATACAAATGTTTTGTAGTGCTGTTCGCTGCAGGTTAATAGAGGACACAGATATTCTCTCCACAGCTCACTGTGTCATATACTGTATATATATATTACTGATACATTTACCCAACATGTAAAATCCAAGAACTCTTAACAAGTCTACATAAAATACCAGAAGACCCAGAATACATGTTAAGGCATATCATCCATGGGCTGACAACACAAGTAGTGTCAAATGTGATTCTCTCCCAGCTTTGGCCAGATTACATTTTAGATGTTAAGATCACCGTATTGATTTGAATTGGTGAATCATTACACCCCGAAAAGGTGATTGACTGAAGGAATTACCTGTGGCTTCTTTAAGTGAATTACATTTGAGCTGTCTAATGAAGAGGTCATGACAGACCATACAATAATTATGTTGAGTGGTGTTTAGTTTAAAACAGTGGAATACAGTGCCACCATAGACCACAACCTTAAAAGTAATTAGTCGAGTGACACCTGTGTGATACAACAATTAAAAATCATGTAACACTGCAGGTTTGCAGAGGTTGTATTGCTTGCAGGTTGTTTTTGTATTTGTTAATGGATTGGATTTTAGTGCCTGCTGACAATAGCCAGGCCGTATTCAGAACTCAGACATCATCCTAAGCATGATGACATTTGCTCCACTGATAAGGGTTCTGTTTCATCTCTATTCACGGCCAGTTTGGCGCAATATCAAAACCATTAAATCCCATTTGTGAAGAAAGTGAAGTATTTTACCACTGCCTACATCAAAGGGAAAACTACCTTTATCTTTGACCTAGTTTGTAGCTATAATTTGCCTCCTGTGAACATCAACCCTTCAACTTCAGCTGAGCTTTATTTGTATGTTAAGGCAAACTTTCGACCTGAAACAGTTTGTTGTCCCACAAAACAATTTTTCCCCATTGAAAATCGTCATGCGTGACATTGGTTGACATATAAAGCATATAGCTTTCCGTCTAAACTCTCAATTGTGCTAAAAACCAATTCTATGTAAAATAGTGACTTCAACTTTGATGCCCTTCAGCATGTAGCACATTTTATGAAGCGGGTCATTTTGAATTAAGCCATCTTTTGAGCTGCACTACATTTATCTGGCATTGAAACAGAGCAATTTACAAGTAAAAGTGTTGTTGACATTTGACTTTCGGTGGGTTGCTCTTTTGGATGAAAATTCTGTGCTGTCAGACATGAAAACGTACACATACAACAAGCCTCTACTTTTGCAATCGTGAATTACCTTTTGGCAGGAATACAGAAAAGAAAACATAGAGGGAATAACAGGGCTCACTGATGTATTTTGATGACTGTGAATGTTTAAGAGAGGCTATAATATCAGACCTCCAAATTAAGATTCCCTTATTGTCAGAGACTAGCTGGTCTCTTTCTATTCTGCCCTTCACACAGGGAGTTTCTAGTTCAGTTCATGAATAGAAAACAGCTCATTTTTGATGTGGCTCTTTCTTCTAAATGGCCCTCAAATCCGTGAACAACACTTCAGTTTTCTCCCCGGTGAATAAGAAATCTATTTCTCTCCCCCTCTCTCTTATCAGTCTTTCTACGTCTTCATCCCCCTCTCTCACACCCTGATCTAAAAGTTGAAATGGAGTGTGTGTGTGTGTGTGTGTGTGTGTGTGTGTGTGTGTGTGTGTGTGTGTGTGTGTTTGTGCTTGCACATGTGCTGCAACCTCTCTCCCACTGTGACAAAGTGGTGTGACAGGCCATGTCACATGGTGGACAAGTGGTGGATGGGAGCTCGCCAGCACATGATAAAGCCTGTCAATCTCCTAGGCAACATTACTAGCCATCTGCCGCCTGATGTGTGACCTGTTAACACACACACAAACAAGGCAGCAGACAGGAACACACACACAGAAACCTGCCTTAACTCCACATCACTCCAACTTGTTTTTCTTAGCCTGAAGGCCTCCTCACACAAGACTTTGAGGTTTGAGAAAATTGTTTCCCCAAACACACACAAGCTGACACTTTCCTTGCAACATGTCCTTCTTTAGCCTCTTTGCCTTCACCTACATGATCATTCTAACCTGGCAACCAGCTACAGAAAGGCTCTTTCGAACAGCAAAGTGTACAGTCTGGGAGGCCCACAGCATGGAGTTCAGGAACAGAATAGGGAAATGAAAGAGGACATTTTAAATTTGGGGCAGTCATTCATGTTCCTCAGGTGGATGAATTCTCATAACTTTAATGCTCCCTTTAAGTCCAGATGAAATTGTATTTTGACAGTAGCTTCCTTATTATCATACGCTCCATGCAGTTGCTGAAGCAGTCGGGGCCTTATGCGTAATCTGGAGCTGTCACTGACAAGCCTACTTAAAGCACATATCATATATTTTGCTTTACAGGAATACATTGATAATTGACATGATTTGATTATGATATAATAGAGAGAAATTGATAGTTAATGTTTGTTTTCCATTTAGCTATTGTAAAATAGGCTAGGTGCACAATATGACTGGAGAAGTGATCTAAAAAGGCTAAAAGACATTTAATTTTAATTTCAACCTTTCATCTTTTTCATTACAACACTTTGTAACTATGTGTTTTAAAAAGTTCTGTGTGATTAAAGCTTTACTTACTTACTCAGTGCCATGTTTTAATTTGTCTAATACTGCAAACTAGTTGCATTCAGCCTCAGCTGTAGGCTGCTTTTTTGTGTTAATCTGCAAATGCTAACACACTGAAAGGAGATTGCTGGCGTGGCACGCATTTTATATCTGCATATTAGCATTGTCACTGTTAGCACTGTTAGCTTGCTAATGTTAGCATTTAGCTCAAAGCCTAAAGTGGTGCCTAAATACAGCCTCACACAACTGCTAGCATGGCTGTGTGGACTCTCACATTTTCAAAAACAGGAAATACTTAGCAAACCTTGAATACAAGTGCCTTTAAAGCAAGTCCATGGAACTGCTGAGAGAAGAAATAACACATTTATGCCAAGAATGTAGTAGCTGTCAGGAGTTCTACTGATATGGCCTTATTTAGCCATGGTGGCTAATGTTAGCCAAATTTATTACACCTTAGACTCTGTAAATATTGCTGTACCAACATTTCTGATTCAGTGTGCTGATGTTACAACTATTATCTACTTATGCTGCTGCTGCTTGATGTTTCAGCATTTTGCATTTACACCACAGCCTGCTGTAATGTAATAGTCACTGATGGTTTAGTAAAAGTTACCACTTTAATGCTGAAGGTGATGATGAAAGTCAAGGCAGATACCTGCGTGACCACTTGGACTTGACTCGATAGCTTAGAGGTAGCCCTGTGACCTGAAAGTGATTTTTTTTTTACTTTCCTGTCAAGGTGAGAAATTTTTAATTTGGGGGAAGTGAACAAATTAATGCACTTGCTTCCTTCCATAACTACCAGTGAAATGCCTTCAGGCAGTGGGGCTGCCAGCAGAAGCAGACTTGGGGCAGCTCCCAGGTCTAAATATGTGTATGACTGTGAAGTGGAAGGCTGCTGAAAAAGAGCTCCCTCAGTCAGCCTCCTCTGCATAAATAAAGGTTAAGAACTGTGAGCCTCCTCTTTTTTCTTTCCCCCTCGTCGCCCTTTCTCTGCTCTTGCACTTTTATACCTTCCTCCTTCTGTGCTCAAAGGCAGCAGCGCGCCCATTAACATTTAACTATACACAGTTAATGATGCCGTCCTCCTGTAAGTTTAATCCTCCTCTTGTTTCATGGGCGTATCATCCACCGACTGATCTGCAACGCAATAGACAGCAAGAGGGGAGCACACAGACGCACACGCAAAACACACAGTTTTGACAGAGCCTTATTAAACAGGCTTGTAAAATTATCTCTGAACCCTCCCTGTCCTGCTTTCAAACTGCTTCCATCAGGAACAAACTGCTTCCATTCAGTGTATCCTCACAACTGTGGAAATAAGGAGGGTGGGAAATGAGAGCGCATTTTATGTCTACACTTAGTCTTAATTCATTAAGTCTGTGAATGCACTGTGAATGTCGGTCACTGCTCTATAATTGTCGCTGTAATTGTGACAAATAAAGCCATCTTGAATCTTGAACCACACAGTCGCCGACACACATGAGTGTGGGTTCCCTGCTGACAGACACTCAAGGCCATTCAATATTTACAGAAGACAACAGACAACAAGCGCGGCAGCTAGAGACAATAAGAGAGAGACAGAAGGAAAGTGGGAGACAAAGACAGGAAGTCAAAAACAGACACAGACGCTCTGTAAAGGCAGACACATATAGGACCCTCCTACCCAGCAATCAACACATGCATGCACACACACACACACAGAAGAACCCCCTGTACTTACCTCCTACCTCATCCCATTCATCCCCCCGGGCCTTTTCCAGCTCTCATGCAGAGTCAATCACAGTAGATCAGTAGAAATGCAGGAAACATTCTCCCAAGCTGTCATATTGCACCCGGTGTCAAGTGAGAAAAGCTGAATGGGTGGAAATTACGTAGAAATCTCCACTGTGTGTATCATGGTTTCACATTGGGCAAAGTTCATTATTGACACTTTCTCAGTAATATTGTTGACATGGCATATTGGCAGAGGGATACTCTGATCTTTAAAATTTTAAATTAAAGGTAAAAGCACTACATTCAAAATTTGACAACAGATATAGTTAAAATTACTTGCTGTTGAAGGTACATAGTCTATACGCTGCAGGATACTTTCATCTATGCACTCAAAAATATAATTAAGCCTTAGGCATTGACATCAAGTATTTCATTTACGTTCAATATAAAGGGTCAAATTAATTGAATAAATTAAATAACTTAGTCTGATTTGACTAAATTAAGTTGAAAATGTATTGATAAAGAATGTGTTTGTTCAGTGATTATATAAAAACTTAATTGGAACATTTAGATAAACAATACATGGTTTATACACAAAAATTATGCCTTTCAAATTGGTTACTTTATCTCTTGTAATAAATCAAACAACGCACACAAGCACAGTTCTCAAAAACGTATCGCAACATCCAACACCCATTACAAACATGGACAGGCCAAGTTACGAATTCAAAATAACTGAAACTTTCAAATGCATTTGTTCTACCAGCAATTCAAAAGACAATTGGATCCATCAGCAAAGTGCTTCAAATGGTGATTTGATGGCAAAAGTAAATATAATATCCAAACTAAAAGTGCATTCGGTTTCACAATGTAAACCCAGCAGTACTTAGAATAAAGGCATACATCTTTTCACTGTATTCAGTGGCAAAACATTGTTTTCTTTATCTGCAAAATATAACATTAACAATAAAAAATGTAGATCTTTAAAATTCAGCAGCTTTCAACTTTTTGGAAGATGAATTACAATTGACTTTTAACAATTATGAATGACTTTCCAGTGCATTATACTGACTACGGAATAAGTTCTATTGGACTGCAGTGGAACATAAGGAAGAGGCCACTGACTGTATACTGTATCATTACATTAAGGATTCAATCCAAAAATACATTATGTTACTAATGAGCAAACAACACACCACTTGGAAGTTCAACGCAGTAATCCTCAAAACTAATTGGAAAAAAGGTCAAACCAAGTAAGAGATCAAGAACAACTAACTCTTTTGTCAGAAGCAAATCTAGAAATGATGAACAAATGAAGTGATGAGTTTTAATTCCAAGGACGCAGAAGAATCACCAGGAGGGAGGCCAGAGCGAGCCCAGCTGATGCATCAGTGTTCAGCGTTGTGCAGTAAAGGCGAGGTATGGTAACACATGCAACACTTAATAGTGTTTTGTGTGCGAAATAATGACCTACGTGAGCTCACGAGGGGGCAATTATGACAAAGCCATGCCATAACCTACGTCATCATCTGAAGCTGCCTCATCTGGCTAAGCCAGCTCACCGCAGCTCCAGGGCTGCAGAAACTAACAAGAGGAGGAGGGCAGAGAAGAGCGGATCCACACAAACAAGGATCTAATGAGCTCTGCACACACTAATATTGACCCTGTGTAATGTAATGCGGATCACGGCGGAAATGCACGTTACATCATTATATCTGCACATGCTAGAAACACAGGACTTTCTTTCACCACATCATCAATCCTGATGACTCCACCATAAACATCCCTCACAGTTTCCAGGCTGACGTCCGCTGAGGTATTTGAATTCACTCAGTAGCATTTAAAGTGGTGTTTCAAAGACATTTCCCTAAAATACACACACACACACTTCGCACACTGCTGAACCAATAACAGCTATTCATCTATCAGTCAGTTCATGAAAGCTGGGTGCTTTTTCTTCTTCCTCTCAATCTGCAACAAAGATAACAGCATGTAATCTCTATGCCAAAAATAGCCACATGGTCCGAGCGCAGTCTCCTCCACCAAATGCTTCATACCTAAAACAGCAGATCTTAAGAATTAGTGAGTTCACACAAAATGAAAAAAGTAATAGAAGATGCCAAAAACTGAGAAAAACAAGCTGTTCCAGTGTTGAACAAGTAAGGGGGGGGGTCATTCCACTCATTTAGCTATCAAAATGACAGACAAGCCAAAACGTGGCTGGCTCAACTGTCCGGTACTGCAACTTGCGAGCTCAGTAAAACTTTTATTTTTAGTGTTTGGACTATTGGGGGCAGTTTATTGCCATCCAAGGCCGCCAGAACTTTCTGGGAGAAGTCAAATGTGAATTTGAGTTCTTGGGGAGAGCTCAGGTTGAGTGTGTAAATCAGTCCAAAAAGCGTGGCACATCCAAGGGAAGTATTTCTCAGCTTGCATAGCAGTTCCACACCCTCGCTCGCCACTCCAGCATCCTCTGGCACGTCCTCTCCATCAGCACCTTCTTTGCAAGTCATGTAAGGCCTCCAGTCTGTGCCATCTCTCAGCTTCCTCAGATGTTCTGATGATGAAAAAAAAATTGGCCATTTTGAAATCAAGGAAAGATTGAATGTTTAGTACTCAAGGTCGGTAACATGCCATTACTAACCAAGTGCTCCTTGATGGGAGTGTTGCTGTCCTCAGTGAAGCAGACACACAGACTTCCAAGCACACAGTCCCTCTTGAGGTCAGTGTCCTCTGTAAAAGAAGGCTGCATAGTTATCCTCCATGTCCTCACATTAGCGGCATTACTGGTTGTCATTGGACACAATCACTGACCTTGGTTTTCCTCTTCTTCTCTTTGAAGCCACTTCATTTCCTCAAATAAGATGCTTGAGTATGTTCCTGTTCTGCTGCTTTTTTCGGTTTGCATGTTACAATTTTACATCCAAAATATATCATCTGATAACATATGATGTGTTATCATGGATTAAACTACCTACGGTGTAAAAGGTAGTTAAAATAGGCCTTGCTTGGAACAGTGGAGCTGGAATTCAACCAACAACTCCTTTATAGAGAGGTGATTACAGCATGTAAATATGCTAACAGCTGTTACTGGGCATTGATTTCATGATTATTCAGGATTATAACTTTTAAATTTTCCTGTTATTCATTTACTACAAATGAAAGACTTCCTACTTTACAACTGGGCTCTCAAAATTTCCTTCCTATTGTAATTGTTGTTATATTAAGTGTCATTTGGAAAGGATCCCTACAGAAACACCAACCAAAAACAGCTGCTGTATCACTTTTGCCAGAAAATTTGTACATCAAACTCTGGAATTACTTTCACCAGACATCATGATAGGAGAGATTTAAGTATGTCAGACTTCAACAGATTTTTCCCAGCAAAAATGTATTTTTTAATTGCCAGATAACAGATACTCTGGTTGTATGACTTGGCTTTATTCAACAATTGAAAATTCATATTAATTCTCACAATTGGATGCCTGTTTCTTCTTTTTCTTTTTTTTTTATTTGAGCATATATTCAAATGTGGAATATTGGTTGACAACCCCACCACACAAGCATTGGCAGGGTTGAACTGGGGAAACACATGGTGGCTTTTGTGGTGAAGCAGTGACTGGAGAGGTTCAGACCAAACCTGAGCGGTCTTTAAAAGTGTCTCTGGGCCACTTGAATTTCAGCATTACTGCATTGCATTGTGTTTTTCTGACTATATACTTCATGTCTTGATCCTACAGCTGTTTAAGTCTGTTTGTTTAAATGTTTGAACAAACATCTCATGAAGCGATTTTGGAAACTTTCTCCTCGCCTCCCATCCTGAGTAAATTAGGGGAGTGAGGAACTATTTCTGTCTGCACTCCAGGGTCTTGAATAGCAGCTGATATCTGCCGTCTTGTCAGCCTTTTGTCATACCATTGTTTTCTTTGTCGCTCCCAGTAATCCACATCAAAAAAGAAAGCCCTACAAGCGTCGTGTCATTACTCTGCTTGTCACGCACTGCTTCAGAATCCTTTTTATTCCTCAGTGTCGCTCATTTGTGCCATCCGTCGCTTTGCAGAATTGGACATTTCAATCCATTAGGCTGTTTACAAGTATAAAGTTCTTCTGTTTGCTTTAGTCAAAGTGGTGCCACAAATTGAATATGTTTGTCTCCTTCAAAGAGAAGAGGGTGTCGACAAAATTGTCAACAAAATCATTTTGAAAGGAGATCTTATAAACATACCAATCAATGCTCTTTATTGACTCTTCAAAGAGGAGGGGGCAGCGTTTGATGGGGCTGCAGACAGAGAATGTTGGCAGGAAAGGAGATTTGATGGGATAACTGTGACTTGTATTCATTTAGCGATAACAAGGCGGGCATATCATTTGGAAAGATACATGTCTTATGATGTGAGTGTGCGTATACATGCTGATTTAGATGATGCATGTGTGTGTGTTTTTGCTCGATTTGGGCCGGGCACGCTTCCTTCTTCGTGTTTTGACCGGGTGCTCTTAGCAGTCAACAGCATAGTTCATCCAAACAGGGTCTGTTTCCTTCTCCTGCAGGTTCAGGGTGGCTGTTACACCGCTTCTCCCCTAATCTTTGCCTCCCTTTTATTCTCTGTCGCCCCCCCCCCCCCCCCATCTCATCACCCCTCGTGTTTCTCTCCAGAGGGCTTGTGACAGCTGTAAAACCTTGTATCAAGGTGTTGACCTACGGTGTGCTGCCCCGTTCTCTCCCTCCCTCACCCCCCCCTCCCTCATTCTCCCCTTCCACACTCTGCTGAAGTGTAACCCCCACCCCCTCCGCTGCCCGCTCTGCCACTGCAACGTAGCTATCTGCAGCCGATGCTGTGGAGCTGATAACAGTCTCTTTTATCTGCCGCTTAGCAGCACAAAAGGACCTGGGCATTGATCAAATGCCAGCAGACTGATGGCTGCTCAACAGGCTGCTTTTTACGCCTGCGACACTGCCAAGGGGACGGAGGGAGGAGGAGGAGGAGGAGGAGGATTCAGCTCTACCTGGGAGTACAAGGCCTAAACTGACTCTATGGTGATAAAGAGAAAATAGCACAGAAATCTTGCTGGTTTGGTGAGCTCTCTGCAATATGAGCAGAGACTGACATGTGATTGGTCGGCTGAGGCCAATGGTCACAATTGATGTGAGTGGTGCAAGTACAAGAAGCAAGTCAGAATACCAGCACAGATGTTTTGTATCAAGCAAACAATACTATTTTACACTTAACATTCTGTGTTCCATTTTAACCATTTGGCATCCCTTACATGTTGCACAGTGATGTTAGCATTTAGCACAAAGCATAGGTACAGCCTCACTTATAGCCTGAAAATTGAAATGTAAACGTTCATTCTTGGAGTTTGACAAGATGATCTTAACTCATTGTCCACATACTTTTTACCAGCGCTTTCATCCTCATCCTGTCTGATCTGGAGATCTTATTACACACATGTTCTAAAATCCAATTTGACGCAAATGTTGTATCTGGTAGCTTGATTTGCTTGATTGTCTGAATGACAAGCAAATTCAAATAACTAAGAAAAGTGAAAATACATATACAGTATTTAACTTAGCAACAGACGGAGGTAGCTACATATTGGCTCAAAGTATCATTCACTTCATAGTTAATAGGTACAAAAAATAGTGCATACAAAACAAAAACCTATGTTCCGCCTTTTATCAAATACACCTTCAGTGTCCCTCAGTGTTCCCGTCCCTTAACTCAAAGGGAAAATCTTTCATGGCACAGCAGCTGAGAGCTGTTCTGTCTGCCCCCGACAAACCTTTGACAGAATTTTCACTTGCATGCCATTTTTAAGAAATGCCTTCATTACTGATCGACCTGCAAAAGCATTACTGAATCTGCTAAGTGCTCATTTTGAGAAATACACAAATCATGTTGGGTTTAACACAATTAGTCTGTTCACCTCTTCACCCTGCAGTGATTTTTCTTTCATTGTTTCTGAACACATTTTTGAAATATGCGACTTGCACGGACTCACAATGAATCGAACAGCAGTTCATCACAAAACTTGCAAATGTTGCTCACTTGAAAGACGTGTTTTTTTTTAAAGCTTCCCATATTCGATCTTTTGCACTGCAGGGGAAAACATTTGCTCAATAACTGATGAATGAATATATGGACCTAAAAACGTGGCCATCATGAAATTTCCATTTCAACTACAAGTCAATATATAGTCTAAATGTTTCTCTCTTCAGTCGCTGGAACATTGAGAGAGTTCAACAAAAATCTTTTCTGTTATTAAACCTGACTCTGACACCTCGATACCTCGCTGTTATCTTGTCTGGATAATCCTTTTCACAGCTCTAACTATTATTAGAGGGGGTTGCCTGTGCATTCATGTAAGTAATATTCTGTGAACATAACATTAAAATCCTGTTGGAACTGATGTCATGTTAGAATGGCACATTAGTTCCTTTTGGGATTTACATGAAATTGTGAACTTTTGTGAAACCACACACCACTTCCCTGAACAAAGCCGGAGATGAGGGAGATCCCTGCAGCAGTCTTAGCTAAGAATAGATGCCTAATGACATTTTAATTTTGTGCTGCTGACAAACCCGCTGCCTCCCCTCCCCTCATTTTTGTGTGAGCTAGCAAAGCCTTAACACCGCTGCTTTCAGAGTTAAACAGAGGGTGTCAAACACGCAAAACTGAGAGTGGCATTACTGTGACAACAGCCACCATTGGATTGGTTTGAGGCTGATGCTCATGTTGGCGCTTAATTAAGGCAGAGTGGTAGTGCTTCATTCCCCTGTTTCAGACATTTTTCTGACATTTTGAAGTCATCAACAGGAAACTTTAAAGGGTCACTTCAACCAAACTCCTGGCTTTGCAGATAGTTTTGGTTTTATCTGCTCCGGTTTGGAGATATCAGTCTGAGTTTTCTGCTGCCACCAGTACAATGGAGGTGAATCAAATGGATTTTTCTCCAAAGCTTTGAGCTGCAACAAACAAAATCCAGGGGGACAGCGGAAGTTTCAGGATTGGAGATCTTAAAACCATAGCAAATAAAGCCTAAACCGAATGGCTGGATATCACCAAGTTTCGGTGTAAGTGCATTTTACTTGACTTTATGTTTGGAAATCTGCGTGACATGGTTCTTTAAAGCCACAGTAATTAATATTTTATATTATTAATGGATGAAGTGATGATGTGTAGTGTGAAAGGGGTCGCTCGTATCAGTCTCAAAGCATCGCCTCCAGCAGCTGTTTTCAGCAAAAAGGTTAAAAAAATTTGCTACCTGCCCTGCACCAAACAACAGACGGACAAAGATAATGACTAGCTGTTGATAGTGGAACATTTTAGCAGCTAATTGGCTGAAGAGCGAAGCATTTTGCTTTGGAGTTAGCCTTGACTGAACACATATATCCAAAAGAGTGCTAATATTGCTCCTGTGTGTCCATGATTGTATTGCATCACTGTCTTCGGCACTCACTTGCTGTGGGGTGACTGTTGTAAACCCAGACATCACTTGCCAATCAAACAGTGGCCAGTGCTGCAACCTCTATTTTATGTCCTTGGACTGACTGACTGTTTAAGTATTTCTGTTAAATGGTGCTCTATTCAGTCATGGCAGCAAAAAGGGAATCACTTCCTGTATGCAACAAGATATCTGACATAAAAGAAAACAAATTGTGTAGTTCCATAAATATAAAAGCTGCAATTGGTTGAATAATTTACTAATAATTTAATAACATGGCTTACTTACATGTTATAATTGAAGTACTGGTTGCAAATCCAAAAAGAACCTTAAATATATGTTTTTGGATTATACATTAAGATCTAAGAGCCTATGTGAGCTGTCTTCCTGGCACTGTCTTTGACATGGTTGCATCCATCAAGAGACTGAGATCTTCAGGCTGCTGTTAACACCTCAGGCCGGCTAATGACCTCATATATGACCAGTACAAAGGAGGCTGTCAACAACAACTTAAGAGGACAGAAATTCTAAATAAATTCAGGCGTCAAGGGGTTAAAAACTGATGCAGTGGGGTATGTGATGGGGTGGGAGCGAGAACAGGTCGCCTAAAAATGCTGCATATTAGAGAAATGTTCTTTAAAGCTGAACCAACTCATATTCCTACATTAACAATGAATGAAATGACTGTGTGTAAGGGGTCGCTCACAGTGATAATTCCACAATCCCTGCTCTGCAGTTCCTCTCAGCTCTGCAGAGCATTTTTAGGCTCATCGGTTTTCTGATCTTGATTCACTCTCACTGCTCTCATCAGACGTGTTTCTAGACGTGGCAGGCAGCTGTTTTCATCCACAGAGCTGTAAACACTGACTGTACTCTACATGCCCAGCTTCAAATAGCAGAGAAACAAAGTTATTGATTAGCTGGTGAACATGGTGGGGCATTTAGCAACTAAAGAGTCTAAAGAGATTTTTCGCAGGAGCTGATGAAAACCAAAGATAGATCTAAAAGAATAAATGATATTTGTCAGGTGGTCAGAAACAAATCAATGACTCATGCAGGTTCAGACAAAAGAAGGTGCCCGGGTGGGGTCGTTATTGGTTTTGAGTGAAAATGTTGGTGAATCTCGGTGAATATTCACAGACTTAACTTCCTTATTCTCATTTTAGCTTTGATTTTCTCTTGAATCATTCCCTGATTGGTATGCCATAAACAAGTTAGTATCTGTGACAATATGCTGCACACATACCCACAATTAGTCATTCCATTTATTTCTACCTTTGATGTATTACTTCCAGTCACACAGCAGCCGTTGTTGGTCTTACTTTTCCCTACATGTACGGCACATCTGCCCTGCATTATTTCCTCTGACACGAATCACAACGTGCCAATATGCATTTAAGATGAGGTCAGCAGGTTACGGAAAGCTAGAATAAATGCTCCATTTGACCCAGTATTGTCTCAACGCTTCCCTCTTTTCATCCTAAATGCTCTCTCCTCCCGCCTCCCTCTTGGTATATCCATCTTTTGATTCCCCTTTCCTTTTTTCTTCAAAAGTGACAGTGGTCCTCATTCGTCATGCCATCGTTGACACCACTGTAAATCTAAGCTCTGAGAAGATTGGGAAAAGCTTGTCTCGGCTGATTTATGAAACCTCCCTAACTATTGATACAAGTGCAAAATCCAATGTGAAAGGTAGCCTGGTGACATTTGTCAGAGGCACGCAGTGGATACAGCCTGCACGTGGTTTCCCAGTGAAAGAGAAACAGGCCGTCTTTGCTGTTTGCGAGACGATGGCTGAGCCTCTCCTTTGGAAGAGTTTAATTAATTCACCATAGGCTGTGTAGAGGGGATGTATGCTGTGACAGGAAGACACAACCTCAGAATACAAATGTGTCATGCAGAAGGATTTTTACATAGACAACACAAATGAGGTTAGATGATATTAACTTCATATCTCGCTCGTGCTTTGTGTATTCAGATGCGATGTAAGGGGGACGCGAACGGTACCAGATAAACTCAAACACATTGCACAGATGACTCCCTCTCGCTTTTCCCCCCATGAGTTTTGGAAATGAAAAGTAAAAATTGGGCAGTAGCACAACACATAGCGTTCTCAGTAGCGTGGTGGCGGCGTCACTGTTTTCTAAATCAAATCAGGAGCAGAGTAGAACATGTTTTGCCTGCTCTGTTTTATTGATCACTGAGATAGCGCTGACTTGGAATGAAGTTGGCTCAATGTAAAGAAAGGGGCAGCTTCAGTGCCGTGAATCTTCATTTAATGTAGAGTAACTGGTAGCTCAGCTCACTACACTTCCCAGGTAGCTTGCCCAACACTGAAAATAACATAAGTATATGTGTACCCACTTACCTCCCCGAGTATTCAACTATCATTGCTAATTCCAGAATATTGCAGCCACTTCAGCCCGCTGCTGCTCCCATGGCACAAGTGGCTCTCATGGGCTTTTTCATAGAAATTCAAGGAGGGTGTTCTGGCTTTTCGGTATTACACAGGTGCAGGAACAAAGAGCAATTATTCCAACCTTTTCACAAAAAGCCACATTGAGATGTGGGTTGTGGAAACAGGCTGTGTAATTTTCTGCCCTCACAAATAAAGAATGCATATTAAACCATCAGAAGCTCAGGGGCCCCGTGAGGACACAAGTGTAGGTTCAGTCAATGCCTTATTTCTGGATACAGTGCTCTCGAGTATCATTTGTGTCAGCACAGTCAATGAAATTTATAGCGTAATGCCGGAATAAATAAAACTTTGGATTAGTACATTTATTTCCCATTGCAGGTATGAGATGAAAAGCACACCCCAGGGTCAAACTGAATCACTCACTAAGTACTCGCTTCTCTGTACTTTTTGACTTTGATTTTTAAAAGCAGGACAACACACAAAAAAATGAATACAAAACATCACAGATTCAGCTATTGACATGCATGCATGCATTACTGTGAGCATACATGCACATATGAATGGACAGTTTGTTGCAGCCTGTTTTTAAAAGATATACATGGGTGAAAGTAACCCACATACAACAATTTAAGTTGCAAAAATGAACAGCTGTTGCACATTAACCTGGCACTCAGCACATTGTGATGTGCACCAGGCCTGTAAGCAAGTTCTACTGGGTGATTGACCGATTCAGCTGCAATGGATCTGCTCAGCCAGTGCTATCAGTCAGCTGACGTCTGGTTTAGTCTTCCTGTTTGCACAAAATCAAAATACATTTCCGGGCGAGGTGAGGCAGATGAGATGAGACGTGCACTCTCGACTACACCCAGTGGTTTGGTACCACAGGCTGCAGCATGACATGCAGGCACAACATCTTATTAGACATGGTGAGTTCATATGAACATCAGTGTCAACATAATGTGCTTTCGGACTCCTCAGCAGCATATGGTTGTAGACTAAAATGTTCTTTCATAATTCTTCATTAAAATCCCTGTCTCACATTGGAAACATATAGCAAAAAAAAAAAAAATCTAAGCAGCTGGGGTATGCAAAAATCTTCAAACCTAAAATTGAGATCCAGAGCCAAGAAATGCCAAAAAATTGTGAACCTTTGGCAAACAGCATATGATCTGCAGTCGACACACCTTGCAACAGGGGCAACCCAACACCAGTACCCACAATCTGAGTTCCTGTGAGGCTTCATGCTAGATTGTGAAAATTCTGTAGAAGGTCCAGAGAAGCCACCAGCCTACCTATTTTACATTTGGGAGATAATGAGGAGGAGTCTGCATTTAATGCACTGCGCTGACTGAAGGACGGATGAGCCTTATGAAGTACCTAATGTTACGTATCCAGAACATTGCCTTAAAAGACATTGCCTATAAATACATCGATAAGAATAATAAAAAGGTCAAAGAAAGGAAAATAATTTAGGACAAGGCCCTCGCTTCAATTTAAAGAGGGCGTTTATATAGCATATGGTATGAAATTTGTACCATTACAAAGCATGAACCACGTACAATTAACCCAAGCGGAGGTGGAAAGAAAATCCACCAGTCCAAAAGTCTGTTAATTGTTTTCTGCAAGCAAACTGCAACAAAAGCAAGGCTTCAAAACAAAACTTCCGTCGCAGCTGTGCTATTGACTGTTACTGCAAGAAAAGACTCTGGTCTCCCTCGATTTGTTGTAGGCAGCAGGATGAGAAAATGAAAAAAAAAAAAATGACAGTGACACTTGTAGCTCTGCGCTATTGTATCAGCTGAATGACTAATCTGCATCTGCCTGCTGATTTTAACAACACTGTATTCCAGACACCCCCAAATAGAGGTGGGGTGGTGATGGGTTGGGGGATGTCTTGCCTTGCAATCAGTCCCCAGCAGCACATGGAGAGCTGCTGTAATTAAGGAGCAGCGTCCCCCATGAATCCCATCCGTGAAGCAGGACTTTAATTCCCCACTAATTGAGGCCAACATGGGGAGGGCGGAGGGAGGGACGAGGTATTTGGGGCCCCTGCCGCTTGGACCGACCACTGAGTTAGATGATTAGCCGAGGTGTAGCAAAGGTAACTGGGAAACTGAACCTTGCCAGCACAGCCAGACACACCTGCCCACCTCTCCCTGCATCCCCACTCACACCCCACCGCTCTCCGAAGGAAACCCGACCCAAATGGAAGCAAAGTTTCCCATTTTAGCTCCACTTTAGCGGCAGCTGTTTTCTCTGCTGGTGGGAGGCGGATGGGAGGGGAGGGAAGAGGAAGAGGAGCAGGCGGCTTGATTGATTTGCTTCATTTGGATTCGTATCTATCGCGGTTGTGATTGCTGTCGACAGAGGTTCATACAACTCCAGAGAGAACAAAAGAGAGGTGGGGCTATATTTAGAGAACACTCCGGGCTGCTTCGAGTACTACGTCTAATAAAGGGAATCATTCGCAAACTGCGATTTAGTCATTGTGCTGATATTAGAGGTGCATGGACGCGTGTCAGAGAGCTTTTTTGGTTTTAGGCTTGTCATTTTGTCACCGTTTAAGTTCACTGTACACAAACTGCTGAAGGTAAGGTGAGGTAAGCTGTCAAATTCGCTGACTCCGGCTGCAGGTGACAGTTGTTTTGTATCTGTAATGGTGCCATTCACCGTTTCGGCTGCATGCGATGCCTCCTTCACTTTCATGTGTGTACTTCACCAGAGGCACTGGGTAAAAAGCACTGAGGAAGTGGCTGTAAGGCACATTGTCACTGAAATCTGTCAGACTCCTTTCTCTCACTCTGTCTCTGTCTGTCTCTCTCTCTCTCTCTCTCTGTATATAAAAATCTTTCTGTTTCAGAGCCGTTTCTGACAGGCACAGACACTTCAGCAGGCTGAGATCTACCTCCAATTGTTACTGTTGTCTTAGGGAAAGTTGTGATTTATTCCTGCGCAACTTTGCCACTCGCACACGCATGGACTCATGCATGCCTGCACACACACACACACACACACACACACACACACAAACACATGCAGTGGAAACTGTGGCAAAATAGCTTCTGCAAGTGCTGTTTGAGACGCCACAAAACATCAGTGCTTTTTTTTGCTGATTTAAAGATGCAAGCTTTGCAGCACACCAGACAGCACAAAGATGGACTCTCGTGGCGCCTTCTTACACCCATTTTCTGAGCTTCCTGTAAATATTGTAGGTTTTGCACACCAGCCGAGTTGTTTAGGCAATGTGAGACTGAGGTAGGACCACCCGTTTGGAACTTGTCTCGGCTCATAGGATGACTGTAAGATTTCATGAAAAGATCCTGATCCATTAAACTGATCTGTGTAAAGATCAACTTTGCACATCAGCGATGGGGAATTGGTCCTTTCAGAACGATTTTCAGACATTCAGAAATTCTCTCCACTGAATTGAAATAGCACCAACTGAAGAGAATCTCCGTCTGAAACGACTTCAGAGAGATTCTGTTCAAGCACAGGGCCTTTCACTTTCAAAATGCAATCTGCCCAGTCTCATAAAGGCCTCGATGAGATGAAAGTCTTGTCGAGGGCGAGCCTGATTTGGAGGCTCTTCATCGCCTATGTGTGCCACTCAGTGCGACAGAACATACCGTGAGAGGTCAAGTAATGGGGAGTGCTGCTAGCCAGTGGTGGGATGTCCCTTCATTATGTACAAGGATATTGGCAAGTAAAGTATGTGTCTGAAAATAACGTATCTGCTGTAATGTGACCACTGCTGTGTCCTTGTTTGAAGCACTAACATTGCTCTGATTTATCGAGGTTTGTAACCTTGGCCAATTACCTACAAACGCACTCCCTAGCTGTTTTTCCACAATGAAGGAGAACACTTCCCTCTCTCCCCCTTCACACTTTTGTTGCTTGCCTTGCACAAAAAAAGTAATATTTAATTGGTAATAGTTCTGACCTTGTTTCTTTCCGTCTGATGATGTTTCCCCCTGATGATTTGTAATTCAGCTTTGCCCTCAACGTGCTGGAGAGCACTTCATTTACTTAGGAAATCACTGGTGGTCTAAAAATCAAGTCTGGCTTGTTTTCGCCTATTCATCTCTTAATCCGCAAGGGGCAGAAATGAAGGATCGCCTCTGAAATTCGGCTGGCATTCTGGACCAAAATCTCTGAAAAATTGATAGGTTTGGAATTTACATATCTGTTGTGCAAATGTAATCCCTGTGGCCAGCATGTGCACACAGACCATCAATAAAATATGACTGAGCAACAAATATTGAAATGGAGTCTGTCAAAATGAAGTCTGGGAATGTGCATCGAGTAGTGTTGTGATAATGTTTAAGTAGGCGACAGAGGTCAGAGAAGTCAAAGCTTTTGTTTGGGGGGCAAGGAAATCAAGGGAAATCTATTTGCATACACCTCATCCTAAGTGTTAGAAAGTATGATTTATTTTGCTGTTGTTGTTCTTTGTTTATGTTGTTGTTTGTAATTTGCATTTAAAATGTGGAGGGAGATAAAAAGTACATCATTGTGAAATTATTGAGTAAGCATTGCCCTCTGCTGGTCGGGTAGGGAACTGATCATCAGCTTGTCTCATTTCCTCAGCAGCTCTTATAGCGTGTGGCAGCTTAAAGCTGCTTCTATTGTCAAACACAGCAGGATTTCATTGCAAAGGAAACCCGTGTGCACATTCATATATGTGTATATATGTGTGTGCAGGTACTATATTTAGCTCTGTATGAATAAATTGATGTCAAGCAAAGCAATGCGTCTCCAGGGAGGAGGAGCAAGAGGTGGGACAAACATCACCTCCTCTGAGAATGCAATGGATGAGCTTTCTGCTTCACACTGATTAATGCACATACATACTAATACTGAACAAACACAACATGAGCAACTGTGAACGAGACAAAGACAAGGCGGACACGCAGGCAGAGACACAGGCGAGGAGCTCGGTCCTTTCGCAGCTCCGTGGATGCTGTTTCCTCAAGGTCGGAGGGTTAACAGGCAGGTGGGCAGTGCTACAGCTGGTGCCTAGAGCGCCCAGAGGATCCTAATCAATTCCTACATTTCAGGGGAAAATGATGAGAAACCGGACGCTCAAAGGAAGATAGATGAGAGAGAGTTGCAGCAAACACACAGATCAATAATATTCATAGCCTCAAGGAGAAAAAACATTAAGTAAAAGCTTTTTACTCAATGGATCTGAGATGCTCAGAAAAGCAGCTTGTATGTCCAGCTTTATGCTACGAGAGAGAGAGAAAGAGCTTGTATAGGCAAAAAAGAAAGAAATTGTCCTCTGTCAAGGCTCTGAAACATAACCAAGTGCTGACAACAGATGTGGAAAAAATGCTTTGTAATGCTGGTTAGTATATATGTACATTTGTGTGGGTGACAAAATCTAAAGTGAATGAACAGCTGGAATATATTTTGTAAGAGTGGTGCTCAAACAACCACTTACTTTTGTTGCAGCATGACAAACGGATGGTGCAGCATTTTTTAGTGCTAAATGTTCATGTAATCAGTGAAAACAGATCCTTCCTCAAGGGTCGGTAGCAGGGTCGAAAGGTCGTTTTCTAAAAATGCTCCAGAAGATCCCCCGAAGAAGGGAGCTGTGCCTTTACACGAGCAGGTGGCAGCTTCCCAGATGACACCCACTGCAGACAGAAAACACAGCAGGCGGGGTCATAAAGTGATTTGGGTGCTCTGAAAGCCAAGCACTACGAACTTTTCAGAGTTTACAAGAGCATAAGCAAGGGTAATGAGATGAAAGGAGAGAGAGGAAGGCGATGGCGGCGAGGGAGGTTGGAGAAATCAAGGTGGAGGAGGACAGAGAAGAGGAGAGACAGTGAGGGAGTGGAGAGGTGGAAAAGATGTAAAAAAAAAAAAAAAAAAAAAAACAGATGGAGATGATAGAGGAGGAGGCTAATGAGAGGCTGGCTGGGAGCGTGTGATGGGCAAGGATCAGGCCGGGGGTTCAGGAGAGCTGAGGAGGTTTAGGTAGGCGCGAGCAAGAGATCCACGGGTCTTTACCAAACTCTTAAATCATCCAGCGTGACAGAGACACAAAGGCTTGGCTTGACGCAGAGCTGTCAGTTGTCTTTTGAGCTGTTAATCGGGGAGATCTGCGAGGGGCAGATCTCTTAACGTTAGAGGAGACGCCCGGCAGCAACAAACGAGCCCCACACCGCGACTCCCACGCAGCCGCACACCTCTAAAGCCCCGCCGGTGCCGTGATCCACCTGCAATCACCCTGCAGCAAACACCAGGTGCTCCCCCGAGCAGGCAGCCACGTTGTCTGCATGCGAGACGGCGAGAGAGAGGGGTGAGGGAAAGGCAAGAGAGGGGTGAGAGTGTGTGTCTGTTGTCTTTATGTGTGAACTCTGCTTGATACAGAGGTACTGATGGGAGAGGTGGCGTTGAAATATGACAGCTCTCACTTGTTCTGAAGCCTGCCCTCAGAGTAAGCCCTGCAAGAAATAGAGAGATCACGCTCACTTTCTCTCAATCCACACACACACACACACACACACACACACACTAAGATGGAACTCTGTTAAGATGTGATTAGGCTGACTGTCAGTTGTGAGGGGTCCTATCAAGGTTCACTGCACGCCAAGCGCGCACAAACGACCGTCTTAGCCGGGCTGCCTGACAGTCGGCTAGTGGAGGAATGTCGAAGCTGGAAATAACAGCCGGCCCTGACTTACAGCCGGGCCGACAACGTCTGGTGTTTTGCCAGCTGGAAAAAAAAAAAAAAAAAAAAGATGGACCACGAGAGAATGTTGAAAACAGGAAAGAAATACCTGCATCGATCAGCCTGGGTAGGGAAGGTATTAAGAGAGACAAGCCTATTTTGCAGTTGACAGACCAAGGCATCTACTTTGGCTCTGTGTGCACATTGTGTACCCCTTTTCCAGAAAGGGCGAACTGGTGCCCTTATTTTGCTTTCGACAAGCTTTTCTTACAGAGGAAGGTTGTTAGATTGTTCATGAAAACAGAAGTGATGAAACAGGAATTCTAAACAAGTCTACAGCCATGATAGTAGCTGTGTGAGGGGGGTACCAAGGCCCAGCAGTGGTTTCAGCCAATGTCAGCATTGCATTGTTCACCATTGTAGTTTAGCATGTAGAATGCTAGCATTTTCTAATGAGCAGTAAACCCGAGTACAGCTTAAACGCTATTAGTTTTGCAGGAATTGTGTTTCAGAACTGGCACTGAAACCAGACTTCTTGCGAAACCTCACACTGAGGAATATTAGCATGTTTGGCAAAATAAGCCAAACTTCTCAATTTCATTAGTGCGTGCATCAACAGCCATAAAAACCAGATTTAAACCTAAAATTACAGAAATCATGATTTAAATGAGGAACACTCTATTCAAATAATAAGTAAACAGTAATCCATGCAAGGGCAGCTTTCAATACTAGATGCTACAGACACATTTCTGCACCAAATAAAAACACCCCTGAGTTTCAGTCTCTTTATTCACGTCTCGGTTTCTTTATTTCTGCAGTATTCCTAAGGGTTGATGTGGCTCCCCATGCTAAGATAATCAAAATATGTCATTATGAACCAATATGGACGGGGGAAATTGAGTTCCATCTGGAAATGAAAGCAGGATGGAGAAAGAGAAATTCTCACATCAGCTCAGCAGTAAAATTGCTGCCCCACTGAGAGGTAGACATCATAAGCTGGGTTGCAGGGACATACATATGCATTGTACAAACACTCTCTCTCCCTTAAAGACACACACACACACACACACACACTGCATGAATTCAACCAGCAAACACAGGCATGCGTCTGGGAAAGCATGCAAAATGTGCATGCACACCCAAATCGCACAAGCATGCTCTCGCCCACACAAATCCGAGCACAGTAAATACACACCTTCGCAGCCAGCCTGGTGCTCAGAGAACATGTATTTGTGTATGTTAGCTGAGCCATCATATTTGTGCGTATGTGCGTGGGCCCCAGCTTGTGCTGTCTGGCTCACAGCACGCCGGTAAACAACATGCAGCCGAGACGATGTGGGGACTCCAGGCTCCATGATTCATGCAGACGGGTTGATTAAAGAGCAATCGCAGCCCCCGCAGTGCGAGAAAGGGTGGCATAATCACCGTAAGAAAAACACTGTTTGGTAGTATAAGTCTCAGCACGCTTCAAGTTATGAAAGTTTTGAAGGGGGCAAAAAGTTACCGAACCTCTAAAGTTGCCAAAGAGGCCAACGATAGTGCAAGCAGATTCTCACCGAGTGGCCAGACAAATAACGGCGTCGGAGTATCTGACAGAGAATAACAATGACTGCTTGCTTTGAAAGGGCGAAAGAGTTCAGCATACAATAAAAACACTAGTGCCATACAAAACTTTAAAGGCGCTCTAGCAGTATTTTTTTATGCATGACAACAATGGATAAAATAAGCATGTGAAATGTGAAAGGGTGATTAACCCTCAGTGACTCATCAGTCGGTTTCTTTCAGCTTTACGGAGCATTTGAGCATCTTTAAAGGATAACTTTAACGTTTTTTACAACCTGGACCTTATTTGTAGCATTAAATACGACCATTTACTCACCCAGGCAACTATGGTGGCATTTGGATTCGTTTTGAAGAAATTAGCCCCAGAGGAGCGGCGCATATATCCGTATAATGCGAGTACTCGGGGCATCCATGCGCAGCCTTGATATAACGCATATTTTGTTGTGATATGCTGGTGCTATTCCCCTCTGAGCCCGTGGTGGCATGTTATCAACATCCAGCGTCTCTAGACAACTACCTCTGACGTGGATGATGTCATTACCGAACGCCGGGCGCTGCGAGCAGCCAGCCACAACACGGCTAACTCTTGGCCGGCTACAAATACGCAATAACGAACCATAGCTGTGCCAAACTACAGCTAAACTAGCCGACCGCCAGCGCCACCAGAGGGGAATAGCGCCAGCATATCATGACAAAATATTGTTTCACTGCAGATTATGCGTTATATAGAGGCTGCGCATGGATGCCCCGAGTACTCGCATTATACGGATATGCGCGCCGCTCTTCTGGGGCTAATTTCTTCAAAACGACTCCAAATGCCACCAAAGTTGTCTGGGTGAGTAAATGGTCGTATTTAATGCTACAAATAAGGTCCAGGTTGCAAAAAACGAAAGTTATCCTTTAAGCTCATTGTTGTGTCACGCTTTTTGCGCCGACCTCAACGTCGATTAACGCGGGTTTGAAGAAGACAATATGGTTTGGCACAGGAGGGAAATATTCAGCTTTTCAGCAGCAAAATGCTCCACGATGTCTACCGTCTACTCTCTGACTCTGTCTCAGAGCTTTGTTGCTGCATGCTCCAACTGACGTTACTGATCGGAGCTGTACCAGTGGAACGAAACGGTGAAGTGGAGGGCTGTAAAATCAAAACAATGGCTTGAAAGAACTCAAAAACTCAAAACTCAAAAAAAGAGAGAACTATATACAAATCAGTTAAGATCCACAAATGTTCAGGAGGCTGAATCCGTCTGGAGAGTGAGCCAAATTGATTTGTGGACTCACAAATGTTTTGTACATAAAATACAAAAAGATTGTTTTTGTATGTACTTATCACCTGGCACATGAGATATAACCGATTCATAGCAGTTTTGAGGATGATTAACTCATTTTTTTACAAAATCCTCTGAACTAATTAAGTGCAGAACAGTGAGTTTCTGTCAGTGCATCTATGCTGTGATTGGTTGGTGGTGACTGAAAGTGGAAAATAATACCTGGCACCAGAGGCCAGATGATGTGAAATAATTATTTTGTGCACAAAACGTGAATTTCACTTCAGCCCAGGAGACATTTGTTTGTGAACACAAAAACATGCGTGACAAGCAATGCAACACAAAATGATTTTCTATTTGTGGAAGCTTTGTTGGTTATTTCAAGTTCTTTGAAACAAATATAACCCAATTTTGTTCTGACCTGATCATTTATTTGGCATCTTTCAGGGACTTTGAGCCATCACAGCTCAACTCCACCAAACTCCCCTTCTTTTTCAGCGTTCAACACAACTTTTTCCTGTAGAAATAAAGGCTGAATAGAAATAAATGTTGAATGAATTTGCAGATCACAGGAAGCATTGACTTGGGGAAACAAAATCTAGATGTCAGGGTTACAACTGGATGACTCTGGATCTGCTTCACATTTAAATGCAGTCATCTAAAACCTTTCAACCAAATGTAGTAAAGTTTCACTGACGTACGATTTGCAAACCACGAGCACAATGCTTACTGGGAGGGATTGACTTTGTACAAAATGAGGATGCTTATGGATGCAGTGGAACAAAGTGTAATCTCAAATTATCTCCAGAAGAAAAGCAAAGGACAAGGATGTTTTTGCTTGAGACAAGTGAAGTTTTTTTTTTTTTTTGCTGTTCTGTGAATCTGGTATTCCGTTGCTCAGGTGGTGCCTGATTGACGAGTGTGACTGTGCCGTCACTCATCTGAAGTCCACCAGCCAAATCTCTGCTGCATCAGAGCTGCATTTCAACCATATTCTGCGACGAACGCACCTACACTGTTCTATCTTAACAAGCAAAGCCTCTTGCTATCTAGACTGCACCCACGCTCACCCTACAATCATCCTCTCCTCTCCCTCTTCACCCCACTCTCCTCTCCCCCATGCCTGCACGCAGAGAGAATGCAGGAGAGAAAAGAAAGACAGGCCGATGATCAAGTTGCATTACCATAACCAAACAGGGGAGGTAAAAATGACCACTTACAACGTGACTGAGTAAAATGTTTTACGCACACAGATAGGCACGTTTTCATAGCGTTAACATGAATGGAATGCACGTGAAAAATGTGTCCAGGTGTGATTCAGCAGCAGCAAACATAACAAGCAGAGAGGGTGTGAAGGAGAAGCGCAGAAGACATCTGACCACTGATTACTAATGCCTCATATAAAATCTCATAATGTGGATTCAAGGGTGACTGGCACAATCCTATGGTATATACAAACATAGAAATAACATGTCACAACAGATCCACTGTACACCTGAAAAATGTAAAATCATATATTACGAACCATAATAACTTAAATAAAGGAGTATGAAACCCTTACGCCTTTGAAAATACAACATATACTGTAAGCAAGCTAAAAATGCTATTGTCCTTTCCTGTTCTCTTGATGGCTTGCAGCTTCAGAGGTTTCAAAAGGAAAACACTCAACAAAATGACAACGTACGTATATATTACATCAATAAGTCTTCAGATTCTCTTTAACTCGCATTGTCTTTCCAGTTCCAATGTGATCAATTACATGATGACTTGACCGCTTTGGCAGATGAGAATCAGCAGCCACATTGCCTTCTTTAAAAAAATGAGTCCATGGTTTCTCCTTTTTTACTTCTTTACAAAATTCATTAGTCAAGTACTCCAGGAAGAAAACACACAAGTGTTGAGCACAGTTTTTTGTGTGTTGTGAGTAATTGCTCCCAGATGGCCTCTGTGGTGGTGTTTCCTTCAGGGGCCTGCAGCCACAGACTCAGAGGTATCAGAGCTCTATGGCCTTTTGCTGGAGCAGGACTTGCAGCACTGCTGTCCATAGAACTTGTGGTTACAGACGCCGTGCTGGGGAACCAGGTGACACCAGCTGAAATGGTCCACGCAGTGTTCCTCTGCAGAGACAGCAGAAAATAAGGCACATTTTTAGCAGCAGTTCAAACTCAGGCTGCAACTCATGATTATGCGCACTTGTTTAATCTGTGGATAATTTTTTGATTAACTGATAAATTGTTCATCTTAGAAATAGTCCAAAAAATCATGAAGAATAGCCATCAAACTTCCCAGAAACCAAGGCAACATCTTTAAATTGGTTTGTTTGTACAAACCCAAAGACAGAAAGAAGCACATTCACTGAGCTGGAACCAGAATTTATTCATTTTTGGCATTTTTTACTTGATTGATGACTTGAATGATTAATTTTTTGCTTTTCTGTCGATAGACAATGAATCATCATTCCCAAACCTGCTCAGTCTCATATAAAACAAGACTACAGCCATGCCTGCAGTTCTGTCAGGCTGTACGTAGGCACAGCAGTCCATTGAGCTAAATGCTCATCTCAGCAGGCAATAACAATGCCAATATGCAGATGTTTGGCACGTATAATGTTTACCACCTTCATCCTTTTAGTTTAATCTGCTGGCATGCTAACAATTGCAAATTTTGGTCAATTTTATTTGGTAACAAAACTCAAAATGTAGCTTGATGATGATGCTACGTTTAGGGGTTTACCAAAGTTACGGCAATTCATCCTGAGGGGAACAAGAAATTTGACAACAAACTTCATGACAAACATGATGAACATGGTTCCACTAGCTGTTGAGCTAAAAGCCACGAATGTCAGCCTCACGGTGGTGCTAGAGGAAAAGTCAGTAGGATTCAATAGGGACCATGACTGTCTGTACAACATCTCATGGCAATCCATCAAATATGTCAGCACTGTCTGACTTTGCCATCCCTAGAGCCATGCTGCTAGCTGGGCTCAAAATAAGGTAGCTGTTGTTTGCAGCTCGACAAGTCAACCCATTGGCTGAAATATACGCAAACACACTGTATGGACTGTTTCCTGTTTAATTCACTTGAGCTACTTGTCTTTGGAATATGGAAAGAATTCATCAAGAAGAGCAGAAAACCAACTCAAAACTAGGGAATGAAAACTGTAATTTCATGGTTATCAGGAAATGAAACTGGATGAATTTGTCTTGTCCCCTCAGAGGAATTTACCTTTGAGTGTCGGTCCAATAGCTGCGACCCGGCCGGGGCGCTGTGCCGGAGCCGGGGGAGCGGCGGGGCAGAAGTGTGTGTTGCAAGCCCTGGAAGTGACAGGCCTCTGGTGGGGCAGGCAGCCAGCTGCAGGGCGACCTTGCCGGAGACACTGGATGGACCGAGTCTGGACTCCACCGCCACAGGACACGGAGCACTGAGACGGCGGCAGGAGAGAATCAGCAGCGAGTCAGAAACAAAAAGAAGGGCAGAATGAGGAGGAGAGAAATGAGAAGAAGGCACAGAGTTATAAATAGGGGAAGATCAAACATTGAAGTGCAGGGAGGAAAAAGGAATCATCATAAAAGGAGCAGAGGAAGGAGGGGAAAGGATGGAGGAAAAGTCTATGCAGAGACAAAGAACAGATGAAGAAAACAAACATCCCATCCAGCATGTACTCGCCCTCCAGCAAGCTGTCAGGAGATATCTTCTCTGGTGGAAACATACAGGGATCACAAGCTCGAGATCAAGCAGAATAAGACTCTGTGCTATAAGAGGTTGCCCTTAAGACTTTTTGCATAATAGATGATATAACACATAGCCTACACAACCTGCCCAACAGGCTGTGGAACAGAGCAGAGCTTTTGGATTGCATCTGAGGCCCATTCCTCAGCCAGCCACTGTTGGCTAAGAACTATGCTATGTCTGTGAACTACTACCACCTACACCGTACAGTTTGTCTCTGAGTTTTTTAGGAAAACCTAGATATCGGAACACAAGACCCACTCGTGGTCATATATCTTGTATTGATCAGCTGTGGCCCGGACGTGTTGCCTTCCTCCTCATGCCAGGGCCTCCCAGAGAAAGGGGCCCGGAAAAAAACAAAAAAAATCAATGAAGTGAGAGATATGGGAAAATGAATGTTGTGAATCTGACTCTTTTCAGTAGATTTGTTAGTTTGGAAGCAACTGACCACACAATGGGATGATTTTGCTAGTGGCTACTGTTGAAGAATGCTGATCCTATTGATGAGCGCTCAGCACTACTTCCTGACCCCACGGTGAACAATCCAGTTATATAAACTTCACACTTTTTTTAATTCTGTTTCAATTGACCGTTCTCTGTTCTTGTATGTAACAGATTTACCACTCAAAATTTGGAGTCATTTTTTAAAACGCTGTGTCTCAGACAGAAGTAGGCCTCTCATTGGTTGAGCTGGTTGACCAGCCTGACTTTTAAGGTTTCCGGCTCACTTGGTTGTTGTTGGAAAACAAGAACGCTGTCTTACATCTATACTTGTTTGCTACAGGATGTAATGATGAATGCAGAGGTTAGGCTCAAGCTACACTTCCATTATCCACTCATGAGCAGGACAGAGCTGCTAACATTAACTGCGTCCAGCCCAACCCAACAAACGTAGCCAGGCAGGCGAGTGATCGGAGCTAATGTCAGAGCAGGTAAACACACTGTTTAATGGATTTCTTAAAGGTAACAGTTTGTTAGATATGGCTGTCAGAGGTTGCTGTTTAGTGTTTTGCGATGAGTTAACAATTAAGCTTGTCTTAGTTCAGCAGTGAAAAAGAGAAACATGAATTCAGAAGGTGTAGCCCCCCAGCAGAAACCACATGGGGCTATACTATCAGACTGTCACCTCTTAAGGTACAAAGTGGTTATTATGAGACAGGACAGGCCACAGCACAACTTCAGTAAATATTAATAATAAACTGTAACGTCTTCACTTTCTGTTGATAAAGTTATAGATCATTTGGAATGTTTTTAACTTAAATTCTGGCCATATTTCACCAATTGTACCTTTAAATGTTAAGACTGAAAAGAAATCCCACGTGAAGATTTTTTTTTGTCAAAGTACCAATATATGCAAAAAAAAAAAATACATTGTACACCAACATTACATCCATTTTTGTTTCAGAAATATTTTCTTGCAGTATTTGTTTTCCAGGTTTGACTGATTCCAGCCATCCTCTCTCCCAGATAAAATCAGCTATTTCGCTTTCTGATGTGAGATCTAAGTGTCGTCGTGGCTGTGAGTACAAACTCTAGCATCCGGTCGTGTATTACATGTCCCAGGATGCAGTTTTCTACCAAATATCCGTTTAGTGTAATCCACAGTTGTGCGGGAGAAAAGCCTCAAATTGGAAGATTGTCAGCTGGAGCGCACATGTAGTACGAGAAGTCTCTCATGTAGACAGTTTTGGATCAAAGCGTGAGCAAATGCACCTGTTGCCAGGGAGAGGAGTACCAGCCTAAGACCACAGCAGTGGAGGTGGTTCTGCCAGGGACGACCCGGGGGAGCTCTGGGCACGGACCTTGGTTGCAGCCCTGCTGGAGATCCACCAAAGGTTTGGCCGTGTTCCTGCACCTGCGTATGGGGAACTCCACATACCTGTACGGCAGAGGACAGGACAAGACAGGACGGTTCCTACAGAGTTTCCAAATTTGAATTCTGACTCAGAGGATGGTACCCAGATGACACAGCAGGGTTTAAAGTATCTGAGCAGCTCTATTAAAGTGTGAGGGATGTCTTGGTGTGCAGTTGAAGGCACATACCCTCCATGTGAGTCTCTCTCCCCGCAGCGAAGCTCTCGTTTCTGGATGCCTGAGCCACAAGACCTGGAACACTGAAACAGAGTGCAGGCAGAGGGGGACAATTTTAGAAAATGAACTCTGTAAGTGTGTCTGTGTGTGTGAAATGCGGTGGGTTCCCATAGCAGCAGACACCACAAGGTCACTTATTTTTGCAGTAATAGAGCCAAAATTCTAAGCGCTCTACTGGGTATTTTTCAGTCATTATATTTCATAAGCAGACAGTGTAGATGCACTTGTACGAGTGTGTGTATGTGTCTGGCTCTTTTTCAAAATTCAAGCCACAGCGTATTCTGGGAACTATGTATCTTCAGTGTGTTTGACCTCGCTCGCCTCTTGCTGTAAACCTGATCCTCACACTGGCCATTTTACTCCATATGCAGCAACATGAATTATTTAGTGTGTAACTGAGTGCCCTCACTTCTCTCACTCAAACTACTGCACTTTGATGTAATTTGCTACTCTTTGGCACAAACACTAAAAGAACGTGCTATCTGAACTGATGAGTCGCCCTCATCAGATACTCGTACAGAATAAAAAAAGATAAATCTAACTTGCTAGGTATGAAAATGATTCTTCAGAAAATGTATGCAACCCCTCCCAGTTGTTCGAGGATGTTGATCTTTGAAGTGAGCCAGCATATCTTGGATATTCTTAGTGAACTCTTGATGGAGTATATTATCTGACGGCATAATTTTTTGGCATGGAACCCTTAATCCCAGGAGTAGACTGGCAAGATTGCTGAGCAAAGATGCCAATATCATCTGTAATGTGGACGCTTCAGCAGATTGACCTGTATCCTCTCTACGAGCATTCAAGATAAGTGGTTGATGCCTGGCTTTTGCAAATACTAACTATTGTATATATATTATAATATTAATTCATCTGTTCGTTATTTTTCACTTTCACTATTCTAGTCCAGTTTGTCCATTTCCAGCATTTGTCATTTTGCCTTTCAACCAGCTCAGTGAAGGGATGTGAAGTTGAGCAGTCTTCATGTTGCATTGCATTCTGGTCTATTGAGGCTGCTGGCTGTGGAACTGCATCCTCTGTTCTATGACTGGTTTCTCCCTGTAAGATTGTTACATGATTTTGAATCATGGGATCACTAAAAACAAGTCTTTGTTGTCTTAATTCTGAGGGAGTGACATCACTGCTTGATGCTTACACGTCTGATGAAGATGCAAGTCAAAGCTGTGCGGGAAACGTTTCATTGTGAGGTTACGTCCTCTGCATTTTCAGACACGCACCACCAAGCAACAAAATGAGCCGGCAAAGCAAGGTGCATCATCTAAAGCTGTTTCTAAGAGCAGATATCGAGTGCTTCATGGTGGATTTTTCCTCAAAATGATCCGAATGAAAACAACGTGTGTCACTTCTATAGCAAATCCTGAGCTTCACGTCTGTTTCATTCTTACCGCTCCCCAGGGAGTAGGGATCCACTGCAGCCTTTCGTTCTTGGGGCAGCGCCGCAGGACGCAGGTCTCTTGGGCTTTGGGTTTGAGATGCTGTCTGCACATGCTGTCGGGCACCACCACCGCTTTGGCCCCGGGATCAGTGCTGCTGCAAAACACGCTCCGCTTCCTCAGTCCACGGCCGCAGGTCTTAGAGCACTGCAAGTGGACAAGGAAGGGAGAAGTCATTGTGGAACAAAAGTCAAAAACACAGACTGTGACTGCACACAGACTGCATCATCAGGACATCAGTGATTCAATAAGCAAAGGTTTAATGACATGAATACTGTATATTGAATCATACGTGCACACACTCTGTAACTTTGCCTTTTACTTTCTTATGATTATTTTAACCTTCAGATTTCATCACATTTAAGCACTATGCTGTACTAACAGAGGTTAAATCCTTGGCGCAGACACTGTAAATGCATTTGTAATTCACCACATGGTGTACAAGCAAACAGAAGGTCACCGCTTTGATGACAGCCCATTATGGCCTAACATTAAATACAATAAACCAATAACTCGCACATGAATGTGACCCCAACCCATCAAAGTATTCACCAACAGCAGACAGCGTGCTGTAAACTCCCACTGAGCTGCAGAGGTGGACAACAGAGTCAAACTGCTCCCCCGGGACTGGCGACCACAGCCGCTGGGGCAGTTTATGTGACAACATTACATTAATTTATTAGATAAAAGACACGTACACATCTGTGTATATCCATTTACATACACAGACATGCACGTACACAAATCCCTGTTGTCCTTTTGTCAGTGAAAGGTCCGATTGATCTTTTCAGGGAGACCGGCCTTGTCTCTGCATGACCGCCGACTGAACTCGGACTGTGACTGTGACACAACACGAGTGTCTTAAAGAATGATGGCTGAATGACAGCTGAATGTCCGGGCCGTGCAGGTAACACCAATTAATAACGGCAGAAAGTTTGACAATCTGTCAGATCTACTACCAGGCTATCAATATTGTATACAGAAAAATGAGCAAATAAAAGCCCTGTCTAGTGTGCGATGCACTGTGGTAGCAGAGGAATCAGCCAAAACCTTCAAGTCATACTTGGTTAATAGTCATACAAGTAAATGATGGCTTTGCAAAAAAACATTATTCCATGCTGTACATGAATACTGTCCTGCAAATCAACATCTTACAAGCAGTGATCACCACAAGACGGGCTGGTTGCAAACCAGGCAATGATCTCTTATGGCTGATTTGTGATTCATGGGTGTATTTGTTTCCTTCATGCAGGTAGAGTTCCTTCAGATTCAAGTGTTCAAATTAATATTTGAACTGGGTAAAAGAGGAAACATTGCTTTGTGAAAACTTAGAAGACAAAGTTTTTCAACAACTACAATTTAAAAAATGCAGATGCCACTTTAAAGTTGGACATGGCTCATTTGCATCCAGACAAGTGGCACACTAGTATTCTGTAATGTGTTTCTATGTTTTCCACATGTCCAACAGAGGGCAGCAGAGTGTTTGTTTTATCTTGAGTGAAACATCTGACAGCTTTCATATGCGACCGTGTGACTGTGTGTGTGTGTGTGAGAGTGTGTATGTGCATCTCCTCTCACTGGCATGTTTCTGTCACGTAGACGCAGAACGTCTCACTGTGTTTTAACCTGAGGTTGGAGATGCTGTAAGACCTTTAGCCAATAAATGAATTACGACAGTGGCCACACTTAACCTGTAACCCATTGGCAGATCATCATCATCAGGACTGAAACCTGGTTCCCTTTTAAACTTACTGGCAGCATTTTTTTTGCTTGGAACACTAAATATAGAATAACTACAGGCCTTTTTTACATGTCACAACAGGAAAAACTCAGGTGTAAAATATCAAATGAATGCTGGCTGAATTCCATTTAGCTGCTTCAGTGTCAGGGTCCTGATATTGTGCATTCTCTCTCGCTGTCACACTGGACTGAACAGAACAAAGTCTAACGTTATTGTTAACATCTGTGCTCTTTCTGGTTTGTGCCATTCCATCTATCAGAAATGGATATACAGTATTCCACGACATTTCCAGTAAGTTTTAGCTACAGTGTTTTCAAATGCTGTCACACACCCACCTGTGACCAGGATCCAGTGCTCCATTCCGGTGGGCAGGCCTGGGTGTGGCAAGGCTGGACCTGGGCCGGAGAGATGACGGGGCAGAGGGAGTGCGCCACCACCTCTTCCCTCTGATAAGTCACCTTCCTCAGGCAGCGCAGCGTCCTGGTCTGCTGACCCCCTCCACATGAGCGACTGCAGGGACCCCAGTCTCCTGTCCCCCAACTGTGGAGGGACACCAAGAGGGAAATATTGAGGGGGGGGGACACCCAAGGAAAATGCAACACTGCTGTATATGGGTCTCCTATATGCATACATGTTCACATAGACACACAGACACGTTATAAGGACCTCCTATAAGCTCCTAACAGGACAGCCAGAGGTTCAAACCCTAATCTGCTGCACCTTTATTGGGTCAAAACACACACACACACACACACACACACACACACACACACACACACACACACACTACTCACACGCCAAAGACTTCAGAAAACCACTTATTGGGTGGTTAAAAACTGGTGCTTTTCTTACCAGCTACGAGTCATGAAAATCCCGACCTGCTGCTTTTAAAATACTCACAGTGTTTTCACACATCTGATGATCTTTGTCATTGCACAAATTGGTAGTTATGGGCAGACAAAGAAAAGACACACAGCGAAATATATATCCATGTCCCTCCATCTCGCTTCATACTATTCCTATCTGAAACTAAACATGAAAACCATATTGCGCGTATAGCTCTCCATAACAGCTTTCACAGGTCTCCAAGCCCAACCGCAGATATAAAGCATACAATAAGGCAACAGACAGATGGGACTACAATCCCCCACTCCTCTCTTTTGTCATCTCCTGTCTTTTACATTCCTCTTTCTCTTTCACTTCTCGGCCGACCTGTCCTCTCCCCTCCCTTCATTTTATTTCCAATCTCATCTCATCTTGTCCAGCTTTTCTTTTTTTTTTGCCTCTCGCCTCCTCTCTCTCTCTTTTAGTGTGTTTGAAATCCTGCTTCGCCACTGATGAAAGCCTGCTGCTGCTTCTAAAATAGCTTCTGTCTTGGCATCGGGGCTGAAGGGGGAGATTACAGCAAATGAGTGGTCTGACAACCACAGGCTTAGAGGAGGGAGATGGAGAGATGGGCAGATGGCTCAGTCCAGTTCTGAGATGACATGCTACCGCAAAGACCATTCCTCCGCACCGCCGACCTGCTTCAGGGGAAGAAAAATGCTTTCATTCTTTCTCAAACGTCACAAACAAATGAAGCATCGGAACTAAACTGCAATTTGGAAACGGGAAAGATGTGAACCATTGGGACCCGAAAGCATGGGTTTTGGATTTTTAGGGAGTGTTTGATTTTTTTTTTTCCTCTGTTTTGCCTGGCTTATAAATAACAATATATCATTGGGGAAAAGTGGCTGGAGTGCCACTCTGCTTCGCTGCAAACCACCACTGACCTAGCTGTAATTTGTATCTCTGAAATATTTCAATAACTGACATGTTTCGAGGTAGAAGAGTGCAAGGGAGGTTCTGAGCAGCTCACCCATGCATTTTCCAAGTACTCGTATGAATGCACACCAGTTACCACTAATGAATGAAATGAACATTTATTCTAATATTGACTTTGATTGGAGGCATTTTTTTTTTCAAGCTTGCTTACATGTCAAAATGACCATTTCCGCCAAACTAGTTGGGTTGATTTAGCACTTTTCAAAGCATTTGTTTTGAAAAGTATAAATAAATGTAATATTATCATTATTGTATTATTACTTCATCAACCAGGACTCTTAACAAAGTATCTTTAAACCCACGCTTGTACATGTCGACATTTGTGTGGTTTGGTGTACTTGGACATTTCCCACCTTGCTTGCAAAATCATTCCTCCAGTCTCTCCTCTTGTGTTTTTCTTTTCTCAGCATTTCACTCCAGAATGGTCTTTCAGGGGTCCCAACAGACTCTGACATTTGCATTCTTTTCATTTAGTTCATTAAAATGTTGGTATTTGGTAATGTTGCAGTCGCACTCACTTAACGTTTCTCTGGATATAAGTATAGATATAAGAGAAAAGTAAAAATCATTCACTTTTACTCCCACTCACAAACGTACTAAAAGCTATTTATCACATTTCTTTTGAGCTCCAAACACACATTGGACTGAATAATATGCGAGTTTTACGTCTCCACACCGGCAACAGCCACAGACAAAGACACTATGTTCTGTCCCGCTCTCAGAAATGTAACATCACAGGAGGGAATTTCTTCGAATTTGGCTCAAACGTTCAAGGCAAGGATGAACTGATTAGAATTCGGGTTTCAAGGGAACATGTTTTTGGTCATAGCTCAAGAAGTAATTCGCAAATTATGGCAAATTTCACACAAATGTCTCACAGGAGAAAATGATGAAGTGATGACATTTTGTATCAACTTCACTGTGACATCACGAAGTTCTGCAAAAACACTTTTCTGGTCATTATTCAGCACCATAACTCAGGAAAAGAAGGTTTGATTGTGAGCAGATTTCACATTTGGTCAGATACTGAATTGGTGACACTAATCTTGGGCGTCCACATTAAAACTGTGCTGATTGTAGATCTTCTCTGCTGCTGGATATGTGTGTGTGAAGCATCCATGTTTTACAGTTTGTAGCTTCTTTGCAGCAACATCCATATTTGGAATATTGTAGTCCACCAGAAGCTGACTGGTTCTGCTGATATTGAGCTTCAGGTGTGTTACAACACAATGTCACACAACTAAAACTAACTTTTCAAAAAGATTAAATTCACGTCTTGTTGCTTAGACAAATGCATGTTATTCTTCACTTTACTTGTAAGTTGGCTCTTCTTGAAATGCGGGCCCTGGTCAGGATCTTGTGCATACATCTTTTGTCTCTATTTTTGTGCACGTATTCTCTGGCACAGGTTCAATATGTCTAACTTTGATGTGTCTACATATCCTGCTGCGTGATGTATAGAGAAATCTCCAACCTGCGCTAAGTGACTCCACAGATGGCCTCTGCCAAGAGAAAGAGCAAAATGACTTCAAACAGCAGAGATGGAACTACAGAGGAAGAGAGGATGGAGAGGCAGAGGGAGGTAGGGATGGAGCTGTGCTGAGCAGAAAGAAAAAAAGAGGCACTGACTTTTAAGAAAATCTATGAGATATGAGCGCATCTCGTCCTAACTGCACGCTGGGCTGAAGATTGAACTGGCTTCTTAAAATTCTCCATGCATCCCTCTTTTATGTTCAGAGACTGATGCTACACTGTAGTCGAGCATCCCTGTTTTCCCTGACAGGCTGACAGCAATATGGGGAGTGAAGGTTTAAAGCAGGTCCAAAGCGAAAGGGGGTAGATGGGAATGAAGGGGTGAGGTTGTGGGGGTAGTTTGACTGGCTCTGCATGGCTAGACTGCCCGGGCCCCGTGGGAATCCCGCCGTCTCTGCACAATAAAACATGGATAGGCCTGTCAGCACCCGAGATACACGCCGCAGAGATAAGCAGGCACTTTTACATTCCCCCTCCTGTCAGACACACACACACACACACACACATGCATCCCACCTCATTGTCAATTTTTATTTTCTCTGCTGGGCTCTTGAATGCGAGCCCATACATCCTGGAGGTCTTAATGCAGTCATTAAAGCTTTCATGCTGCTCACTCAACTCAACCCTCTTCCTGTGCAGCGTCCATAAATTGGCGCATGCACACAAGCAGCTGAGAAATGGTGTCAGCTACTGTATAATAAGATCTATGGCTGTCAAACGCTGCTTTATTTTCCTCAATGGACAACCACACTGATGTTGTTTATGTAGGCTGTACCATTTTCTCCACTCCAACAAAGGAGGGAGGTCGGGACACGCAACAAGGCTGTTTAATACTTTTCGCCAAGATAAGAGAAATGGTATGCCCAAGATTAGGGGCAGGAAATGCCCTCTCGGGTGGTGGGAAACTTAGTGAGAAACAGAGGCCGTATGTTGGAGGTGTAACCGATAGCTGTCTGGCTTGTTCAACCCCTGACAGAGGAGAAAGTTCAGTCTGGACTTGTTGCGGCACGGCTTATGGTGGACAAAATGACAGCATCATTAACATCAGACAGACGCAGCTTGTACTATTTTTACCTCCCGCTTTGGATCTGAAATACATTATTTCAGCTTCATACTTTTGGAAAATGTGTGTGTGCATATTATCCGTGAGCGTGCATACCTCCCTGTGTGTGTGCGTATGTGTACGTACTCTCTCTGAACCCAAGACACGGTTCCCTGCCTGTTCTGTGGAGCGGTGCTGTAAATCAAGCTAGCTCCAGTTCCCTCAGCCAAAAGCCTACATAGGACAGAGGCCATTTATTCACTGCTGTTTCAACTTGTTACCACACGGCACTTTAGCCTGGTTTCCTCCTTTGCTTGCTGCACTAGTCCCTGAATGCACACTGTCCTTTAAAAATGCATGCCACTAAGCACGATGTCTAGACAACGGAGATAAAACATGGGCATGATTTCGCTACTAAAAATGTTAGGGAGCTTTGGGCTGAGAATTTCTGAGAGGGATGATATGCTCTGAAAGCAACAATCGTGCCAAGTTGGCTCTGATGTCTCCCTCCCTCTCTTTCGCCTTGTCTTTCTTTATTATTCTCTCTCTTTCTTACTCTCAAGTGTTCGTTTAAAAGGCCCTTTCCTGACTTGGAAAAATCATCTTGTATTTACTTATTGTTACAAAAACAACTGACAAATAATTGGTGGGACCTTGTGTTAGACTGGGCTTGACACGGCTGCAGCCAGGATTTTAGAAATACTGAGGTCACAAGTCAAAATTCCAAAACAGAACCCCACCCATGTAAGAAACATTTGACTGCCCGACACCCAAACTCTGCAAAATTTCCAGGTATTTTAAAAGAAGATTAAAAGCTTATACCAGCAGCCCTGTGAGGCTGTGCATACGCACTGCAGTGCTTTGAAATACACGCTAATGGTAGCATGCTAACATAAACTAATTAGCACAAAAAGTACAGCTGAGGCTTACAGGAAAGTGTAGAGACACGAATAATTCATTCATTCAACTGTTCAATTTTACTTTCTGCCGAATGTGTCTTCCTACATCATTGGGTTGATTTTACACATCCGATGTGTGTAAATCACAGCCTCCCAGAAATATGACTGAGCACATGACCTTGGTAACCTCAGTGTGGCCTCCTGTAGCTACAGAGCGGTTTCCTCTCCTCAGCTGAAGCAGAGCTGAGAGCGCAGGGTTTAAATGACTTTGAACAAGTGAAGTGTGCTTAAAGTAATGTATTCTTAAATCAAGTGCACTTGACAGTACTAACAAAAATAAGTCATTTCTTGCATATTTCAAACTATTGGGTTTAAAATGTGCATTTAGGCTTGGGCCTCTACTTATTAGGTCCAGCCAGGCTAAGTCACTTGAGATTAAAATAAATGCTCTGCTGGTCAACCCACCAACCTGTTCAGATAAAAAGTGGAAGAACAAACGAGACAGAAAATCTGACTTTACATGATTCTGTCATGACAGCGCGATTCAAATCCACTCGACTCTCAGATGGGCCTGCAGCTTGAGAAAACACTGCAATGGATTAAGTAAAGACTGCTGCAAAGAGACAGCAGACACAGAGGGCATTCATGTGTTTTCTCAAAGAGGAAAATGGAAAAAAGCGGAAAAATTAGAGAGTGGGCAAAGAAGAGAGGAGGACAGAGAGAGGAGAAGAACACAGGCTGAGCAGAGTGGTGGCTGGCCACAGCAAATGGACCACAGGCAACCTCTAGACTGCTCAACCGCAGTGAGTGTGTGTGTGTGTGTGTGTGTGTGTGTGTGCTCCTGTAATAAA
The DNA here is from genome assembly GCF_017976325.1 of Chelmon rostratus. Taxonomy (NCBI): domain Eukaryota; kingdom Metazoa; phylum Chordata; class Actinopteri; order Chaetodontiformes; family Chaetodontidae; genus Chelmon; species Chelmon rostratus. The sequence goes on from NC_055658.1 coordinate 6,191,393, forward strand.
AACAGCGCCTCAGGTTCCTGAAAATTTGGCAACATAAAGACACATGCCACATATACCACAGCCAACCAGCAGCAGCAGCACTTACTATGCAGGGCAGGGCTGTGTGTTGCAAAGATGGGAGCCCAGTGTTGGTCTGGTGTGGGGATTGCACATGGTGGAGTTAACCTGAACCTTCTGGTCCTGCAGACAGATAGCCTTGGTGGAGATGCGACCTGATGCAAAAACAGGAAGAGAGACAGCGAGAGTTTGAGGCAAGGAGAATGGAGCTACAAAGACCCTAGTCAGGACACAGGCACTCCCTCAAACACACACACACATATCAGCCATCCACTGGCAAGTGAGCAGGGGGTTGCTGTGTGTCTTTTGGGACCAACAGAGTCTGAACTTCTCAGTTGACAAAGGTGCTTTTCATTAGCCTTAACACACTTCCTGGACCACACTGGACAACAGGAATTGTGCACACAAAAACACTCACACACAAAGAGACAGACACAACATACATAAACACACAGAGAGAATCTGACACACATGCACATAGAGTATACACTTGTGTTCTATCACATTGGCACACATAGATATGATCATATTTATACAGTTTTTTGTATTCTCTTTGACTGTTCGCTCAGCCCCACCCCCTCCACTTACTGCTGTTACGCCTGTCAAACTTTCTTTTATCACGCGGCACAATGTGTACAATGATAATGTTAGCAGATTTCCCTTGTTTTATCCTTGTTTTATATTTTTACTTTTGCGGCACAATGAAGAGCATACTGTCTACACTCTGTGAAAAACTAAAGAGCAAAAAAATAATACTAATTGTTGAAAGGCAGATGATTTGTGACAGAAGCAGGCCTCTCATTTCTACTCGATAACAGTCCACTTTTCTGGCCCAAACAGCCGCTGGAGGATTTTATCAGCTGTAGCTGTATTAGATAGCTAATTAAGATAATATTATGCTCCATGTCTTGTTTGAAAAGGCTATCTCTGTCTGACTTTTGTTTCCAGCTGACTTGTTTTAAAACAGAGCCTCGTAAAAAGGGATCTTAATCACGGTGACATGATAACGTGCTGAAGGGATAAAGCTGCACATCTCGGACAAAAAGCCATTTTGTTCCTCCCAGTTGAAGAAACAGCATGTTTTTGTTTTGCAGTGTGAAGCTAGTATTAGAAGTATTGTTAGGAAAACTGAAAGATCACCTTTCATTTCAACAAACAGCATATTTTCACTTTTAAATTTCCCCCTCCGATAAAAAAAATCAACTTTCTAACCTTCTTAATATGTCCTTATGCTGTTTTTATATACTGCAGGGCATATCATGATATCATACATCACATACCTGAGGAACCAATCCCATCAACTGCGGGATGGGGATACGATTAAACAAAGGATATCAGAGGAGAAGCCAGGTGTAGCTACATGTCAGTGTTTTGCAAGCTAGGTTTCAATATTTTCAGAATTGATAGCAGAGACGTGTTCTGCTTTCAGTGACGAAGTCGCAAAAGGAGAAATGGAGAGCCTTCATGTATTACCATAGGATCTGAAAATCAAATTTCCAGAGAAAACCCAGGTTTACAGTATCCATTTTCCACAGCCCTGTTTTGAAAATTCTACAGAAAAACAGATGGGCTTTACCACAAAATCTATACTGACGGCCGACGCTCTTCCATCCATTTGTCCGTGGGACACAGCGATTATGAGCCAACGTATTGGTTTGTTTATTTTTCTCCTGTTTTATCTGTTGACTGTGTCAATCAAATGTGCAGTGTGCTAGATAATGTTTGCCAGCGTTAGCCTGCCAAGCCTCACGCTGATTCATGTCAGACTTTGGAATCGGTTTCCGGTTTGAAATTGTACAGTACAGCTGTTTTACTCACTACCGCTTGCCGTCGTGCATCATACAGTAGTTAACAAAACAGAAAACAAGCAGAAGGTTGTGTGTTTGATGAGCAGGTATGCTTGAGCTGCAGGTGAGCGCTGGAGGGGTGGGTGGAAATAGAGACGGAAACTATTTAAATCCGCACATATTAAATGAAGGTAAAGGTGCAGAGATACATCTAAGCCATTTATCATTGAAAAAACTTGTAAATGTGTAATTATGACGACAAGGGGCCAGGAGAGGAAGTGTAATGTTATAGAAGCGTTAAAGATGAGGAACAGCAGATGACGAATGATGAAAATTGCTCTTGCATGGAGAATGGTCAATTCAAGTACAAGACACATGAACACAGAGCTCTTCTGGCTCCATCGCTGAAACAAAAACGTCAAACACAGTCTCACCTCCAGCACAGGGAGCGGAGCAGTCGGAGCGCACCACACCCCAGCTGTAGTCGGGTTTCCTCTCAGTGCGAGGCAGCGTGTACTCCCACACCACGCCCGGGTTCTTTCCCTGCAGCAGGATCTGTGAGGCAGGAACACAGCCAGTCAGGGAGGTGTCACATGTGTGAGTACAGTTTGGTTTTTTAGCCTTCATGCATCTGAGCTGAGTATCTATCGTCCCGTACCACTTAAACATCAGGTTTTCTAATCCTTACATTAAACTGGGAGTCAGGCACGGCGGTGAGGGTGGGCTTAACAGGCCTGGGCCCCGCCATTTTAATTTTTCATGATCAAAATTAACATTGAAATGCATAAGAAAGACTAAAAAATGTTTCATTATTCACATTACAACATTTATCTTGCTACTATCGCCTGTGAAGTCTGGACCGATTACAACAGGCCATTTTAGGTCGGCGCAGGCCTGTTAAGCGCACACACAAACATCGCAGTATGGAAGTTGTTCAGCAGCGGATGATGGTCAAAAACGTTTGTCGAAAATGCATTTCATATCAGGAATAAAAGCCTAGAACCTAGAAAACAATGTAGGCAAGATGAGAAGCAGAGCTGAAAGTGCCTGCCTGACTTCACTGACTGACTTGTCTCTATATTGACCTGAAAGCATAGACTATTCCTGCTTCCACTGCTCATGAACTGACAGTGCAGTCTGCCACTCTCTCTCTCTCTCTCTCTCTCTCTCTTGTCAATCTAACTCACTCAGCAGTCAAACTTTCCCTCCCTGCAGTCAACTGATATAAACAACAATAATCCAGTGAGATCATGCAAAAGAGATGGTGTTTCCTTAAACCAAATTAAAATGTGAGTGTTCTAAATGAATGGATGTATTGGTTGACACAATCCACAGCAAAATCTAAACATGATGGATGGATGGATGGATGGATGGATGGATAGATAGACAGATAGATAGATAGATAGATAGATAGATGGCCAGTGTGATCTGTGTTTCATTCACATTATTTTCTTCTGTATTGGGTGAACTCAAAGTATCAATACAGTATGTTTTATACTGTCTAAAGAAGAAGGGAGTATGAAAGGAGTGCAGTGAAGAAGAGGAGAAACAAATGGCCCATATGCTATTTATTCCACTCCAAGAGACTAAAGGTGAGACCACTGACAACGTGGCTGCCTGATTCAGCTATTTAGGTCCAACTGAGCTGTAAGACCTACTACCCACTAACCAGAAGGCTCTAGACACGTTGTTTCCTCTTTAGTCCAAACTGGCTGACCACACTATTATAAGGTCATTTTATTTGGACAGTACTGTACACATGTGAGGGACAATTTCCATTTTCTTCTGAGAGTTAGTTCTTTTTGACCACATCTGTTATGCTGGCTGGTGATTCTCGCTTACCTTTTTCTGTACGGGAGATTTATTTGGACCTTCAAGTCAAGCGGAGACTAACGGATGAATGAAAGCAGACATACCCATTACAAGGGAAGCATCGGGCTATCATTAAAGCCATCCCATGAGGATTCACTGCCACGGTGAAGAATTTTGTTAGAGGAGATTTCACACAGTCAGCTCATAGTGTGTCAGTTAAAACCATTTCACAACACTGCACTGGACTGTGTGCAGTATAGTAATGTCTCTTTTACAGTCCACCTCGGTTTAGTTCAGGTTGGGTGGGTATTAGTCCTTGATCCATTTGGCAAAATCATATTAAGACCAACTGTCAACAGCCATTCCAATGCCTGACAAGCATATCAGGTTTATCAATATCTGCAATAATAAGCTTTGACAAGTGTATTTTCTTTGGGGTATGTCCTACAGCAAAAGGAATCTGCCATCAACCATCCAGCTTAGGAAGCCAAGCGCCTCCTGGGTTCGATCCACATTCAACAGTCCTGGGGCGCTTCCACTGGCTGGACCAATCACCTTGTGCTACACGTTAACTGTTCCATGTGTACAGCTGGCCCAGCTCCAGACAGGAGGGCAGAAGGGGAGATGTTTATGTGGAAAGGAGCAAGGAGATGTGAGGCGACAGGGGCAGGTGCATGGCAGTGTTGGAAAATCTACGGACGTTAGTTATTACTGTTTGGTCTGATAATTTGGCCCACTCGCCAACGATAGTTGCAGTTGCAAGGGGTCGTTGCTGAGGGGTGGCCAAATGTCAGACGTTAAAACCCATGCACTAAAACAAGCTTGTCTGTTCATGTCATCTGTTTTCTGTATGGTTGTCATTCAAAACCCAGCAAAAGCTTGAGATGAATCACATTGAATTAGGCTTGCATGCTAAAACCTGCTGTGCACATTATTCTGCACTGATAAGAATATTTTATGCAGCTCTCAAACCAAGTGCATCCAAGTGCAGAAACAGATAATGCTTTGATTTAGGTCACACCACCAAGCACTGATAATAGACACCGGATCCAAAGATTTCACACCAAGCACATAAAGCCCATCCATTCTTTTCCAAAGAGGAACCATCACACACTGCTATCAGTTCCTACCAGCCACCCAAATCCAGATCTTTTCATAGTCAGCGCGTTTACCCACTGTCTAATGAACAAACTTAAACTCTAACCACAACATTGTGTCTAATAGGCCTCAAGATTAAATGCAAAAAAGTCTTATTAGGGTGCTACAGTGCTACCTCTCTCCCCCTCAACCACACTATCAACATGTCCTTCACTATCTGCCACAAGTCAAAGAGTTCAACATTTGTACACTCACAGCGTAGGACTGTGCCCCCTCCAAACTTGAGGACATCTAGCCTAAAATGATGAAATTGTGGCCCTGGCCTCTACTGAACTGTATGAGAACTGGCAAACACTTTAACACCCACACTTCCTTTGCTGATGCAACCCACCCCAACCAAACCCACTACCACGAAACAACTGCTACCACTAACCACACCGGGACTTCATGCTTATCCAAGCAAGCTGACTCTTACCAACATTCCTGCTCCTTCTCTTAACCACCAATCATGTGAACCAGCAGCTATAAAAACAACATTCAGCAGGATATTTTTTGTAATCCCTTTAACAGAGGACCTACACATCACTGAAGCTTTGACACTTTCTGAATAATTGATCTTTCCTTCCTAAGCCATCCACAATGTTGAATACACCAAACCCACCACAGTGCTGCTATTGTTTGGCGTGAGAGACTTTCAAACATTTCTTTCAGACATATCCAAACTTGTCTCCTCCACGGTTCTTAAGTTTGTAACAACTGCAACCAAAGCTCATCCCCTGACTGACAACTAAACACCCAAACTGATAACCACAAGGACTAATATCCTACATACCTGCCCATACTACAAACCAAAATCCCACAACAACTCACACAAGTTGTCAATCCAAAACTCTACCACATAAATGAGCCTGATCTGGCCTGATGACACTAATTACTATCCGTAGTAAAAGCAAATTAGTTGTAAATTGGTAAATTCAAAATAATTAGATGAAAACTCTGACTTTGACTAAAGAAGTTGAACATTTTGCCAAGTAAAAAAAAATATTTACAGAATGTAAACAAATTCTTTAAATGAAAGTTATATTCACTTAATTCATGCTAAATACGGGCATAAAAATACATTAGGAGACAAGTGTGGTTCAAGAGTGATCAAACTTGCAATAAAAATGAATAGATGAATTAAAAGTTTCTTTGTCAAAATATTTTAAGATGGCAGTGAAATAGCTCTACACTCACTTAGTTTGAGTTATCATCTTTTCTTTGGATCTAAGTTGCAGAATTGTTTTTTAATGGTGAATATTTGCAGCCCATACAAAGTTTTTATTTCCTAATATGGCTACAAGTATTCACTTATGTTGTTTTGGTAAAAAAAACATATATTAAAAGAAACATATGTATATTTCCAAGAGTAAAATTCAGGATGAGGTCTTCCTGCAGTGCAACATCAGACCACAGTGTGTGTTGGTTTTTACAACCCAACCACGACAGCACTCATCAAGTCATGTGAGATGATGATAAATTAGCATGAGGCAGATATGAATCTCACTTGCTGACCTACCATGCTTTGCCCTGGACTGGCATGACCTCGTCTCGCCACGCCGCAAGAATGTCAATTCAGGAGGAATAAGCCTGTTTGGGATCCACAGAGACCTCAGCCATATGTTATGTCTATCCCCTCCTCCTCCTCTTGTTAGCTACTTTTTCCCCTTCTCCCTCTTCCCCCCTACCAGCTGAGCAGCTGTGCAGATGTGAACACCTTGTCACAGTTTACGCTCACACTCCTCAACATTTGTTTTTCTTTGAGTGTTTCAAGCTGGGTAAGAGTCTGGGAGCGATCGGTGCGTATACCCTCCCCCATGTACTCTCTCACTTTTTCTGTGACAGTAGCAGTTAAGTAGAATGTGTGAAACAGATGAAGATCAGCAAAGAAAAAAAACAACTCATTTGGATCTTTTCATTTGCAGTTAAAGTCCCTGTGTCCTGACCTTAACTTCTCACGTCCAAAGAGTTCAATTGCAGAATTCTTAATCTTTTAATCTCACTCCCCCCATCCTTCTCTCTCTATCAACCTCTTTCTCCTTTTTGTAATTACAGGACATACTTATAGAGATTATGCTCGTGTCATCTGCAGATCAGCAGCATACTACCGCTGAGTGCTCTGCTGGACAGATGTATGACTGGGACACACGGACAGGCAGGAGGAGCACTGGCAGATTCAACAAAGTCCCTTCTTTAAAGAATATTTAAGGTTATTACGACTTGGGTCTTGGGTAATTGTTTTTATGCTAACAATGTACTCATCAAACTACATGGTGGGAATGCAGTGACATCTCTACCATGAAGAGCAAGAACTGCAAATCGTCTGACAATCGGCTGTAAGCAGACCAGTAGTTTAGCCTTATTAAAAAATAAAAATAAAAATAAAGTCAATGCACCCACACAACAAGTGTCCCCAATGATCCCTCACTGCACAGGAAACCTGTCTGCATGTGAAACTATGCTAAGTTCTACAAGTCAAACTTGAACCAAGACACTTATACACACTGTTAAATCTACTGGAAAAGTCACCCGGATTCATCCCCTGGACACCATGGATGTCTGTACAAAATTTTATGGCAATCCATGTCATAGTTCAGATATTTCAGACAGGACCATAGTGACAGACCAACAACCCTAAAACCTGCATTATCCTTTAATGTTACCACGCTCAATGAAAGCAAGACTGTGCAATCACAGAATAAAGAAACTGGTGAAGCAGACATTTTTTGCAAAGTTGCAAAGAAACATCATAAAATCTACCCTGCAACCTCTCCTGGGAATGACAATATTAGATTGTTGTTACTAGTCTGCATCTCTGCAAGCATTCATCTTGCAGAAGGAAACAACAATGGGCAATTCATTTGCCAACAACAGCAGCTACTCAGCAAAACACAAGTCTATTTTCTAAAATAGCTACAAAAACACTTCCTGATGGTCATACAAGGGACCAGCCAAGCACTTTGGAAATATCACACTGGTACTCCTCTTGGATTTACAGGCCAATCATTCCTGCTTTAACCGCAGTATTTCAGTAGCCCAGGGGACCGAGGGGAAACTAGCTTTTACATGACTAACACTTCACCCATAATGGGGGAGAAAAAGTCTACTCTTCACCTGGTTTCCACTTCTGTTTCCACGCCTTGGGTTCATAGTTCAAGAGAAAATAAATGCTTTCGCTGACAAAGTTATGAGGGAAGAACATCCCACACATCCCACCACCATTCACTTAAACCGACAAAGTCATAAGGATAATGAGTCGGCCACTTGTAGAATATTAGCTTCGCTCCCAGGAGGATACGCCTGTCCAGAATCACATTCTGCTGCTTCAGGACGGGTAAAGACTCGCCCTCCCCTCGAAGCTTTGGTTTCTGACACACCACTTATTAGAAATGTAGGGCAAAAAAAAGTAGCATCAGCTCATAAATCACCTCCTATAATATGCAGAACATCTCACTCCACGCAGCCATTTGATTTTATACTTTTCATCCCTGCTTCCAAAGGGCAGTTGACTTAGGGATTTTTCTCGCTCTATTAGCCTCGAATCACATGGCTGCAACAAAGCACTTTTGAGCTCAGCGGCCATAGGGGCCACATCCATGGCTTTGAGTATGTGTACATGGACAAACACGTGACCGTGCTTACACTGGAGCCAGCCGTACCAAGAAACTGTACAGCATATAAACAAGGGCAAGCCTCTGCCATGTGAGACTGAGCTGAATAGTGAAAGTGGCACAAAGGCTGATTTAGACTAATTGCACCACATCTCCCTCTATCTGATGCCTACATTATTTCCCTCGTCAGCCTATTGTTGCTTACAAGATCGGTTCAACAAAATTACACAACACATATTTCCTCACTTGCACTTACTAGCTTCTGTTAATGTATGTTTTAGTTTTTATTTATTTTGAGCAATCTGCCTCTGAAATTTCTGCTGCCACTCATGTTCAGACAGAAGTGAATTTTAAAAGCAGCACGTGTATTGTCGATATGTTTGCATATATATTGCACAGCCCAGGGTGGCACATATTCAGGGGAAGAGGTATTTAATGAACTTTCAGACAAAAGATTGGAGGAAAAAGAGAGAATGAGTTCTTATATCAGTCAGCCTGGTTGTGAGTCTGAGCCTGAGCTGTGACAAAGCCACACACTAACAACATGGTCAGTACATGCATTGCTATCAAACTACAGCAGACATCTGTCAGCTAGTGTTAGCTGTTTGGGGTGAATAAACACAGACTTCACCTTCTGTCTGAATTCATAATTTAAACAGCAGCATCAGCAAAGAACAAGTCCTTATGAAAAGTGTTGACAGTGTCTTCTGGGTTAACTGAGCATTTAAACCTGGCTTTGATTTCAATTAATCATACCCTAACTTTTTACCCTTAAATTCCCTTTCTTTCCCTCTGTCACTCACAAAGACGACAGCTCTGAATAGGACAGGCTGTTTGATCCCCTCCAAAAGCTCGAGATTTTCCTGATTAAAGCCTTCCACACAACCAACCCATCCCCAGTTTATCCCTGACATAACGAATCACCAAACACAATTAATCCCCCACAGAAGCACTGCAGACAGCTACTACCACCCCTGTTCTCCCTACCACCCAAACTTCTTTTTTCATCTAAGCCTATTCATATCCAGGCATAAGAAAAAGAGGCGCGCAACTCTGCCAGGGACCCTGTCACTGTCAATTGCCACAAACGGACATCACCCAGCAGCGGCGGCTTACTTCAAACACTAGCGTCTCATTAGTAGGTCCAGCGGCATACAGGCTCTCCGGCTTGTTGAAAGAGCGCTGGTAGTCGAACACGGTCCCACCAAAGTGGAACTTCCCCGGCCAGTCCACGGTCCAGTCCCCAGTCAGGTAGTACTTCCTCTTCAGGGAGCGGACAGCCAGGTAGCTGGTGGAGATCTCCATTTCCTGAACCCGAATGCTTCGTGCCCCAGCTGGGACTATTACCATGGAGTAATACTCTGGGTAAAAAAAGGAGAAGGACCGAAAGTCAATGACGAATTAGGCTAAGATATTTGTTTATTGCTCTTCTCTAATTCTTGTGTCATGTTTCATCACACAATCCTGCTATCCATGCACGGAAAGCCATCCTCCCTGCTTTACCTCATAATGTACTCAACTTCATCTCTGCTCTGTGTGTTACTGCATAGATGAAGTAAATCAGTCCATTATGAACTGGGATCACACGCGAGCCAGTACTCTCTTTATTTGTCAGCTTAAGTCTCCTGTTGTCTTGCAGAATGATTATGTTTATAATAGCTACAACATAGACACACAACAAAAAAAGACAAAGACAAACTTACCATTAGCCCTGTGCTGAAGGGTGTATTGGCCCTTGAAGAACTTGCAAGAGGAGTTGTCTCCCTTACAGACCCCACAGGCATCCAGAGAGGCCTTGGAGCCCAGAATCTGGTCACAGCCCACTGCCTGCACATACACAAAAACACAACTGCCATCAATGTGGTTAGAGCTAGAATTGAGATAAAATCAGTACTAATCAAGTTTATTATTAGCTCTTAATTCATGTTAATGATATAAAAAAATGTACAATCCATGACAATCCAGGACTAATTTTAATTCCATCTTTGTAAAGTTCTGGTGTTTCACATAACAAGGAGAATAACCATACACTCACCATGGTGGGGTGATGCAGCATTACTCATATATGCCATAAAATGGAGACTGACTGTGGTGTGTGTGTATGTGAGGCTGGGGGTTGGGTTTTGTGTGTGCTCTCTCTGACAGTATCGGTGTGGCTTGCGGGTTGGAGGAGGAGCTGGCTGTACACACCTGTGCCTGATCTTCATCAGGCGCTTACATAAGGCGGGCCTCCGGTGTTCTCTCTGCCAGATTGTCACCGCTTTGTGGTAGATCGTTCGCTAGTGCCTCAGAGAATTGCCATTTGTGTTTTCTTATACTTACCCGTGTTCTCTATATTCAGGATCCAGCTCGTTACCCTCAAGCCACCCAGCACCTGTACCAGTCAGCTCGAGCCACCGCTGTGCCACACGGCCAGCCTTCCTTGCCGCCTGCTTTCTTGCCTCCCCTGCCTTCCCTGTGTCTGGACACCACCTCAACCTACGCCCCCCCCCCCCCCCCCCCCCCCCCCCCCCCCCCCCCCCCCCCCCTGCACAAATAAACTTTCACCTAACCACCTTTCCCACGTCTGTTTGTCTGCATTTTGGGCCCTGCTCCCTAGCCTCGTCACACTGACAAAATATGGAAACAAAGTAAGGGAGATTCCCAATCTCTCAATACACTCCAAGATTTTCAACACCTGCTCAATTGTGTTGCACTGTTGCAATTAATACGCCGAGGCAGATTCATGCCAGGACAAACACAATCCTTTTTTACTTGCCGGGAAAAAAAGACACCTGCACCTTTTTCTTCTGCCCTAATGCATCTTAAAAGCAATTAGATGACATATTGATCCATTAATCCTTCAAGGATGGTGTGTATGGCATTAACATGACTGCTTTCGACAACTACACAGATTTTAAATAAACCCCGAGTTTAACGCAATTATTATTAAATCTCTTATTTGAAAGTGAAACCAAATGTGAACACACCCAAAATGTCCACTGCAATCATACTTTGCACTGCAGTAAAATAAGTAGGGTAGGTCAAGGGATCGGCTCTGTAAGATTTCACAAACTTCTGAACTTTTTCCAACATTTGGTTTCTTGTCAAGGCAGGCGGTGCAACTGCAAATCCTGGTCATCCACCCAAAACTGCGCTGGACTGCACTCGATTCTGACACTGACTTGTCTGCACGAGCAGCTTTGTAACAGTCAAGAACAAAAACCTTTTTCTGTGTTCTGTCATGTCAAAAACGATCCCATGTAGCCTACCAGTAAATCTGGAGTGAAAGCAAAGTTTTACTGTGCAGCTCTGTGAATCCAGACAACGTACTGTACCTCACACACTCCATCAATGCAGACATCTCCTTTGTGGTCAGAGCAGGAGGTTCCGTCTTTGACCTTGCTGGACATGGCGAAGAAGAAGTCAAAGTCTTCTGCAATGCAGTACAGCTTACAGATGTCTTCATCTGCACACAGAACATACAAATAAATAGAGTAACACTGGTGGCAATTAAAAAGGTAGCATGACCAAGAAGTGCAAATTGTTTTAATTTTACAGATTCTTCTATGACCTGGTAATTTTAAACTTACTGTGGCTACTATACTGCAACCTATTACATATGCCGTATGTACAGCTCCTGCTGAGGCTGAATAGGAAAAGACAGGAACTAACTATGAATGCACCCAAGGGTATTCTTGTGGGGCTCCGGGTTTATTTTGTAGTTCAGATCAGTTATCACAGACAAGTCTCTACAGCCATCTTTGATTAAAATAAATGATGTTGAAGGTGACTTGGCCCAAGGTCCAAGAAGGCAGTTCAGAATCTGTTCCTCTCTACATCACCTCCTATTCATCAGCAGCTTAAACAGGCCTGGGACGACGGCCAAACACACTGCTCTCCTTCATTGCACTCTCTCTCTCCCTCGCTCTGTGTAACAAAGCCAGCCCGTAGGCTTCCTTTTTAAATCTATCCCCACTGTGTCAAAGGGTGCAGGTGGCTACATGTCTCCCATGCACATTACACAGAGTGATAGCTTCCTCCAGCTTCTTGGCCCTAATCACTGCAGCAGTAAATAGAGGTTGGCATTACAAGACACTTTATAAAAGCGATTTGGACCAGCAGAGTACAGCGGGGTGCAGAATGTAAAACATCTACAGAATTGAGACAAGAAAAAGCTTGCCCAGAGCAATCTGCAATTGTCCGCCTTTTTGTGTCCTTTGAACAATGAGGTTTCTTTTTTTGTGCATTAAGTGCCAAGAATACAGGAAATCATGTGATGTGTTCATAATTAGTAGATGTATATAGTGTTCTTAAGATAGAGAATCTTTTATTTTACAGAAAAGGTTTTAAAAATTTATAAATATTCTTCAACTCTCAAAGACGAATGAAAGAAAAAGTACATCCAAAACACGATCTGGGCAAATTATACATTAAACATAAATAACCCACAGGATTGAACAGACTCTGTACTAGTTGGGCTTTATATCAAGTGACAAACCTTACCGTCCACTTTGGTGTAGGGCTTCCACTTGTAGTACCAGCCCCTGAAGGGCTTGCTGTTGTACTCAGCGCACTGCTGGGCCCGGAAGTCCACAGCGTTAAGAGGGCACGGCCGAGTGTTACACAGCTGGTTGAGACGACTGGAGCCTGAGCAAAATTTACCATTGTTCTGTGGCCTGCATGGAAAACAACACAAGACAGGAAACAAGAAGAGATGCAAAGAGGAACACGATTAAAGATCTGAAATATCCTGCTTGTTTTATTACCACACCTTTAATGACACAACAACAAGGCCCCGAATGTGATACTACTACACAGACAAAACAAAGCCAGCTGATCAGGGAAGAAGCCATACAATGTACGAGGGACTGTGAATTTATACAGTTGTAATATCAAGACACACATGCACAATTAAAGGTATCCTGTGGCGTTTTAGGCCTCTAATAGCACTGTGGAGACGTGTTTTTACGTATGGATCTCTGTTTTGCTTGTATCAGGTATGAGCAAGGGCAACGCGCTACACTGCTGTCAGTTTCACGCCATCCCGATGATCTATTGGTGGCAGCAACATGAGAAGGAGGCGAAGAAGAAGAGCGCAAGCCAGGAAACACATACGTCAAAAGGGGCTCATTTCCAATATCCCCCCTAAGCCTTAGACATTTCACCCACACAGACTTTAAACAATGTCACCTGTGACACCACCAACAGCTCCAAAGCCTGTCTGAGGAATGCAAGAGCACTTTGGTATGTAGTTCAGTGAACTGCAGTGTTTGTTGCTTGCTCCGTGTTTATGAGTAAATTTGGTGAGAAACACTTAATGTAAACTTAACTTTTGTCTGTTTCTAAGAAAATTACACAAGGCAGCTGCAAGGCTTCACAAGACAATTCTTCTCAGCGGCATCTCCCAATCAGTGTGACTAACGAACCAACACAAAGTCTGTTAGAGGATAACAAAATGCACGATATTATCATTTTAGGCTTTCTCTCCGAGACTTAGATATAATAGAAGCGTTGCCTTACTTGATCAAAATGACACCGTCTTATCTTTTCAAGTGTAAATTAGACTTTAGAGTTTTGGAGCAACAGGACTAAAGTTTGTGTTGGTTTAAAATAGGAATGTGAAAGAGACGTTTGCATGCCATGCGAGATTTTTCCATGCCATACCAAATCAACACTTCTTTAACCGCACGGGAATAGCTGCTACAAAACATAAACAGGTAATGGAGCTATAATATGCCCTTTAAATGATAAAAGCAATCAGCACTTGTTAGAGCAAGACAAGTAGAGTCTTGATATTCAGGAAACATCAGGGTGCTGTCTCTGACTTCCCAGGCTTTCTAAACTCACGCCAGGCCTTCCAACACAACCACCAGCAGAGACAACTGAGTTTAGGTACAGAAAAAGTGCTTAATTGAAACAGTAAGCACCAGGAGGATAATGCAACTAGAGGCATTTTTCAGTACTGAAAATGCATGAAATGAATGTCGGCAACAAGAACCAGAAGCAAAAATACATGTTGCTTCACTGTATTTTTCTTCAACTCCAACCCTTCATCCCCTCCATTCAGACCTGGACTCAATCAAACAGTGACATGGCTGCCAAGAAAGATAAAGCTCCATTCAAGGTGTGTGTGTGTATGTGTGCAGCTCTGCTTGGTGCCGATCTTGCTTCCCCTGGTGGTGGTAAGGGGGGCACAGGTTTTCGTAGGCCTGATCCTATTAAGACTTAGTGGCAGACAAATGCAGCACATATGGTAATGTGCTTACAGCAGGCCAGTGGGGGACTACACCGTATTCTCCGTCAGTCCGGGCTTTTAGATCAGAGGTAAGCATTAAAGCGGGACAGTTTACTTGAGAAGGGAGTCGAATGCTTGGTTTACCAAACACTCCTGGTGTCTCCTCCTCCTCTCTTATTTGTCATCCCTGCCCTTCTCCTCTCCCTAGATTATCCCATAGCATTGCAACTGTAAATCTACTTCCAACAACAAGACAGAAACCAGATATGACAAGTTTTCAGTTTGTGTTTGACTCATTCCTCGTCTGTCTACTACACCCTAACACTGACGCAGCCCGCAGGACCTTAAAGGATGCTTAAATGTCCCAGGAGCCTGCTAAATCTGCCCGGTGACAGAAGCTGAGACTGAGCTCCTGTAGGTCAGAGGTCATTATGTCTAGTCTTGTCTTCTTCTGGAGTCACCTGCTCCCTGCCTGTCCCTCTCACGACTTCTCACATGGATCCACGTTCTGCTGTCTGCTACGGGTCTAACCCCTGTAAAACACCTTTACAAGCCTACCGAGAGACTACACAAGACAAGGGTCCTATCTAAGCACCATCGGCCCCTCATCATACACCCCCACTCCCTTTAAATCGAGTGTGTGACAAAATGTGCTCCCCACAAAACCAGGTCAAGATTGTGAACCTAATCTTCTAGGCTTGTTGGTGAGGATTAGTTTGACTGACTGCGTTTGATCTGGCAGGTGGTCTACGGGGAATGGAGGGAGGCGCAGGCAGGGAGGGAAGGGGAGAAGATTCGTTTTCCATCTTGGAGCAACTCCTAGAAGGTGAGGCTTTAATCGGCTGATCCCACAGAACTTTTTTTTACAAGACAGAGCAAAAGATACATGCTGGCCTCATAAAATGGATGGGTTTGTGCAAAATCAAATGAAGGATTTTAAGACTGAAGAATTTGTGTTAGGCTGGAGGTGAATCTGAAATGTCAACTTCCAAACAACACATTTTTTAGTAAAATTTGAAACATGGATTCACATCCATGTCATTTCTGCATATATGTACGCATACTGTAAGTGTGGCAAGAATCAATATAATTAAAAAGTGTCAGTGATCTTTGAGGAGCGCAGCCCAGACCCAGTTTGGGGGTGAAGATGACCCTGGAGACAAGCGGTCAGATTCAGGCTAATCCTTCTTGTTCTGCTTAGATTAAGAGCGCAGGGGCCCTGCCAAAATAATCGCAGAGATTACTGGGGACAAACACAGTCTGAATGTCATGAGTCAGGGACTAAAACGTGTCTCAGGGGTACATGCTGCAAGTGGGATAAGGTCTGAGTGTGTTTGGGTGTCTGAATTCTTTCAGTGGAGGTGTGTGTTGTGATGGTCAGGGAGGTGAAGACATGCCATGTTTAGACATCGACCATCTCAATTTTATTGTCTTCGCATGAGAGTTCTAATGGATCGTAAAGCTATGTGGCCCATTGTACGTATTTTGGTGACTTGGCATTACTGGATTTAATGCACAGCCCTCATCATCTTTCCATCCCCTATCTGTCCCACTGACCCAAAACTCACAGTTTAGCTGCATCAACGCATATTTCAGCGGCTGCTGCTACAAACTACTCTTCACTGCCACAGGAATGATAAATTAATTTGACAGCTAACCTGGTTTAAAGGGCTCTGTGGCCCTTTATGGTCTACCAGTCATGGTGTATAATGTGTATCATATGAGGGCCGGTCTGCCTCTGAAAACTTTTTGCTCTTTGATCCCTCACAGGGATTAGGAGACAAGTTGGCTGTGATGGACAGAGCAGCCACATCAGTGTCTGCCCAGCTGTTAAGTAAGCACTGATGAAGCCATTGGAGTAAAGATGATGACATTCCATGGTAGAAATGTTTGAATGTCTCAACAGACTCTTAAAGGAGGGGATATGATGGGGGGAAACATTTTCTCAAGAAAAGTTACATCTGCATTTGTGTGTAAACATTTGAAACAGCTGCATACTGAAACAGCTGATGTCATTGTTGAAGTGCCAGTCAACATACAAACACTGAAAGAATCTGAACCAGCAGATAAAATGGAAAGAAACTGAAGATTCAGCTGAAGTGTTGAGTACTGAACAAAGTTGCAGTATCAATACAAATATAAACCTTGAGTAAAGTATCAGTTGAGGTGAAATTGTTGAAAGGAGTTGAAGATTCAGTTGATTACTGGAAGGGGTTGAAACCATCAAGGGGTTAGCTGATAGACCTGGAAGTGTGAGTTGAAGTCATATGAAACTTTTATTGTTGTAAAAGTGAGGACCTGAAACTTGAAAGGGCTTGAAGTGTCAGTTTAAGTATTAATATAGTATTAAAAGGAGTTTCGATGTCAGTTGAAGTGTAATCAGTGAAAGCAGCTGATATTGCTGCTTGAAGAGTAAAAAATGAAAGCAGTTGAAATGTCAGTTGAAGTGGAGTGTAAGCAGTTTAAATGTCAGTCAGTTCATAAGCACTGGCTGTTTTGATTCAACTCTAATGTCTTGTGGCCAAGGCTAAATTGTTCAGGTGTGTTATTTTCCCAATGATGACCCAGTGGTTCTTATGTAGAGTATTTAACAACCATAGAGTGTGTGAATGATTATGTGAGATGAAAAGACGATGGTATGAAGTCATTTGACATTGATTTGACATTCAAGTCACATACATATGCAGACTCTACTTGGCTGAAAGACGATCGAAGTGCAGCATTAATCAAGAGACCAACTGTGTCATGAGTATCTTTGTCATGACAAAAACATCTTACCTGCACTAAGGCACACAGAAACATGTGTCCGTGTGCAGACATGTGGAACTGGATGTGACATGCCACTCTGATCCAACCTGCTATGACTAATTCCTAAATGATGGCAATCATTAACAGAACAAAACTGAACAGCAGATTCCTTGTGATGAAGTTTCAGATTCATCCACCAATCAAAGTGGTGCAGTGGCCTTGGATGTTAGCCATTAGCCATGGTCCTGCTGGAAATATATTGAGGTATGAGTGTCTGGTTGCATTGTATGTGTGTGTACAGGAATATGAGTTCTACAGCCATAGGCTGGTCCATTAGGATACTATTGAGTAAAGCATTAGTCATCGAACAGCAAGACATATGCTAAACATTAGCTGAGCAGACATCTAGATCTACAAATTAATTCCTCCTCATTCTTGTTTTACCTAAATACCAAAAGTGCTTCAAATTTTCTTGAGGGCTGAAACACATCCAGGAAAAACATTAGAGGTGCTGTCAAGGAATTTGTGTTGACTTTGTCTCTTGCTGATTGACCATGGCTCCCACAAGAGAAAATACATAATAATACTTTCAATTGGTTCTGCCATCCCCATCATGACTGTTCCTCAGTTCCAGTGTGGAGGAAATTGCTAATATAAACACATACTCTTCGAGGAGAAGACTTTAAACCCTTAAGAAAAACAAAACTTGCTCAAGCACTGCATACAAGTGCAACATAATGTCAGTGCTTAACAAGACCTCTGCAAGACAGCCTTTGGTCTATGGATTACACATACTAAAGGCAGAAGAGAGGCTGAAATGGTCTGGATGATCGGGAAATTAGTCCTTTCTCCTTTAATCGTGCTTGTCCTGTATTAAATTAGGAGGGCCAGTGTTGTGGAGGCTGGCTAACAGGACGAGACAATCAATTAGCTGATCGCTCCATAGTGACAGAACAACAATAAATCTAGTAATCTATTGGATGACAGTGAAGTAAAGGCCTAAAATCACCTAATAAATCTCCAAAGTGCTCTGGGGAATAACAAGGAGGGATTGTACATCTGCTAAAGCTGAACACTAAAGCTGAGGATCTCTCACGTTCGTGCATTGACATGCACAGAGCCCTTTGCTAACAAAGAGATATGCACGGTGGGATCTGGGTCTGCACAATTGTGTAGAATTATTTTTGTGTGAGTGAGCAGCAATAGGGGATGCTTGCTGACCGTCTTGGCAGCTTTCAGAAAAAAAGAGCAAGCTATTAGGAGGTTTTCCTCGTCTGGAGCATGGGGAGAGATAGTCTGTCTGTCTGGACTGTCAGCCTAACTGATGAGAGCCGTTATCAGGTGCATGTGTGTGAGTGTGTGTGTGCGTGTTTGCTGTCAGCTACCTGGCAGACAGCACTTTCAGGTGTTCAGAAAGGAAGGATTTTGAGACATGCAACTTTCAAGAATTACTTTCTGGCCCAAAATGCAACTCAGATTTCCATTGCTCCATGACAACAGGAATCACTTTGTCAGCTGCGAGTTAGCAGCATTAAAAAGGTGGTGATGAATTAGAATGATAGAAGATCATGTGAATGCATGCACGTGTATATGTGACACCTTGGGCTGGTACAGGAGCGCTCTCTGTACATGACCCCTCCTCCACAGGTTCTGGAGCAGTCAGACCACTGAGACCAGGCTGACCACTGACCATGGACCGCCCTAGGACCATGCTCGCCATATTTAACACACTGACCCCTCCGACACCACTGGAGAAAAGAGAAAGAGAGAAGGAAATGAAACCAGAGAAAAAGACACACAGAAATAGATTTCCTATCAGTACTTGAGCATTGGCCCGGGCTTCTTTCCTGAGTTTCCTGGCTTGGACAAATGCCCGACACCACACCTGGACACCCAGACTCTTTAGCTACAGCCAAAACACACACACATATACACATACACCACACCTGAGCCAATACAAGCCCAACACTGCACTCTCACACATCGCCACCTCTCTCTCTGTCTTATAATATCATATTTCGATATGTGAAGAGGTTTGGCCCTTCCATGTACAGCTGGAAGAACTGACAATGAAATGAAAGAATCTAACTTCAGCTGTCTCTCCTTTTTACTTCTCTTACACGATTATGGTTTATTACAACATTTTAGTGTTTTTTATTTTAGTCAGTGAAAGAATTACTGCAATGTGGGAACACGTCACTACGACAACGGCGGATGCGGCAAGAAATCAGCAGTCAGATGTTCAGGCAGGTTGTAAACATCCCACCAGTTTATCTGAACCACCCAAAATGTCAGTAATAATCTCTGATTACACAGGAAATGTGTGTGCACTCACAGCTACAGCAAGCACATTAGATCAAAGCTAAATAAGGAATGAGGGCAAACTTAATGTTTGTCCTCATTTTCTCTGAAATATGTCTGACTATCTCGGGATTTGTTTGTAGGATTAGTTTGACTTTTGGGGAAATTTCCCAAAATCTCAAGCTATTCCATTAAAACTAGATAGATAGATAGATAGATAGATAGATAGATAGATAGATAGATAGATAGATAGATACTTTATTAATCTCCAAAGAGAAATTTACAACTAGTCTGATCATCTGACTGCTGACGCTGCTTGTGGCAGATGTCTTTATCCTCTTGAATTTGTTGAATTGCTGTGCTCATTCAAATGCAAAAACATGCCATGCATCCAAATGAGAAACTGCCACGCACAGGTTTGTCCATCTGCGGCTAATTAGAAATGTATGCACAGTGTCTAATTAGTGCGTTGGTCAAGTAAAATTGTATGGCAGCAGAATGACTGACTCACTGCTGTGATCCTTCGCAAGAACAAGAAGACATTTCCTCACCATGTCAGGACCACAGCTGGTGCCTTCTGCAGCAGGCATGAACTTGGTCTCACACCGGTGCCCTGTGCGATGACACCACAGCGACTTGCAGATGTCCTGTCAAACATTTGAAACAAACACACACATGCACACACACACAAACACACACACAAGCACAGGATGAGATGTTTATCAGATGCAGTGTTTTTTTTTCACGGTCATTGGTTTTATTATGACTGTAAACTTTTAGCATCATGCCCCTCCCCTCGTCTTCCTTGACCCTCAGCACCTGCTTCTTGCCAGGACCACCATCGCACCGGTCGATCAGCCCCCACCGTCCCAATAACCGGAGATAAGCTTCTCCACAAAGCCTCTGTGTCAAATCTAATCACTGTTCTTCTTTAATGAAACAAGCTATAATTGTACGTGGCATCTGACCCAACAATACAGAGACAGAGTGAGCGAGTTTGCTCAGAGGGAGAGCCGAGGTCGAAAGACAGGCGGCAGAGTCTGGCTGCTCGCCCAACAGGCGACTGGCAGCAAGAGACAAACCAGAAAAGAGGGAGGGTAAGAATAGGAGAGACATCTCTGGTGTGTGTGTGTGTGTGTGTGAGCAGGTGGTGGAAAGCCCCACTGGCATGCTGAAAATCATTCTACATGAGCTCATCAGGGACAAAAAAACGGGGGAAAAGTTTGAAAGGCAGGCCCAAATCCACTGTTAATCAGAATGTAGGTTCATTTACCACCCACCGACTTGCAGACAGGTCTAAGAGATGCAGATGTAGTATTTGATCTGCTGTTAAGTTTTAGAGGAGTCATGAATAGCCAAGGCGATGTCATGTGTGCTAATCCGTCATATATACGATTTGGCAAAGATTTCCCAGCAATTATAGCCATGGAGAGGAAGCCCTGCAGTATTTTAAACAGCATTTACATGTGAATCAGCATCACTGAATGCACCAGACATAAAGGCTTATAGCAAGACCACAAGCCTTCGGGGGGAGATTTCCATTGAAATGATGGAATGCATTTTAATGGAGGGTCAAATGTGGGGGTTCGGGGTTGTTGTGCAAAGATCATGCTAATTAATAAAGTGCCAGTTTAGCACTGCATCATTAGCACAGCAAAGCAGACAATTGCAGCCCCTATATGATCTGAGTGCACCGTCTCATTACTGGAGGCTCATCTTTTGAGTCTTGGTTTAGGCAAAGGGACACAAGAACAATACTCAATTTAAGGTTGTTGGCTTCCATGTAAAACCAGGAGTATTCAACTGCCGCAGATTTGGTTCTTTGTAACTGCACAACGCAGGGTGAGTTTAATGATCTATGCAGGAATGAGCCCTCCTCGAGGCCTTAGTGTCCTTTCTTTAGTGTATAGTGATGGGGCCTATAACACAATTATATTCCCTTTAGTTAATATAGTGATGACTGATTCTTAGCAACAGCTTAGCAACATATAAAGGAGTTTGGATTTTTTGGCAGTTGGAGGATGGGTCCACCTGATGAATGCAAGTCAAATAACCACTCTCCTTCTAACTCTGTTTTGGTTTCCACCTACTTTTGATGGAGCTATATGAGCCACTAACTTGGTCTCTGGTATTTATTGCTGAACAGTTAGGGTGTAGCAGTTTTCTGAGCATTTTTCTGAACAGCAGAGCAGTGAGAGTGATTCAAAACAGTACAATTGTGAGCACTATAAGCAAATCATTAGCTTAAAGATGCTATGAAGCTCCGTAGAGCTGGAGGGAACTACACAGTCAGATGATAATGCTCTGTGGGTTTGTGACCACGCGTGAACCTGTTCACATACAAGAAGATATGCGATCCATTGTTAATATACAACGTTTCATTACAGTAGCTTTAAACAATGCTAAAAATGTATAAAGTGAATTCTCACCTTGACAAATTCGAGGCTGCACAGTTTGGCCTTGGAGCCAAACTGCCACTTGCACTGCGTGTCTGCATCATACAGCTGTCCTGGAAGCTGTTCGGGGTACTTGTACTGACCAATCTGCTTAGGCTCGTCCACCAGACAGGATGCCTGGGCTGTTCTGGTGAACACAGCAAACCACCCGCGTGTCAGAAAGAGCAGTGACAACTGACGGGCAAATTTAACAATGTTGGTGCACTCGCATGTGGTGTTGAGGCCTACCCAAGGAAGCGGCTGAGGTACTGTCGACTGCAGGTGGACCAGAAGAAGACCCCGTTGTTTCCAGCCAGAGTGGGAGACATAATGTTGCCTTCCGTCTTGCGACAAGGGTTCCCCTCACCATCATGGATCATCCCAAAACTGGAGGAAAAAATGTAAAGAAACCACAACGGACAAAGGCATTGACTGACGTGTAGTGTTAGTTCTTCAGGAGTAAAAGTGAGAAAGGATATACAATTGTTCATTCATCATCAGCTGATGTCATTGTTTACACATATTTATTATCCTACACTGTATAGTAAAATGAAAATATATCTTGTTGCATGGAGTCATCAGAAAATCTCACATGGCTGATGATGCATTTACCGTTTCTCCTTTATTCATCAATGCATCATATGTTTCCCAGCTACTTCTTCATTTCTTTAGGTCTACAGCTACAATTTCTGTCAAAATCTGTGTAAGTTATTACGTTTGTCGTGATGTGGTTTTTATTAAACATACTTGTGTCCAGACTCGTGAGCGATGGTGAAAGCTAAGCCCAGTCCTGTGTCCTCATTGATGGTACAGCTCCTGTACTTGCTGCACATTCCACTGATGGGGGCAAAACCTGCACAGACAAAGGAAGAGAGAGAGAGTGAAGGTGTTAGGAGCAAGGGGTACTCGGTTAAGAAAATCAAACCTCAAGTCTGTAACAGAAAATCTTCTCTCTCTTCTCTCCGTAGTGTAACTGAGCACATTCTTTCTGTGGAAACCTCTGACAGGTTTGGCAAGCAGCAAGGGTCTGTCATATTTGCATTTTGCATACATGTGTAGCCAATCAGTTTAGAGGACTACTGCTGATGGTGGACCTGACAACATTAGGAAAAAGATGCGTGATCCTAGATGTGGGATTTACTGTAACTGACAAGCTGATGAAAACTTTCAGTAATACTCACAGTTTTCTCTATTTTCTGCCAGTGTTTTTCTCCCAATGGATCCAAAATTATAAGAAAATGTACAGTAGAAACATTAATATGTGCTGATGAATGAGCCTATGACTTGAGGAGCCAGATGTTAAACTTTAACAACACTGGCAAAATTTGGGTCACGCATAACTGTGTTCACATCAGACACAGAAGTTACATAAAGCTAATAAATCATTCTAATTGAGTTTCACCTTTTTTTTTAGCTCCTGCAGTTAATGAGATAAATTGCCGCCCTGAGATTACCAGCAATTAGTGGTGTGAAAGCAATATGATTAAGATATTAGCAAAGATTAGTTGGCTACATCTTTGTTGTTCCAGCTGCCTTTTGTTCCTCAAGATTCATGCGTAAACGGAACATTTGCTCATCCTGAAGTGTAACGCTGGCTTGCTTGTCCAGACACTGGTTCTTTTTATATATTCCCTGTTTTGCACACATATTTGACAGACAACCATGGCAGGATACTTTTTAATGAGCTCTTTTCCCCCAAAGTGACAGTTTACCGAGGTGAAGTTTGCATTTCTGGCCGAGGACCTTGGCATGTCACCCTCCACCCCTCCTCTCTCTCTCTCTCTGCACTGTCACAAAGACAGCGGGTAATCACACATGCTTGGGTTCATGACAGTGTTTAAAAACTCCAATAAAATGTAGCTTTTGGTCGACTGCACCAGTCAAACTTCCTTCACTTCTGTTGTAATGTCTCCACCAACAGCATCACCTCTCCACCTCTCTACATGCCCAAAATTACAACATTTATGTCATGCAAGGGGTTCTGAGTTGTCATCACTTCAGTTCCCATTTTTCACAGTGCAGTGTTATTGTACTACATATCATCGACTGCTGCTTCCCACTCGGCTAAAAAATAGGCTTGCTAAGGTAAGCTTTGCTCATACCCAGGGTGTCACAGGGCTCGTTCTTCCAGGAACAGATGTCCAGTCCGGTGAGGAGAACAGCATGGTCGTGTCGTTTACCACCTTTCCCCACCAGACCTGACTGCCACTGACAGAAACTGTTGAGGGACTGGTCAGCATGATGATTGATGGTCAAGCCCAGCTGGAAATGAAAGGAGGGAAATAGAGATACAGAGGAAGAGTTCATTCATCAATATCCAGTGCCCAGTGCAAAATGGTGCATTTTTAGCTAAATTGTCTGAGTCTACTTACCGGGTCCTGCTCCAGTAGCAACAAACTAACCACCACAATGTTGATATCCGTCCCAATGGTGCCATCTTTGAAAAGACTGGAAACCTGCACAAGAGCAGAAAACACTGTAAGCAGTACTATCCCACGTGTCACATCTAATATTCTAATATTCATGTTTTTGTCCGATCGTCCGATGCTCTCCACTTGTTGAGAGAGACACAAAGTTACGTTCAGCCTCAGTATGTAATTTCAGCTGCTAGGGTCTCTCACTCAAAACAATGAAAACAAAAGATGCAGTTTGGTGACGTAGTGAAGTAGCATCATGGCAGTTGTTGTCTTCATTGTTAAGCTAATGCATTCAAGTTTTATTCAAGTAACGTTCGCTGACTTCCTTCTTCTATCTCGTCATCAAGTGATTCCATGTCACCATTGGTGGCGACCAATTGGTTTTGATGACAGAATGAGGGAAACTTCTGACAAGCCACTATAACCTGCAAGACGAGGCTCACGTAACTGATGGAGACAGCTGACGGCATCTGTTGGCTACTCCTCGGTAGCCATGCTAGCTTGCTACCTTGTACTCAGACAATAGTTAATCGAGCGAGTACGTGAATAAGACAGCTGGAACGTTAGCAAAACTCTGGGAACAACACAGTAAAGCCTGCTAATCAAATGGTTTAGCAAGCTGACTCAGTAATGTGTGTTACACAGTAATATCTATCTTAAGTTTGCTAACATTTGCTGACATTAGCCACTAGAAGGTGCAAAGCAACAGCAGCAAAAGCTCACAGTATTTTGAATGGAGCATGTGTGTGTTTTAATGCTTATGAATTCAACTTTTTACTTGTAAGATCACAATTGAGCTATTTCTTCTTTTAAACGCTGCATATTCTGGTTGTAAGGGTTCCTTCAATATAAAAAAGCTACACATTTCCTTTCTGTATTACAGAAACCACGTACAGTCACGTGACCCTTGCCTTCCAGGTCATACTGGTCTGTTACGAGTCTCCCATGAGAGATTAATGAACAAGAACTGGGACAAACAGGGCAACACAACAGATTTTCCACATGTCTTCAAGCCATCACTACTGCATTTGTTACATGCCACCTCCTCCTGTCCTTCTCCTCCCCTGTCCCACCCTCACCATATTCATGACGGTGAGGACGTAGGTGGTGACGTTGTCCCTGCCATGTTTCTCCAGCATCTTCCTGTCTGCCACCACCAGGGTCTCCACATTCAGGCCCCCCACCCTGTTGGAGTTAATGGGCGATCTCTTTGCCCTTCCTGGCCCTTCTGCCTCAGGTATCGCGAACTCGTCGGGCATGATGAAACGGTCCTCAGCGGGAGGCTTGGGAGCATCTAGGAGGGCAAAAAGGGAAGAACGGAAGGGAGGAGAGACGGAGAGATTGTGAGGGAGAGACAGACAGAGGGAGAGAGAGACTTGGCAGCGAGGGTCAAATGAATGAACTGTCTTTCCTGGCTCGTGCCGGGCGATAAGCGTACAGGCTCTGGTGTTGAAAGGACAGGAAATTCACTCCCCACCCTGCTTCCTACCTCTCACCACTAGAAGGAAAGATAAAACTGCAAACTTGCCTGTGGGCTGAGTAGCCTCAGGCTGATGTGGACCTATTATACTGTGCACAATGCACTCAAAAATATTTAATACAGACATTAATCTTCTTAATGAATGCGTACATATAGAGACTGCAGTGGTTTAAAAAAAAACATCATAACTTTATATCTTTCAGGCTATGGAGCGGTGACTTGTTGGTATGTAAAATTTGTATGAAGGGTGCATATAATATCCTGACATCTCAGTATACAGTCAACATAAATACACAATTATCAGATGAAGTGCAAGGAATATAAGGTTCCCTTACATACATTGCTTGCGGCGTCCGCAGAAGTGTTGCCTCTGCAGCTTTCCATGCTGGTAGTCATGGTGATGATGCTGCTGCTGATGATGATTGTGAAGATACGGGTTGTCAGATCTGGAAGAACTGGTGCTAGATGGGCCGCTAGATCTTCTGTGGACAATGTGTTCTGCTGAGCGTTTGTAGACCACATGTGGGTGGTGACCGTCAGGGGTGCTGTAGTTGTGTAGTTCAGCCAGATGTTGGGGTAGCGGAGCAATCAAATACTCCTCCTGAGACACACGGATCAACCCTGACTGGAAGACACACAAAAGACATGGGTGATGAGTAAAATCCACTGATTACTCACAAAACCCCACAGAAATCTGTCCAGATTTGGTGGTTGGGTTCAGTCTGTGTGCTTTTTTGAATTAGTTCTTAGTTTTAGTCTGTGTGAATTTGTGAGTTTTGGAACAAATGTTCCTGCTGTGTATTTAATCATTGGTCTGTCTGCACCCTGTTCTACAATGGACATGTATGAAATCAATTGTTTGACAAGTGAATGTATACAATCACCTCCACCTTGCACTATAGGGATGGATTCTTGGATTGGAGGAGCTGCACTGTCAGCCTGGCCAACTCTGTGTAGCAATGTGCTTCAAAAAGAATCATCTATACTGTACATGTCACTAGTGGCACATGAACTGTTCATCATATGGCTCTTGAGTCACTGCTTTCAAAGAAAACATGTCTAGTCCACGCACAGACAGCTGATTTAATGACATAACATCCTACATATCATGCATTATCAAGCTGCAGTCATGTACCTCACCTCACAGCTGAAGTATCCAGCCGATGAGTGAAGCCAACAAATTGTCCAACTCTAACCAGAGGGGCAATACACATTTCACCTCTAACCCTACCCAGATCAGCCACACCTACACCTATCACCTAACTTAATCTGAACATTAGGCAGATGTGCACAGTGCAAGAGCGTACAGCTGTTGAGGGGTGGTGTCTTATTTGATTGGATGACGGAACAGCATGAAATTAACATTTATATGGTGAGATTACCTTTGTTTTTAATTGATTTGAGCACAAGCTAAATCATGTGTCCAATTAGAATGCGTTAAATCCAGGTTAGGACGAAACAGAATGCACTCAAAGCAGATTGCAGTACTTCTTGTTTGCTCTTAACTCAATGTCATCAACAACTCAACTTCACTGCTGCAGAAAAAAAATTGGAATGGATTCTGCCTTTGTATGCATGTTTCATCCATAGAAGAAGTATAACGAAAATGAATGTGGCCATCTTCCAACCATACTGTCATCATAACAGACAAGCTCAGTGTTTTGGGTCTCTGTTTTAGTCTGTTTTAGTCACGTGGCCTTAGTTGCCGTCTGAAGTGAGCTGCTGAACCCTAACCATTCCGTCTGACCGCAGGATTCTACCTAATTCACTGCATGACCCTCCAAATATACACAGAATAGCTGTGCAATCAATCACACACACACACACACACACACACACACACACACACACATGCATAAGAGCATACACTCACTGAATTGATCAGAAACACACACGTACACATACACCCATTGACCCAATGACCTCTGACCTCTGTGAGTGTGTGTGTGTGTGCCATCTACTTCCTCAGCAACCTACTAGCATGCATGTGTATGACAGTGTGTGTGTGTGTGTGTGTGTGTGTGTGTGTGTGTGTGTGTGTGTGTGTGTGTGTGTGTACGTGTGTGTGTGACAGGAGCCTGCTCCTGTTGAGCTGACCCCATTCCCCCCAGACTAGCAGGTGGCAAAATAAACAGGAGCAAGACAAAAGGGAAGCCATGGCGAGGCTCTTGTTGTCAAAACAGTGCCTGGATACATGGCAGGCTGCCATCATCAGCCCCATCCATTCCTCTAACCATCCGTCCATCCATCCATCCATCCCTCTAACTGTCCAGCTGCCAGCACATCTTTCATCTGTACATAAATCATCTCCTTCCATCAATCTTCTATGGTGCAATGGGACATTTTACAGGAAGTTAACTGTCAAACTTCATTATTTTGACTACATGTACGGTCCACATGGTCCGGTGGTCAGGAGTTTTGTTCTGCAGTGTCAATGGTTTGAACCCAAGCACATCAGTACCTGCCAAAACAACCTTGAGCTAGATACTTCACAGCTAACCGCTCCCGTGGGATCGCAAGGAAAGGCTCAGCCTACAAGCACAGGGTGGAAAGAAAGCTTCCCCCTGGGTCATGAATAAAATATATCAAATCAAAGACTTGAATTAAGAGAGAGAAAGACAAGGTCCTTGGCAAAAGTGACTGCAGCTTCCCAAAATAGATTGGAATTCAAAACAGAGCTCGAGGAGGTCAAAGGAGGCGTCTCCCATCAGCACACAGTGCTGTCGCCTCTCATTTGCCCATCTTTTCATCTGTCTTTCTGTCTGGCATTTACAACAAACCTGACATGTAAAAACATACACCCCATTAAATATTCTGCTTTTAAAGATGAAAAGCTTTGAATTTTTTTATTCGTCTGACAGGTCCTTCCGTCAAACAGTATCAGCGTAATCATCCCACAACACTGGGAAATCATTTCATAATTTTTTCTCCACTCAGCTAACACCTTTAGAACATTACACCGACCTCATTAAGATTATATAAAAATAAGCTTGACTTTAATGTGTTTTCGCAGCACATATCATCCAATGCCGTCATACAGAAGTGGTGTGATTAGTGACGGACACCCAACCTGCCTGGCAACCACTGCATTCCAACAATAACACCATGAAAGTTACTCACAACTGCTACTAACATACAACTCTCTCTCTATCACACTCTCTCACTCTCACTCACTCTCTTTTGCTGTGTCACCACATCTGCCAGCTCTCCACTTTCTTTTCCAGCTGTTAGCAGATGGAAGTGTCTGTGATCATAATGACAGGAAATTCATCCCATCTGCAGTAATAATGGAGTTGTGTGTGTGTGTGTGCATGTGTGTGTGGATTAAATTTTCTTTTGTCAGCATGTACTGTATGTTTTAGTGAATACCAAAGACAGAAGAGCTAATAAAACATAACAGTCGCCTGCTTTTCAGACCTAACAAAGCAACTGCATGAGTGGATCAAGTGTGATGTAAGGATTCATAGTTGTGCAGCAAGAGGCCACAGATACTACACACACAGAGGGCAACACTACACTATCACATGGGTACTGCAAGAAATGTGATTGGTCAGCCAGGACTGCCAGCATTTTCATTTCATTAGTTAGTAGATATCGGTGAAGTAAAATATGTCAGATGACTAAATCCACTGGTGATCTCTGGCAATTTCACTGCTTAAATATCACAGCCATGAAATTTTTGCCCCAAATGTTTGTATATATTTTTAAATATAAGTTTAAAGTATGAAGCATCTTGCAGACTATAGATGCACAACATTGTTTCCTGTGAATAGGTGGAGTTGCATAGAGGTTCACAAAGTTTAAAGGCACCAGAGAAAGGCTGTAGGCTGCAGCTGTAGCGCTGATACGGCAGACCTCTAGTTATCTCTGCACATCAACACTTGTAAGACTTGGCTAGATTAGAGGGATGAGCACTCTCTGCTAAACACCGCTTTACTTTCCTCCCACGTTTACCTGCAGACTCACACAATTTCCTGTCTCTTACACACAGATTCACACAGTCAGATTACAGGTTGAACCAAGTCACCTCCAATCAGCAATGGCATTATTTTCTGCAAGGGAAAAACTAGGGTTAAAAAAACCCACTCAGGACTTTTCCCTTTCCTCGAGTAGAGCCAGGACAAGCCACTCCAACAAAGTGCTCTGCGTCTTTGGCAGCATAACGGCTTGTGTCAGGAGAGACGGGATCTTTAGCTCGTCTCTGTATAAACTGTAGCCTCTTTTAAGGTTTCCTACCATGATATTATAAGGCAAATGAGTGAGTGCTTACATGCTGTTAAAGACTAGTGCCGAGCGGCGAGAAGCCCCAAGCTGGTGATTACCAAGCTCTAAAGCACATCTGCACTCCAGCTCAGCAGAGAATCACGTGAACACAGTGTGTGGTGAGGGGGAAAATCATACAGGAGCAGAGAGGCCCCTCAGGCATCAAACATATTCAATAGAATCACAATCTGAGTAATTACAGTTTGCTCAAGCGAATTATGTGTATTTAAAATGGGGTAAAAAATGGATAGAAGAGAGATGGTAATTTTGGATCTTGGATCAGAAGACAGACAAGAGCCAGGCAGCAATGATAGGGTGTAACATCGGTATGAATTTCCCCTCCTTTAACTTCAAATTAGAGTATTTCACAGTGGCATTCATAGAAATACAACAGGATTGGTGAACTGCAGCCGGGCCATTAGCAACCACTCCATTAGTGATAGTATGTCTAGTAGCTGTCTTCATGTGCGACTGATTAGGATCTCAATGTGTCAGTAGCCCAGGGTCTTGCAGTCCTTGTTTGGGCTCACTAATTGTCTTTGAACAACCTACTGACACCCTCCGAGCATGGTCTGGGGAAGACAGCAGAGGTGGGCACACAGAAAGACACAAAGTGATGGTGCTGGATGAGTCTTTTGTCATTTGGAGCCTTTGGGCACCGTCCCACTCGTTATCCCATGTAGACACAGCAGGGAACAGGAGGACTACTCCCACACCAGTCCATACAAATGGAAACGTCCTCCTTCAAAGTGCAGCTAATTGCACTATAACTGGGTTACAGTGCAGCCCTCACACTTCTACCGACTTAGAAATGTAGCGCTGCTGTGATGCAAATGATGTGAAAGCGGAATTTAAATCAACTTAAAGCTCCTTAATTCTGCTGAAATGCACACTGATGAGATGCAATTTACGTGACAGCAACTTTTCCATTTTCCACCAATAGCACGTAGGGCGGTTACAGAGATGGAAAGACTGCTGTCTCTACGTATCGGCCTGTCACACCCTAACACCCAGAGGAGCTGAATGAACTGCAGGGTGTAAAGGAAGCAAAAAGATTTACTCTTTGGAAAAAGGAAAACAGTGTTTCTACAGTCGGTCATCATATCCAGTGATGGTAAAATGGTATATGCAAATGCATTAATCCATTCAATCGCTGATTTTAAGTCTCATTGATTTTAAAAGTCCAGGACTGAAAAAACAAAAGTTAGCATGACCCATACTCAAATGGCCATAATTATGTCACAGCATAAGACCATTGTTGGGGGAAAAAAAAAATCTGACTTTTCCTTTACCGGCTGGCTGCAACCAAAAATCAGACAATAATGCCTGCTTCTTGTAATTGGCCAGGTGTGCACAGGTGTGACAATGGGGAGAGCTCTGAATGCTCTCTCAACTGTTTTCTCTGCATTCCTCATGTTTCTGCTTTGGCGACCATCCATGGATTGTGCTGACTGCACCACCCCCCTTACTGTTTGCACTGATAGAGGCAATTTAATCTCAGTAAAGAAAAGACACAAAAGAACATCTGGATCAAATTCCAAACAGCAGATAAAACAGATTCATAGATCATCACTTCACTCCTCCAATTCATGTTTTCATATTCTCACAGTTGGTCTTAAAGCTAATGCTTTATGATGACTGACATCTCATCGTACCATCAGAGGTAGACACTAAGAGACAAATTAGCTTTTTGGACAATTTGGGCAACACTTCATTTGCCCTCTGACCCGCAGCATTCACCAAGGTTGCATCCTTTTTACACAGCGTACAAGACCACTGACACAACAACACAACCATATCTGGTCACATAACCAACAATAACAATTAGAGATTCCAGGAGAGAACGAAGGCCATCGTAGCCAATTGCTGCTGCTTAAGACCTCGTTATTGACCCGACACCGAAACTTCCAGAGATGACAGCATCTGCTCCTCTGGTTCTGCATGGCCAACAGTGACAGCATCCCCTCTCAACAGTCCGAAACACTTTCAAAGAAGGACACCATTGCTATACACCAGGGAGGTCCAGGTTTTCAACATTTAACAGCACTGTGTGTTATTTAAAAGAAGAAAGCTTTGAGCTTAACTTTTATTCCTACCATCAAAGGCCAAATAAAAAGACCAGAAAATAGATATTAAAAAAGCAGCCATTGCCAGGTTTACTGTGAGCCTGCACTGTTAGACCACAGCACCATTAAATGCTGTTCAGTGGCAACAATAGCAGGTCAGATTTGATGTATGGGCTCTGTTTGTAGAAGTCGCAGCATCCACTTGAAGACTTCAACACCAGCCATTAGTCTTGTGTGAGAAAGACCTTGCACAGACTCGGAAGGACGTACAAGCACACACACATACACACATATGCACGCAGACCTTCTGTTTTTTCTCCCCATTTCACACACACAACATCCCACACCCATGCTGAGCGCCTGACCCCCTTCTCCTGCTGGCATCTAACAGTGGGCACTACATCACTGTCAGTGTCCAGACCACCAGGGAACGGCTCCGGGCCACTCTCCTCTTGTAGAGCCAAGCTCCGAGCTCCTCCGTGGCCCAGCCCCGTCGCTGAATTATGGCCAAGCCAGAAAAGCATATTGTAGTGGGGAGACGTTCCAATTTGTCGGCCTTTACAGAAAACAGACAGGTACAAATGGACCAAGCGCTGGCTGGATATTGGTCATTCAAGTGTCACTTTAACTCCGTAAAAGCCTCTGGGATTTGGAGCGAGCTGACAAACATGCACACATCATACAGCATGTTGTCTCTGTTTTCAGCCCAACAGATGAGAACTCATATACAGTATTGTCTCAACTCCATGAGGAGTCTTATGGGATTACAACATCTACACATGTTAAAAATTCAGTCTTTAAATGTATGCTGTTGGGCCAAATACTTTTACTTTCCATATGTAGCTTACAGACAGTTTTTCATTTCAATCCCGTACAGCAGTTTGGGAGTAAAATTGACTTTCAAATCATCTATTATCCCTGAAATACATTCAATTTTACAAGACAGCCGAGGAACTTAAGAGGCTTTCCCGCCAGCGACGGTGACTTCAAGAGAAGATGTCACATTTTCTCGACAAGCAATGCAGCTCAGCCTCTCATATATTCACACTGAGATGTGTTCCACAACCACAAAGCCCTCCTCAGGCTACAGCACACCCAGCATCAATGGCGAGTCACGGGAAAAGAGCAAATGCCTTTTTCACACCTCAGGGAGCCCCATGTCCGGTAGGGACAGACAGAGGTCGTAGGTTGAGCTCCCCTCTTACAGCAGTCGCTGATGGTTGCCACAACACGCGGCACCGTGTCAACGACGGCCATCAGACAGGTTTGATCTGAGCTGCTTGAAAAGATGAAGGTGGCTGGAGGAGAGAAAAGACTGTGGGTGTGTATTGACACTTTCTCCAGTGTTTCTTTTACTCACACGTGGGTGCGCAAACACACAAGCCATAAACTGTGATACCTGGGGTCGTTAGGCCAACTCCCAACACACATCAAGAATACTCTACCAAGAGCTGCCATTATTGGAAGCTCAGAAGAACTAATGATGCATTTCTCTAGAAAAGAGACACTTTGACACAAAGCACATCAGAATGTGCTGGTTGCTGATGTGCAAAGAATCTCAAAAATCAACCAGCAAAGTATGTGAACTCAAAACAAAAGCTGCTTTCTCTTTGTCGATCTCTGTCTTTTTGTCTGTGCTAACCATCCAAATATCTGGCTAAACTGCTGCTGAGACAAATTAGACTGTATGAGGCAGATCCCGACGTATCTCGTCTCATGATAAACTTCGTTTCCGGACGACGTGTGAATGAGCGCCTCTGCTCAGCTTGCCTGAGGCTTAACATATTTTATGACAGTGTAATGATTTCTTCTGACGTTAGAGGAGTCAACCAGCTGCTACCAACAAGAGCAGGCAAAATAAGACAATCACTGTCGTTTCTCACAGTTCACTTTTACACCTCTGCTGTTACTCACACCTGGATACCGTGCACTGAAAAACAAGTAAATGACACTGTGCTCTAATTGTCAAACGAAGGCGTTCAAATTGCTACAGGAAGAGGAAAACCGATCACTTAAATTGCACCTATTGGTCACTCTGAACCGAAGAGCTCAGTTTCCATAGAGCTAACCTGTCTCTGACCTGGCCTGCAGGGGCTTGGGAAAGGTCACAGTAAAGGTCATGGCCAGCACGGCCACAACCTGACATAGCCACCCTCGCATCGGGGGGCATGTGACACTCAAACGTCTCAGTGATGAGGACTGCAAAGTCATGACCTGAGATGTTATTTATAGCAGTCATACTGGGCAGCTTCAAAACCGTCCACCTAGTCCTACACAATACTTGCATATGCAAATTACAAACATGACCATCATAAAACAGCTGCAGTGTACAGCACTCCAACACTGACGTTCTCCATGAGCGTGTGGCTGCCAGGCTAAAAGACTAAATAGAAATTTTAAATGCAGGCATCTGCAGAGAGTTGGGTATCACATCTTGATGAGAAAGTTTGATGCTGGGCCTTGACAACATATTGCATCTTAGGCCATTCGCCATTGGTTTAAAGAGCATAAAAAGAAAGGAATATATCTTAATATTGTACGTCTAGGCCTGAAACAATTAGCCAATGAATTGATTTGTTGATCAAAAGATAAAATGATTCCCTATTTTTATAATTGACTAACTGTTATTTGTCAAGTACAAGTGCCAAACACTTGGTGGTTCTGTTGTGTGTTTTTGATTTGAACATGAGTTCAGGTTGAGTTCAGGACTGTTGGCTGTACATTATATGTTATTTTGCTATTTTCTGACACTTTGTAAAAAAATGAAAATCAGTATTCTCACACCATCACAACACTGCAAATCCAAATGTGTATTTGAACTGTTTCACTGTTTGCCTTTTTGTCTCTCTGCTGTACTTTGTCATTCATTCATTCATTCACAAGCTGCCCAAAAACATTTCTGACTCCATTCTGAGGATCGAGAGACAGATTTTCTCACAGACACCAGCGCAGGCAGCGCAGCTCTCAGATCTGCCCTCGTCACCCCTGGGAGAGGAATCCTATCCTGGGAAGGGGCTGGAAGGACAGAGTGGAGCAGTAAATCACTTCTCTTCTCTGCATTCTGAGTGGCGAGCAACCCTGAACTTGCACTACATGGTAAGAACCTGTGAGAGTCCAGGTTACACCCCTCAACCACGCACCCACCCCCATTCACATGAGCAGAGAGGATTGGGGTCAACCAGCAAAGCGACCTCAGATGAGAAATCCTCAAAAGAAGAAAGAGA
Organism: Chelmon rostratus; assembly: GCF_017976325.1. Taxonomy (NCBI): domain Eukaryota; kingdom Metazoa; phylum Chordata; class Actinopteri; order Chaetodontiformes; family Chaetodontidae; genus Chelmon; species Chelmon rostratus. Next base: position 6,226,948 of record NC_055658.1, read on the forward strand.
GAAGACCACCCCCCCTCCCCCAAGCACTCCACTTCTCTTACAAATCACAGAGCATTACATCTAAAATGACATCCTTTCATCTCTCATGCAAAAGAGGGACAGACAGCTTCATTTCACTCAGATACACGAGCGTGGTGCTTCATAAGGACACAGAGAATGTAATTAAAAACCAACAAATAACACCATGTTCAATTAATGGGGATTTACAGTAGAAAATCCCTCTTTGCCAGTCATCCATCCATCCACCCATCCTGCCCTGCTCTTAATACCATCTCGCCCTGGTCCTCATTTAAACAGCTGAATCCCACTTCCATCTGCTTGGTCTGGGCCAGGGTGAATGTTTAAAACAGGCCTTGCCTCAGTTTGGCCCAGTAGCTGGTGCTGACACCTTTACTGCTGCTATTAACAAGCGGGTCAAGTCCAAAAACCCTATTCCAGACACTTCGTTTTGGCCTTTATCCTCTTTCTTCGGCTCTGCTGAATAGAGAACAATGACATGAAGTATGGGCAAGCTCTTTTTCTTTCTTCCTCCCCTTCTCTTGCTCCCAGTTTCTTCTCCAAAGCCCTTTGACATAAACAGTCCATCTCTCAACCCTCTATAGCGAGACCATCCGGCCTCCCTTCCAGACAATGAATTCACATTATTCTTGCACAACACTTTCTCTCTCTAGTGCTGCACTACCGGCCGAGCTCGCTTCTCATTCATTATTTCACCCACTTTGCTTTTCTCTCTCTTGTGTCTTCGTGGATCTCCTCGTCTCCTTGTCCTTTTTTCTGACTTGTTCCTCTTTAGCATTGTTTTTAATCCCACCTTAATCTCTTTCTCGAGTCCGTTACTGCATCTAGCAGGCTTCAGTGGCTCTTTCCCTCATTTGTACTTAATCCAAATATTCTGGGTGGAGGCCTTGATGGAAAGCAAGGGTCAACTGCTATCGTTCTTATAAGCCTCAAAGCAGTCCACACATACACACACACACACACAAAGACTGATGCACTAAGAGAAAGAGACAGAACGAGGAGGGAAAGGACCAGAATTCCCTTTTGATGCACTTGTCATTCATTCACCTTTCATTTTTCTAACAATGTTGCTTATCCATAGTCCATTTAACAGGCGGAGTGAACATCCAACCAACAATGGCCCTGAGGTTGGACTTGGAGAGGAAGAAGAAAAAAAAAACTAGGCAAAGCTTGGGAGGAGTAAAAAATAGATCAAAGTGTTCGTCCCGGCCCATTCAAATGCAATCACGACCCAATCACATTGTGTTCTCTGAGCGCTTTTAAGAGAACGGGTCAGTGGTGTTTTATTGTGAGTGGGAGCTAGCCTAATGAAAGGGACAATGCGAAGATTAGCAGTGCCAGCCAGGCGGCTCAAACTTCACCCTGGCTTTAATTGCTGCAAACAAGAGGAGATGTAGAGGCAGGGCAAACAGAGGACAAAAGAGCAGGGCGAGCGCAGAAGGAGGAGGCAAGAGGAGGTATGAAGGCTGGATGATAAATGGAAGTATGGCTTTTATGGAGGTGTAGTGTGTCCATTTGGCCCAGGCTGGCGGAGGATGTGTCAAGGAATGTGTGTGTGCACTGGTGGGCCAGAGGATCCAGGTACCTCATAAACCCCCAATGAGAGCAGAGGATCGCGAAATTACAGAGTCCATGCGCTTCAAGGAAAAACATCTCCACCTCGATTGTGAAGAGTTCACACAAATCAAAGTCAGTATCTAAAGCCCAAACACAGCATCACTGATGACATCACTTATGTGAGTTGGTTTTGCTCTGAAATAAAGTGAAGTCAGCACAGCCTAAGAGGTTTAGGTTTTAATTCTGAGACAGAGAACATTAATATCGATCTTCGGCACGCGTGACAAATACGGAGCTGGAGTCACAACATGTTTAGCTTTGTTAGCAAAAAGGCTGGAGGCAGACGAAAACAGCTAGCCAATGTGGCTCTGCTCAACTGAAAAAACACACCTACCAACACCACCAAAGCTGAGTGAAACTGAAGGAACAGCAATGTGAAAATGACCATCTTCGATTTCAGGATGAGCTACGTGTCAGTGCTGTTCTTGAGAAACAACAGTTTGGCACACTTCTATGCATTTCAAGCCTAGGGTTAGCATGGTTAGGCCATGTAACACCCTGAAAATACATTTCTGTGTATGTACAAATGAGACACGATATGCTAAATAATGAGCTTGAGAGGTGTTGGTAAGCTTTTTATTACTTTGGAGGCTTTGTTATTTCCATGCATTTCCACCGTTTAAGCTAGGCTAGCCCCAAGACCTCAGCCCTCGTTAGCTTCAGATAGCATTCTCTTTACGCAAACATGAGGAGAAAAGTCTAAACATTTTTTCACCTGTTGCACAGCATCAGGTTTCAAGGTGTTTTCTTGACCCCTTAAATGCTGTCTGTCTGTCCGGAAAAGTGGCATGTTTGCTCAAGGCTACAACAGCGTTTAAATCTTATTGGACTCCTGCAGACCGCGCTAGTCACTACCGCAGCCAGCGCAGCGGCACAAGGCGCATTCCACTGACGAGGAAAACCACAGTAGAAATACTGAATCTAAATGCTCATTCTGTCCCAGGCAAACATTTTATCATTTCAGACAGAAAACAGACATCTGTGAGATCACAGGAATACTTTTGAAGGTGCAACCTGCTACTGGATAACAGGTAAAGCTGACTAAAAGGTTCGACTTTGCCTGAATCGTGGAGTAACATACGTGCATACGTACGGGGCTAAAGCTAGGCTAAACCCATCCATAATAAACACACAGACCCAAAGCTGACATTCAGCTTCTCTTCTCACTCTCTGAACGGACACAATTAAGTAAATTTCCCAAAATGCTGAGATATTCTTTCTAATATTTATTTACCAGTGGGTGTAGTGACTGAGGAAAAACCACAGAGACATACATGGAAAATGTAAAACAATCTCCACACTTGTAAGCTATCATACAGTGAGTGCTGGTGTGAAAAGCTGGACTTGAGGGCCAGCTAGGCTGTTCAGCATGTCACTTCCAAAGCCAGTGTGGATCAATGTTGTCTTTTCTTTTCTGTGGATGCCCTGTCTGCAACAAGCTGACAAAATCAGTTCCCAGCAGGTGTTAATTTTAAAACCGGCACACATGACAAATAGACACTAAAGGTCGATCCAGTCTTCCTCAGACTGTCCTCTCTGATCAGTACAATGGGCGTGTTTGTCATGTGTGTTGGCGTTACAATAAACAGTTAAACTGAATTATGGCCTTTCTCCATGTGCTGCACAGTCAGCAGTGTAACTTTTCTTTTCTCTCCTGCTCTCCTCCTTTCATCCTTTCATTCTCTCTTTTCCGCTCCTCCCAATGTTCAAAGAAACGCCTGACAAAGCACTAGAAACCGATGCTTACACTCATGGGCAATGATGTCATGTTACAGTTCACCCACAATATTAGCAGGGTCTGAAATGCACACACAATGATGCATCAAAACAACTGGGTCATTAGAGGAGAGAGGGCTTTCCGGGCATAAAGGCATGGAGGTTGAAGTAGGGGTGGAGTACAAAATCTGCTGGGTGAGAGCCTTTTATTTCCAAAATGTCCTCTCAACTTTTCAGATAATGAAAAACATTCCCATTAGCATGTTTGAGATCATTTCAGCTGGTTTTGAAAAGTTGAACCAACCCAAGGGAAAGTCAGTTTTCTCAAACCATGGAGAAACCATGTCATCAGATTAAAGAAAAAACATAAAAAGAGTGCAGAGGTTTTCACATGACAAAACCTTGCAAGGCCTCAAGAACCAAGGAGTTAGTGGCAGACACTTACGAGTCCAGAGCACGTCGATATGGCTGCAGAGGAGGCCGACAGGTTACGGATAAATCCTTGATAAAGGCAGCCGTGAAACCCTACGTCACCCATCACTGTGGTGGTGCCATCCGAGCCGAGCGTCTGCACGGTGAACCCCGGGCCGACCACGGATGATGGATGTAGGTCCAGGTGCATGTCCTGCCCGAAAGCCGAGAGCCGGTAGTGCAGAGAAGGAGAGAGGGACCTCCTGCTGCGATGGCTTCGCCGGGTCACATCGTGCGTCAGGTACCCTCCCTCAGAGTCCACCTCCACCGGGGTTACAAACACATAGTCTGAGCAGAAGAGGGATGGAAAGGACGTCACATGAAAATATACCAAACACTCATATACCTCTGCTCCACCAGTTGCTTTGTCGGTGATTTGTGTTCTTTGGCATACACACTTTCTAACATCCTGCAGTTATTTCTGACTTTTTCCAGGTTACACTTGGCCAAGATGCATTCCCCTCTTGCTTACATGTGACAGCGGAGAAAGTGACTATCACACCATACTAAAAGTCTAAAAATAAGTAAGTAAGCTGCTGTAGTTCAAAACACAGCATCTGGTGATTGATTTGCATTCTGGTTTTATCCACTGAAAGCTAATATTGGTGGACACGCTGATTTGAAGGAAAACTATGTCTTTCTGCACAAACAGTTGCTGGTTGTCAACTACAACAGGTGCAATCAAAATAGCTTAACACACGTGTAGCCAGGTATTACAACAAATGCACCCAGAGGGACAAGATACATCACCAGCACCTAAACTGGCTACTGTCAGAAGTGTCGGTAAGAAACAAAACCTGTCGGTGAAACGACAAGCTTGTGTTTGGGTGAAAGGTTCAGCGCCCAGCTGTTGCTCAGAGCTCAGCACCTCATATGGATCACACATGGCTTTGAACAGAAGCCATAATGCCAACATCACGCTTTCAAGCATGTCAGATGTGGGTCAATTCTTCAGAAGCAGGGGTGGTAAATATTAGGATGTTCTGATTTCATGCAGCTGTCATGGTGTTCAAGTCAAACGAAATGCTAAAAGGATTTATTTACTAACCATTTCAATACAGTAGAATAGCGAGAGACACCTTGGTAAAAGCAGAAACTATAACAATTCCACATGTTTTCATTGTCTTCTTTCTTTCAGCCCTGTTCAAGGCTCTGACTACTGCAGAATCAGGATGCTGCCTTCACAACTGAAGGAAAAGTGCACCTCTCTTCTTCGCTCAGTAAATCAAAGTATGTAAATCATCTCAACTTGTTTCCTGGGTTTCTACAGGTCACAGCTGCCAGGCGGGAATCCCTGAGTGTGCACTGAACAGAGCCATGCAGCGGTAAGCACACTCCTAAACAGGAGTTCTTAACTTTTTTTTTTTTTGCTAAATAAACTGTAGAAATGGGCCCCAATAGACAATGAAATTGCAACATTCCTAATTGTTACATTCAAGACCATCTTTCCAATAACTGATCCCACCACTGCCATACATCTCATTTTACTCACAATCTGTCTACAAACATGGATTCATGCCAGCTGGAGGAAACATCCAAAGATGTCTAACGACAAGCACTCACCCTGATTTAATCCATGGCTGTCGCTGGCTGAGTAGCTCGCCCACACGGTGTGGGAGGTGTGGGAGCAGTAAATGTGCAGCGTCTGCAAAACAAAAAAAAAAAAAAAAACAAAGGGAAAAAAAAAACCTCATAAATGGACAGGTAACAACAGGTTGCAAGCACTGACTGAAGTAGAAGCCAAAAGGTGATAAATGGGCTTTCTCTGTTCAAACATGTGTTACACATGAGTTTAATTTGGGATGACAACAACTTGTCTTACTTTTCACCACAATCAGTGACCACAGCAGTGTAGACACGAGTTTGTTGTTGACATAAACCATGCTGAAAAAAAATGTTTGTTTGTTTTGGTTGCAAACCAGATTGGTGCATGTGTTCGGTTAAAGGGTGTATACACTTCTAGTAAAGAGCCACATGCCTTGATAATATTCCAGGATAAGAGGGTGGACAGGAGCTTGAGTGAGGTGCAGCCGACCAGCGGGATGGGTAAAGTCCATATCAGAAGAAAAAGGCAATCCATGGTGATGGCACGCACGCTTACACCTCCCCCGTTACCTCCTAAAAGAGCGCAAAAGTAGTAATAACCTGCGATAACGCATAATGCAATGTGCGCGCATTGTTCAGTAGCTCTGTCCCCCGCTTTGCTCGGTCAGGTGAAGTCGGCAGGTTGCAGCAGCCGGTGGTGCGCACAGACGCAACGCGCACTCATGAGTGTGTGTGTGAGTGTGTGTGAGTGTGTGTGAGGAGGAGCGGCAGGTAGCGGTGTCGGGGATCACCGGGAGGAGCGCTGACTGAGCACTCAGCCCGGCTCTGCGAGAGCCGGCCTGCAGGATGGAGCACAAGTCAGCTCCCAGCAGCCAATCAGCGCGCAGCATCATTTACCACGCGCAGATGAAAGAGAAGAAAAAGAGATTCTCCTCTTGCCACACTCTTGGCTCTTGCTACCTTCAGGTGCCGCTCGTAAATCTCCATTTTGAAAGTTTCGTGGTCACAGACATGACTTACTGGTGTTACTTTTCTTTGCAGTGGCAAAATGAAGGGAAAACACACATCAGGCACGAGACTATGTCAGTTCTTCCATTTAGCTTTAAAACGTGTAATAAAGACCAGAACAAAATGCAGACAATACAACAAACTGTGTTTGTCTCTTTTACTACCGTTTGTGGTGAAACTGAAAGCTACTTGATACTTCTTTGCCACTTTTCAGAGGGATTTATTGTACTTTTTGCTCAACTACATTTATCTGCTATGGTTAGTGGTGTTTTCAAAATGAAGACAGGAAAAGAAGCATGTGATAAGCTTATAAAATAAAATATACTGTTAAAACTTAAGAGGATCTCAACCTTTTTGGCTTGAAGAAAACAGTGGCCACTTGGGGTCCAATGTAACTTGTACTTGCAGTGGAGTGTTTTTACATTGTTGTATTAATGCTTTTGCTTCAGCAGAGGAGCTTAATACTTCCTCCTCCACGGCGGCAAAGACTTCAGCCAAATTCATGTACCTTTCAAATCTCCCCCCATTTTTTGCAACAAAAAATATACAGATCGGCCAGATGGTGGTGCTATAACAAGTAAATGTAAACCACTAGCACTTGAATCTAAACTTGCAATGTTTACATTCCCTGGCTCAACACAAATGTACCGCACATAATAATTTCAGCACTGGCTTGTTTCTGAATTTTTATTTCAATTTTTTGAAATTTGAAAGTTTTCAAATTCTGGACAGCACATACACACCTTCTGGCTTCTAGCCATACTCTACTGGATGAACAGTAACTGGTAACATGCATTCATTACTAAATGTCTTTATTTAATCACAAGTTTTAGTACTGTGGGGGTAATTGATGTAAATGGTTATCATAAAGACATTTTAGTTTAGTGTTAAAGGTCTTTTTTGGACATTTATTTTCCAACATGTTTTCATGTTTATTGGAAAGAAAATACAGACTGACCAAAGAAAGAAAAAAAATTAATGAAATCATTCTCATTACCAGACTTGTAACTGCATCAGGTTTGCATTGTGCCACAAAAGTGTAAAAAAGAAGCATTCCAGTTGAGGTGCTCTGCAGGCTAAACACTGGTCACAACTGAAGGACAGAAGAATCTGAGGCACTTCAAAGTCTTAAATAAGTACAAGTGCCTTTACTGGATCGTGGCTTGAAACCATCATGTTTCCACTTCAAAACAAGTCTTCATCAGGGTGTGTCATACCCACACATTTGGTCACAGTCTGTGTTCAATGGCAACTTGTGTTTTTATTGTCCTGCAACTCTGCCTCAGTCTGTGTTCACCATGTAGCAAAATGTTACACAAAGGATTCTTCAGAAGTTTTACTTGTTGTGGTTGGGCTGCACATAAACAACTGGCAGCTAGGATGCACAAACAAAGAAGGAAGCAGATTTACTGAATGCTGCTTAAGGCTCAATACTTACCCATCTAGCCTAGCATGATCATTTGCAGGATTCCCTGAAGTGCGTCAAACCATATTAGTCACCGTTTCATCTGTAAATGTGGATCTGACAGCGAAATATTTTATCTTAGGCTTACAAATAACATCCTGCTTTCATCACATCAGCAACAAAAACAATCAAACAATGCATGTGAATAAAGTCCGAAATCAAAGAAGAAAACAAGACCAAATGAGGACAAATGCACAGGAAGTAAAACAAATACAGACCTTAGCTTAACAAAAGCAAGACAAAGGATGGTTTATGTTGGTCTTGCAAATGTGGTCTGCATGTGTTCTGTGGTGCCTAAAATTAATTCTGATATAATAATGTTTTCTGTAAGCGTGGACTTACCTGGGTCACCCACCTTAAAATTCAGATTTTTCTGTCAGCCTTTGCTCTACTCAGTTCTTCCCACTTGCAGCTGTGTTGACGATTAGTCAATTAAACTAGCCAGAATGGAGACATGTTGTTTAAGAGTCACATAATTAAATCTGCCCTGCCGAAGTGATAGATTGCACACACTTCAGTGGCTCATGTTGTTAAAGCATGTGTGTAATCCTAATTGTTGTGAACAGGTGGTCCCGCAGTCGCCTTTTCCATTCTGGTGGCTTGCAAACACCTGGATAGCTTGCTGGAATGCACCAACAGACACACAGCTGAAGAGTACAGCCAGCTCGCTACACAGATATTCACACTCTGCCGAGCATAATAAGGCTTCTCACAGCTCTTGCCAGCTTTTCTGGCAGAAATAAAACATCACCTTAATAACCCCTCAATATTCTCATGGGGCTTATGGAAGTCTGCACTACTGTTTATACTGACCAAATCATTCGTAGCATTTTTTATCATCCATGGTAATATTCCTACAAGATAAGATAAGATAAGATAAGATAAGATAAGATAAGATAGCAAAATAGGATAAATAACAGCAATATACAATACAGTAAGTAAAATAAGACAATGGTTGAGTTGATATTGTAGCATATAGACAATACTGATATTGCACAGTTTAGGTGTGTGTGGTCTACAGGGAGCAGTGTTGAGTGTAAAGTCTGACAACTGGAGGAAAGAAGGACCTATGGTATCTCTCCTTCACACACTTCACCAAAGGATGATAGCTTAGCCATCATCCTCCTTTCCTCCTGCCGCATCCACTAGTTCAGGAGGCATCCCAGGACAGAGCTGGCTCGGTCCTCAGGAGTGCCTCCAGCACTCAAAAGACCTGAGTTACCTCAGCAGACACAGTCTGCCCTGGCCTTTCTTATATAGTGCTTTTGTATTGTCAGTCCAGACCAGTTTATTATTCAGGTACTTGTAAGATTCCACCATCTCTTCACTGGTGTAGGAGGAGAGTGTTTGCACGTGCAGAAGTCCACCACCAGCTCTTTGGTTTTCCTTGCATCGATCTGGAGGCGGCTCCACTGGCACTAATCCACAAATCCCTGGCTCGATTCTCTGTACTCCCTGTTGTCCCCATCTGTAATGATGCCATGATTGCATAGTCATCAGAGAGCTTTTGCGGGTGGCAGCTTGCTGATTTTTGTGTGAGGTCTGTAGTTTGGAGGGTGAAGAGTGATGATGTTGTTCTGCACCATCTTTGTCCTGTAGCTGTTTTATCCATCCATGATCCTCCTCCTCAGCTGTCTCGACACATTCTTCAGTTCCTCTTTGTTTTCTGGCATAAAGACCTTCTTTTTTAGCTTGAAGAGAGTATTCCCCACACAGAAGTTGATATAGTCCGTGTGTTAGATTGTCAGTGTCCTCCCCATGAACATCACAAAGTGCTTACCACACAGTTATTGCCGCTCACTCCATCCATCTTTTTGGGGACAGATCTCATATTCCCCATGATGATCGAGGGGAGGACTGGTCTGGAACAGCTCCTCCTTGTGCAGCAGTTTTATGGCATCTTGCTAAAAAGTAATAGGATTACAAGTAAATCCTCCTCATTTATTGATCCTGATAAGGATTTTTTCTAATGTAAGCCCCATTAAACTTAGATAAGATGATTTAACCAACACATGTCTCGTTGAGATGAAACACAGACTTGGAGAGCTTCCCACACTGTAGAGTCACTGACACTGATGGGATTGATTGTTGAAGTTTTCTCCAAAATGCCTCCAGCATGCAAACAAAACTTTTTCAAAAGAGCAAGAAGTCACTATGTGTTACCAAAAGAAAGCCATAGACCACATATATCTATTAAATTATCTGTTGATGGACTTTATCCCCTTTGTACAATCACTCACTCACTCACTGTGACAGTATTTGGAACAGCAAATGTATTCTAATGAAGAAGATTCATACATAATTAGATTAAACTAACTTCTTAATTTCAGTTATTTGCTTTTCTCAGTTGTATTGTAATGAACTCTCAAGTTCATGCTCTACGGATGCCTGTTTGAATGTTTGTATTGAATAAAGTGATAAAAGATAAACCAAAAAAAACCCTCTAAAGCATCATGTGTGCATTGTGCACCGAATCTCAAAAACTGGAAGCTGCACGAGCCCACATCGCAACGACTTGCAGAGCCCACACAGCCCGACGCAAGAGGTGCCATGACGTTATGGGACGCCATCGAGCATAAACAAAGCCAGACACCCAACACAAGCCAGACTGGAACAGCACCTCCACCAGGAAAGAGACTGATCACATTAGACAGCCAACCAGGAGGGGAGGAATCAGATCCCAGTGGGCCAGTTCAATTTTAAGCTGGTACTATGGGCTTGTATCCTTGAGTCTTCTTGCACTCAAGTAGCTGTCTCATTGCTCCTTCAGTCATTGTAATAAATATGAAGCCAGGATGGTTGAAGGACGACTTCTGCAACCTGCACCAGATGGGCTTGAGGTTCCTCCATCCTGAAAAACTGAAAAAGCTGAACATAGCTAGACTGTAGAAATGGCACTTTCTCTTTAGTCCACTGTCAAGCACGTAGTAAAGCATGCTGGTAAAATGTAAATGTGGCATAAACTTACTAAGCAAACTAAGCAGGGCTGAGCGAGCCCTTTGAAGCCTATTACTGGATGAAGAAGAGTGAGAAAGATCTCACTATCCTATCGTTCAGCACCTTTAAAATAGCTTCACCCTCCTCTGATGATGTCACATTATGGTAAAAAAAAAAAAAAAAAGTCGTTACAGTGTCTGCCTATCATGAAGATGTAAGATGCAGCTTTGGAGGGTAATTGTGATTAACCATCTGCACAGTGTGATGTAGAATTACTGAAGAAACACAACCACACTGCTTCCACATGTTCTTAGCGATGGTCGCCGAGTTGATGTATAAGCCGCTCATGTTTGCCACTCCAGCTGACTCCCTGATTACTCTGCTCTGGCCCACCTATCAATAAAACAGGGAAGTGGAAAGACTTACTATCTGTTCCTAACATGGGGGTTGCAATGAAAATTTAATTGACATGCTCAATGACAATAAAGACTCTTGAATCTTGTGGTCTGACAGGCATTTTCTAATGCAGCTGATTCCGGACCTTTGTTTTTCGTTATTTCTTCTCCTGTGCTGATGTGTTTCTCTGAGCGTGGACGCTTCTCTCTCTGTCCCTCTGAAAATGTGGTTTGTATTGTTGGTGGCGGCTACAGATGTTAAATCTGAACAGTGTTACACCCCAGCACACCGCAGCTTGTTGCACCGTGCCACTGTGTTGACAGACGATGTGCTTATTTATGGCATGCTAAACCAACTGTCTGAAGCCCTTAGCAGTCTCCCCCTCTCTCTCTTTCTTTCTCATAATGTCTCTCCCCCAGTTGGGTTGTTGAGTTAGCGGGGCCAGTCAGGCCAGTCTGTTGTTTGTTTCCAAAAAGCAATACAACATATCTGGTTGCAGCTGGAAATATAAGCAGTTGGGTTTTTCTGGCCGGACATGGAAATAGATTGTAAGATTTAGAGACCACACTGAGATGAGATCCTTCCCCCAAGCCTTCTGCCCAGGGAACATGATGTGACAGGAAGCAGAGTAAAGGGACCCTTTGACAAGTTAATGGTGTCCAACGAGTGGACTGCAAAAATATTACCTGCACAGACATATTTGCACTCACAGGGTAACACAACATACACCAAGGCTTGAAATTCTGATGGTGAACATCTGCATGACCCAGTGCAATGTTACTGTCGACGCAGAAGCAATCATGATCTACTCTGGCCCCATGTCTAGACTGAAAGCATCAGGTCAGCGTCGCACTCGAGTGACAACTGTGAGCTACCTCCACAATACTCACATGCAACAGGTATGTTGAAAGAGATCTGGGTTGCTACGATCATTGCTGCAGTCAGTATGCTATGAAGCAATACCTTCAAATCAAATGGTAAATTAACTGTACTAATATAGCGCTCTGCTTGTCACTGACCATTCAAAGTGCTGTCACAACACAAGCCAGCATTCATCCGTTAACACACACATTCATACACAGGTAGCAGCAGCCTCCTGCTCATCACAAGCAGGTCACACGGTGATGGTGCAGCATCAGCAGTTTGAGGTTCTGTATCCTGCCAAAGGATAATTTGACATGTAGACTGCAGGGGCCAGGGGATCTTACCACCGATCGTCTGATAAGGGTCAGAGACACTATTTCCTATCCCATCAGCACCTGGGATTTCTGTCTTTGATGACATCACATGGGCTCGTGCCGGTGGAAGCACTAATTGACCTTCTGATAAGCGGACAGTGGCCACAGCCGCCCCAAATCAAGTGGGGATCTTTGCCCTACCAGCCCCAAATACATTTATGTCAGTGTTTTGTAACTGTGACACAAAACTACTAGTTCGTCCACCTTGGCTCAGAAAGAAAACACTGGGGTAATTTTGGTACAAACCAGACCAACTTTGGAAGATATCCTCTGGAGTGCTGACATGAAAAAAATAGAACCTATCCTTTAAAGTTGATGGTGCCAACAGTATTTAACGATACGCAGCCGACCACAGTGAACTTCCCTTCGACATTTCACTTCTCTGGGTCTGTTCCCACTGATGCTATCTTGTGCTTTTCTGTGCAGGAGCCAAGTTTGCTTTGTGGCAAAAAGCAGACGGCAAACAATAAAAAAAATGCAAGCAAAAGTGAAGGGTCACAGAGGCTCCCAGGTTTCTAAATGTCCATGTCTAAAAGAATCTTTGATTCATTAATGGATCAAATATTAATGAATTAAATATTCTTAGCAATCTTAGCCATATCAAGAGCTCCAGGTTGACCCCCCACTCGACCCTGTGAACCACATGCCGTGGTTCGAATATGCTGGCATCGCCCAGCACCACTTGTACATTTCTCAGTACATTGTGCCACACAGTTACCCACGGGAGACCCCTTTCCTTCAAGGTGGGGTGTAGCTGGCTCAGAAAGTGGATGCACTCTGTTTCTAATCAGACGCTGGGCCTATTTACTGAACAGTCAAACACTTCACTGAAGCAAGCTGCTACCTCTGGAATATGTCAGCTTTTCCCCCTGACTTCGCCCCCTTTCACTTCGCCTTTGTTTGTTTGTTTTGCCTGTCATGTGGCACTGCTTTTTCCAGCGCGTGCTCCAGAATGCACGACTCCAGACGCTCCTCTTCTCTCCTGTCCTGCGCTTTCATCGTGTATCTGGTCCTCATTTCAGACCATATAATTAGCCTGCCGCTTGTGTCCGTGGGGTGAATTTCTGTCCGTTCTTCCACAATTATTTTTGGCCGTGTCAGCGGTTGCCACAGTGGCAAGCATCTGTTTGCCAGTCACGTCTCGTCCTTTGCAGCCCCCACATAGAAATAGATCACATGTGGGCTGACCACATACAGTATTTGTATGTGTCCGAATGTGACAGCTTAGATTTACGGTTTGAAGATCCGTCATGTGGGTCAATTTACTGAGAGACTTCTGATGAATGTGTATGCATGCAGGTGCTGAATGTCTCTGTGAGTGTGGGTTTCCAGCATGAGTCAGTGTCACCGATCACTTTATCTTTTCCTGAGTAGTTCTTCTGCAGTCAGGCCTTCTGGCATCTCTCTCTACCCCCCACCCGCATCAAAGACGTGAAATGCTATAGTTTAGCTCACAGATGGTCCATCTAGAATTCTGAAACAGCATCTGTGATATCAGTCATCCACAGAGTTGGAAAGAACACAACAGTTTGGGTTATATGGCTCTACAGTGAATATGTGAGCTCAGCTTACAGGCTTATGAAAAGGACCTTTGACTTGTCTGTGTCTTGTCACAATGACAATTCTCCTGCAGTCCTTCTTTTATACTGCAAGTATAAACTCATACCTTGACCAACTACAGTAAAATGCTACTTAAATATTACTGCATCAGTAATAATAATCTAATAATATCCTATAATAATATAGCTTTACACTTGCACGCCAAGTTTAGTATTTCTCATTTTAAAGTATTTTTTTCTAATTATACTTATGTACATCTACTTAAATAACATTTTCAGTGCAAGACGTGTGCTTTTGATGGAGCATTTTAGTGGTGTGTATTGCTACGTTTACTGAAGTTAATGATCTGAATTCTTTTTCAACCATGATTTCTTGTATACGAGGCGAGTTTTGGCTAAAGTGGCTTTGTCCTGCTCTATTGGCAACCACGGCCAACATCACCTAAGATAGCACGATGTTTGCTAAACACAAGTTCTCATCCTAACAGGCTTTTTCTCTTGTAGGGTTAAAAATGAAAACATACCATCAAAATTCAAACACAGATTTTAAGCAGCCTAACACATTACATTAGAATGAACAGTCTGATCTTACATTTTCTCATATACTAATAATACTGTATCTAAGTAGCTTTGAACCACAGCAAAAGAACAATGCAATGGTCATAGATCCTCAGCTGGTGAGGATGCTGGCATGTGGAGCTTTAGCCTTTGTCTCCCAGACTCACAGGATCAAGTACACATTTAAGTACATATTCAAATCAGGTAGATTAACTAGATTTGCCGTGCATCCATTCATCCATCCATTTGTGCCACAGTATGTTGTAAATATATCAGGTTTCACATAATGTGAACATATTGACATAAAACATGCATTTCTGGAAACCCTGTATTTGAGAGTTAGACATCTAACGAATATTTACCAAAAAGAAAGGACAGCTATAATCATCTCACACCTCGCCACCGGTAAGAAAAATTAAATGAATGCTTATTCTTATGTTCTGTGTGTGTGTGTGTGTGTGTGTGTGTGTCTGTGGTGGGATTTCCCTACTTTCACTTTGAAGTCAAGGGGATCATTACATGTAAAGGGAGATGTCATCAGTTGTCAGCCAGGTGCCAGGAGTCGGGGGAGAGCCAGAGAGACTATTTCCTATCCCATCAGCACCTGGGATTTCTGTCTTTGATGACATCACATGGGCCCGCGCCAGTGGAGGTGCTAACTGTCCGGTGTGTGTGTGTGTGTGATTGTGTTTGATGTATCTCAGTGTTTGTTGCCAGGCAGAGTAAAAACCAGCTGGTCCTGTGGCAACAGGCCACACTATTTTCAGAGTAACTTCTGTGCTTTAAATTCATTGTGTATGAAGTGACACACGTTTGCACACACGCAGATCCTTCCCATCCCCGGTTCCTGCCCGACAGATAAAATCTGAAAAAACCACCTGACTGTGCGGTGTCATAGCACAGATTGATATAACACCCAGTTGCTCTTTGTGTCTTGGAGGTCTTTTCTGGGAAAAAATGAGCTTGCACACAGGCAGATTTTATATTTGTTGTTTATTTGGAATAAACAAAAGAAGAACTCTGTAGTTAGCATGAGCCACCAGAGCTGCAAGAAAAGAGTCAAAAAGAAAAAAAAGAAGAAGAAATTCAACATAAACTCAAACTTCGTCAACAGGAAAATTCAAGGAACAGGCCTCTGTTTGACTGACAGCTCAGAATGCGAGTGTAAAAACGTTCTGTACTGAAGCTCATGCTTTAAAAAAAAAGCCCACAGGAGATCAAAAGCAACAAGAATATATACCTATCATCAAAGTTTCTCTTTTTTTCTTTTAATGGCTCTGTGCTCCCGTATTGATTCAGCCAGTTTCTATTACCCAGCTAATGAGGAATGTTGGTGGAGCACATATTTCCAACACTCCCGTCTGGCTGTGTTCATTTATTTGCCTCTTAAAGCACTTTGTAACGTTTTCATAAGGGCTCAATAAATAAAGGTTAATGTAGTAAAAGTAAGATGAGTAAATCAATGACAAGGTCTTTAATGGACAAAACTCCTGTTAACTGTTAGTCTGGAACATTTTTTTCAACAAAGTGAATGAGAGGAATTTATTTTGCTTTTAAGGGCAACAAGTGTTTGGATTTATCCACTTCATATATTAGAGAAATGATTTAGGATGAAAGGGGGAAAGGCTGGATGGTCATGTCGAAGTGATCAATTCCTTGTACACCTCAACCTGGAAGGACCGGAATTACACATGCTGACATGACAATTCCAACGACTCTTGTCTTTGTCTTTCATATTTTCAGGTTGCCGTATTTTGTCCCAACATTATTCTGGTGTTGTCTTCTATTTCAAAGCAAATATTCTACCGGTCTGAGTGTGCTGCTGGCTCTCGCTGCCTGCTACAAGAAGAATGCACATACTAAACACTCCCGGGAACCGTCTTAAAAGATTGTCATTTACAGACCAAGCCGGCATACGCTCCTCCATCACGGGATTAGATGTACAGCTTGAGCTTGTCCAGGAGCCAAGCATAGGAAGTTTCCAACTGTTGTGACGAGGCTGGGCAGAAAGATGACTGGGCGATGTTTTAATACGCTGTTTAATTCCCATTAGATACGGTCTGGTGCCGCCCTGGGGTTTCACTGTATGTGGCAGCCTTCCCACACACACATACACAAAAGACACACACACACATACTGCACTGTCCATTGCCTCCTTTTACAGAGCTGATGCTATGTTATTGCGAAAAATCTCCCCGATCTGTATCAAAGGGCTTCCCTCTTGTAGAGTTGTTGTGATGAGGCAGTAGCCCAGTAAATCAGCCCACAGCAAACAAACCACAACAAAGACGAGGGAGTTGATTCAGTTACAGTAGAAGAAGAAAGCCCTTGTGCCATCAAAGTAGCCAAAATTTGCTGAAGTTTTGAGTTGATGGACAATATTGTCCCACAATGCAATGCACAACAAAAATCAAAGTTACTGCAGTTACTCACAGCTGAAAAAAGGTGCATCTTTACACTCCTGAGAGTGAAGAAAAACAGCATTAAATCTTAGAGAAAACATTTTCTCATTTTTTTTGTCACAGTTTGTCTTGCATGATGTTCTGTTAATGAGTGCATATTACACACTGCATAGTGTTAAAAATATGGGCAGTTGCACGACAGACATCAGCTTTGTATCTATTTCAGTAGACCTTAAAGGTGCTGTGGAGCAATGTTTTTATCAGCAGGTCACTGTTCTGTTTGGATTGTGGACCCGCGTGCACATACAGCACGATTCACATCCTGCCACTGATGTCACACCGTGCTGCTGACTCACAGTCAGCCTCGGCAGCGTGCCAACAAATGTAGAAATGCACCAACAAAGGTTTGAACAAAGCAGGATTGGAAATGCTATTAAAAATTGTCTTGGCATTTGTTTTATGAGATGGGAAATGCACCCGAAAAATCAATCAGACCCCAAAGATGCACACAAAGCATTTAGGTTAGAAACACTGAATGTTAACAGAGCCCCACCGATCACCTTAAAGTCATGCATACTAATAAACAAAGGTTCAAAGCCACTATTGCAGAGAAGAGATGGTGCAAAGGTGCTCGGGCAGTCTAAAGGGTCATTTTGGGAAACCAACAATCAAACAAGCACACCCACTCTACACAGCAAACTGGCCAGATGTGAGGAGGAGTGAATATACGATTATGCTGCTGTCAGCACTTTGTGTACAACAACACGAAAGTCTTCGAGGAGAGACTGCCCGGAAGTGTGCGCTCTTATCGCCATTTGTGAGAATCATTCAAGACTGCAAAGATACATAAAAAGCACAGAGCTCTTCCTGGGAGATCGGGGAGGCAGCGGGATGCAGCCGGGAGGACGCTATGACAGCAGGCTTTTCGCCCCACCTTCAAGTGTGGCCATTCAGAACCGGCAAAAACACTTTTTCCTTCAGACATGGCTGGACAACATGGTGAAAGAGCTCATTTGTTTCAAGCATACTGAGCCTCTTAATATTCACTTAGTGTCTCAACATGTCATCTGACCACAGTCACAGTTTAGTGCACGACTATGGAGGTACATTAATGGCATCATTTCAGTGCTTTTGAAACATGGCTTTGAAAGGCAGCTCTGGATTTCTAAACACTTTCAAGCCCAGCCACCCAGGATTAAAACGCATCTGTTGTTTTAGAAATACCTTCTTACACACCATGTTTGTAATCCGTGCTCCAGTTACGTCCCGCTGTCATTAATACAGTATACACCACACAAAGTATATATCACATTTCATCTGTATCAAAAGGTTTGTGAGATTCTGCTCAGCCACAAAACCACTGTCTGACTCACTGTTTTCCCTGCAAAATGCTTCCTCTCTGTAAACACTTCATTCTGAAAAATGTGCTCTGATTCTTGCCGCTGAAAAATGTGTTCCTTGCAATCATTTTTAGCTTTGCCTGAGTCTCACAGAGCCACAGACACACACAGGTATCTACACAAACAGGAATTTGGCAGAGGTAGAAACTCTGTCAAGAGATGACTCAATGGCATATTTGGCCAAGTATTGTGTCAGTGATGAGAAGGATGACGGTGAGGCTGAAGAGTATAAACTATGCTAATGAAAGAAAATCCAAGCAGCTGTCAACCCCTCCCCTCATCCGCTCTCCAATGAAAATAGAAAGCCCTTAATAAACCCTTATCGGACCAAAACAAGGCTGACTATAGGGGTAATCCTTTGATATCTTAATGCTCCCAAAGAAGAGGGCAAGCCTGAGCTGGAAGAGGAGGCAGATTTGGTGGAAGAACCAGCAGCTGCAGTGAATCACCTGCGTGTTTGTTATGGAGAGAAAAAGTTGACAGTCAACGCACTCTAGTTATCCATGAAACAGTGAAGGTTTACGACCTGTGTGTGAGGGTTTGTGTGCATGTGTGTGTGTGTGTGAAAAGCAGAAAGCATATATCTGCATGAACACACAGCCTATCCTGTAAGTGGAGCAGCATTACCTCATTCCACTCCCCCCAGGAACTGCAGGTAAAGAATAACAGAGGGCGTTTGTTTCGTGTCACACGGCGCCCTGGCGGCCTCAGATACCTGCTTAATGGCTTTACACAGACAAAGACTTGCAGGCGTTGGGTGACAGGTGATAAAAAGGGCCAATGTTTGGCAAAAACCTCCCAGTCAGCATTATTCCATTCATATCAAGTGCTTTTCAGGAGCTCTGGAGCTAACTGACTTCCTTTTATATTTGCCTCTTGTTAATGGGCGAGGCACCGGGGACAGCTGACAGTAGAAGCCTTCAGGTCACAGTGCAACGCATGACCTGCCCGAGCATCTTAAGACAGCTTCGGTGGTGGGAAGTAAATGTTGAGCATGACACTGACATCCAGAGGAAATGAGATAAAACTTCTTGCCTCGAGTCAGGAAGCTCTCAGTTCAGAATGGCTATAAATGAAACACATATATAATTAGCCATCGACCAGCCAATCAGAGCAAGAGGCACATTTTTTTATTTTAATGGACAGAAAGTCATAATTTCTATGGCCAATTGAAAGCTTTGTCCCTTGAATGTAAACATATGCTGTTTTGGAGCATTTGCTGAAATGACCGTCGTTTTTAACCCTTCTAGCAACATGGCTCTAGGGATGGGTCGGTCCACCACTTTTGTCCACGCTGAAATGTCTCAGCAAGTTCAGGGCCGGGGAACGTCCGGCCTCTGGGCTGTCTGTGGCCTCCGAGACTCAGGAATACAAAAAATTGTCTGGTCAGCATTTACTTTTTTCTGTGATCCAAGACAGTAATATAGAATAGTAGACTGCATCATCATGGCAACTGTCAAGAAAAAAAGGGTAGATGCAGAATGTCTTTTTTTCTGGACTTTATGATCCTGTGACTTTTCATCTAGTCCTACCACCAGGTCTAAATTTCAGTTTGTGCCAAAGTAAAGCTGCTAGCACGGCTGTAGACTCTTGACGCTCTAGACTTCTTGGGAGTGTAGTCTCTGAAGTAAGCCCACTGTATATCAAATCTTCTGGCACTTTGTTTTGAAGTCTCTCTGCTCCCACTGTGGTGAACAAGGCAACTCACAGGGTCTGTGAAAAATAACCTTTAATATTTGTTATTTTAAATCGAGATGTGAGATACGGCCGTTCAAAGTGGCATGTGATAAGTCAATGGTGAGACTTTTTGAAAAGGAAGGAGTGGAAGACAAGTGAGACTGGAGGTGGACAGAATCGTTTGTGGCTATTCATTTACAAGTCAGCAGGAGTGTGAGGAGCCATACCAGTGTCATCTACTCCATCTCTCCTTGTGTATTCAAGACGAAAGGTGTTTTATAGCTGAAAAACAATCACCCCAAGTGAGATCTTTGGTGGGAACTCTGATCTTTGTAATATAAGATCAAAGCTATCTGTACATTGTAAGGATGTGTCTTTTGATTTGTGCTGTTACAGTAGAAAAGAGGAGAAACAAAGCAGATGTGTCCAGAGACAGATTCATGTGTGAGACTACTGCCTGCATGACAAGATATTCCAGCTGAGACTGGGGGCATGATGGTATTTATTATAGTAATATGTGATTACTTGTATTTCAGACCAATTATTCTATTGACTTTATGTGGTGGCTTTGTAGCTGCTCATCTGTCTCATATTTGTTGCATCTTTCTGCCTCAAACAGCTTGAGTACATACCTACGGCCTGAAACTGTCTTTAGCCAATTTATACTAGCTCCAAACTCAATGTTTTAAAATGAGTTCAGTCAGTTTAGTGTTTTCACTTGCTACCTAACTTAAGATCCACAATATAATAAAGGAATTATTGCAATGTTAAGAGAATTCTGAATTGGCTTTTTGCCAACCTGAATCCTGAATTTACACGCTGTGCTCCTCATGCAGTGCTGCTTGTGAAATGCACTGGTCGACAGTGGAGAAAGTGCAAGCAGAATATTTTCCATTGTTTTGTATGAAGGTGTTCAGTTGACATTGTTCTGCGCAGTAGTTTAGAGCAGCAGAGCAGCTCATAGATGTGGCAGAAGAAGAAAGTGAGACCAAAAATGTCTAAATACCGGTGAGGCTCGACCTCAGTGGACATGGCTGAGAGTTTGTGCCTACATAGAGGTTGCATTGTCTTTACTGGACTGGGTAGTTAAATTTACTTTCTTGCACTTCTAGATTTTTATAGTATATTGTAGATAGTTGCAATGTATCCTATGTTTTTAATTTAAAGCAAGACCACAGTGGAGGACCACGAACCAGTGCAGAATGTCAACAATGTGGGCTTAAATGTTTGCAAATGTCGTATGACGTGAGAAACATATACAACACTTCTGTTAGACCTTCAGGACACATATGCTGTATTTTGCATTAGTTTTGTGAGAAATGTGGGCTGTAAACAAAACTGTGTTTGTTTAGAGCTCCAAAGGGTACTTTAAATGTGGTCAGATCCACCAAGAAACACATAAATCCAGCAGGGCTAGCTCAGGAACATACAATAAAACAGTGATTGGAGTGGACAGCCCAGTCCTGTAGCAATAAACGACTAAATGTGAAGCCAAGGATGGATCAGTAGCTCCTCCTTTCTCTCGTATTATTCAGCCATGGTGAAGCATCAAACTCTTGATGGGGAGTGAGCAGGTTTAAGTAACCAACCTCAGTCAGATTCAACATGCACAGCAGATAGCTTGCTGCAGGGGATGCAGATGAGTTGAATTACAGGTAACTGACTGGCACTAGCTAACACTAGCTTGCTAAACTAACATGTGTTCTGTCCATTGCAGCAACCTGCTTTGCCTCAGTTTGGCCTTTTGTGTGCAAAGGCACCCGTTGCATCAAGTAACGTATGTCACAAGCAGACAAAGAATATACTCCATAGGTTAGATCTAGACCGGGGGGTGGGGAGGGGGGGGCAAACTTTTTGACTTGTGGGCCACAAAGGGTTCTAAAATTTGACAGGGGGGCTGGACCAGGAGCAGATGGATGGAGTGTTTTGGTAATCCACCTCATAAGAGAAAATAAAATATCATGGGATATGTACAAAACATGTGCATTAATTTCAATTGAAAATGAACAAAAGCATTACAACAAAATATCTGTCTTTGAAGTCCCACAGAACTGAGCTATTTATTGAAATGACTCTTAAGACACTGAAAATTAAATGAATAAAATATTTTTTTATTATTTTAAAGCACTGACAGTTCTGTTATCCTTCAGGATATCATCATCATCACTCTCCTCCTGACTGTCTTTATTTAAAAAACGGTAGGAGATGCAGGTCTACTTGTCCTGCTCCTTCTATTCAATCATCCCTAAAGCCAAAACTCAACAATGACCAGCAAGGACGGAACAGTGACAACGCCAGTATGTGGAGCGCGTTATATTTGATCGCTTTGCATTTGCATCTCTTAACAGAAATGACATGTAACATGTAAGGCTTATTGAACAAATTATTTTCAAATGCATTTTTTACATAACACAACGGAGAAACGTACTTTTAATTTCAGTGGGAACAATGTTGTTGGTCTCCCTTTTTATCCAGCGCATCAAAGTCTGGAGTCAGTTTTGTTGTTCGATCATAGTCTTTAAACACCGCCATAGTCTCTTGGCTTATCAGGCATACAGCAGTTGATCAGTGTTCAGTAAAAAAAATATTTAGTTGTCCACTCCTTATTAAAAACTGGACATTCTCTGTCCACCTTTCTTTTCTTAGCTCCGCTCATCTTTACAGAAGGGCTCAGGGTCGAAGAGTAAAGTGCAAACGTGGAGAAATACGCCACACCTCAACAAAGCTCAATGTATCTAGAGTGTGCCATCTATTAGGAAAAAGCCAAAATTGCAGGGAAAATAAAACATTAACAAGGTTTATTAATATAATTTCTTCAAGTTCGGCGGGCCGGATTAAAAAGCTTAACGGGCCGCATATGGCCCCCGGGCCGTAGTTTGCCCATGCCTGGTCTAGACAAACCAGGTGACATTAAATGTCCGGAAATGGAATCTAACATTCATAAAAATGTTTTCATTAGAGCAGAATCACCTGAAAATAAGAATCATTGTGTTTCTGAATGAGCTCTTTGTATTTAGAGAGGACGGATCCTCTTCCAATGAATCCGCCATGTTGCACCGCCATGTTTCTGCAGTAGCCCAGGACAGAAAAACCAAACACTGGATGTAAAGAGCGTGTTTCACAGCCAGCGTAGGGTGGTGGGAGGTGAGGGGTATTCAGATGTTCCATGCTGCAACCTCTAGATGTCACTAAATCCTACACACTGGACCTTTGAACCATGAGTAATAATCATAATTGGCCAATCGCAGACAATACTAAAAGGTTGGACATATCAACTCGGCCAACTTTAACAAATTAGTGGACCAGTCAAAAAAGCTTAAATTTTAATTTGAAACTATATGTTACAACTAACTGGAAAATAATGACAACATATACCAAACACACAAAATGGAACAATAATTTATCTTCTATCTCTTGAATCTAATTATTTTGTGCAATTAACTAGATTAAGAAGAATGACGCAAGAAACATTCAGAGTCTGAACATCCAAAGAAAGAAAGAAGACGAAGGTGCAGCTAAGAGTGAGAGTGAGAGTGAGGCCGGTGACAGCAGCAGCACAGAGAGTCTGCCTCAGTGAGTCACTTCAGAGCTGATGGGATAATGAGGTCCGGCCAGGAGCCCCAGACTTGTGGTTCTGTGTTTTCCACCGTGCTACAAACACAACGTGACAACTGGCAGCACTCATCTCTTTCCATCTGGGATGCGCCGCCTGCCAACACACCTCCCGTCTGCCCTCCCCCTCCCCATCCACATCCACCTCCACCCCAAAACCCATCTCAGTCAACACATGGCCCACTGTCTGTTGGCTCGCCATCAGTGCAGGACCATTGGCTTGGCCCTGCATGCTGGGATTTCCCATAGTCAGCCCTGGTGTCCCCCATACCCTCTTATCCCACACTCCTCCTGCAGGCCAGGGCAGGCCCGCGCGCATCCTGGGGGGACGTGACAGAGCGCAGGTCCGTAGCTGTGCTGTCACGGTAAAGTGGGCTAATTGCTGCTTGCCATGGCTTTTTTTAAACCATAGTCACTGACTGATGTGATTCGTAATCAAAAAAGACCTGATTTGAACTCTGGGATGTGAGAAGCAAGGCGAAGTGTTTCTCGATCCATTATATAATGGAGCAGTGATGCTAGCTCTTTGCGCATAGTTTTCAGTTAATTTTTTTTTTTTTTTTTACGTGGGCAAACAACAGCAACGTGTGTCACCGGTTCCCCGAACAGCATGTGGGGAATATTTTTAAATCTGTTTTGAAAGTCTCAAATAATAATCATACAATCAGTTAGCTGACTGGGTTCAACAATGCATGTGAAAGTCCTGTAAAGTTGTATAAAGATATTTTGGATTTTTCAAAATGTTGACAGGGACAGTGGGAGGAAGCTGGAGCACTCAAAGGAGAAACATGCAAACTCTACACCGAAGCACCCCAACCAATGGCTCACCAAGACATTTAGATGAACAAGAATGTCTAAAATTGCTAATGCACATGAATGTGCTATATGTACCTGCAGTGTGTGTTAGCCCTATGACAGACACCGAGCAGGGTGTGCAGTCCATGCTGGGACAGGCTCCGGGACCCCACAGCCCTGAATAGGATAAGCAGTCTACAGAATGGATGGACTGATGGATTACTGATACTAATGAACTCAAATTGCAGTTCCCATGTGAGCTATGTAGGTCATGTTTCTGTCCATTCTGAGGGAGGACAATTAAGCATGTTTTTTTCTTTTTTTTTCTCCCTTCCTTTCTTTTTCCTTTTTGGGAAAATCAGAAAACAAATACAAACAGAAAGGTGGAGTCAAAATGGACTGATGGGGGACAGAGACTGGACCTTTTTTATCTCTTTGTGTAAGGCCTGCTTCCACCTTCCAGCAATGGGAAAGAGATAACTTCACCCCAATAAATTGAGTTTTTATTTTCCTGTTAGCACTGCAAATATATCTAAATTAAATATTACCGAAAAAGGATCAATATATCCGTGATGAAGACAATTTTTTTTAGTTTTTGTTATTTGTCTTGCCTGTAGCGACTGTAATGACTGTAGTTATCAGTGCTTCAGAAGGCACTGCAGATGACTCATGCTCCACGTGTCACAGGGAACTAGACCACTGTATATTATTGGACTGAAATTCAGGATTGCGGCCTTCAAAGCACAAATGCAAATGAAACAGTAACGACCATCAGCTCCTCTCTTTCAAGTAGCGAGCGAACAGAGGCGGCGTCCTCACCACATCAGAGACGATGTGTGTTGCACGAGTGTATCAGCCAGAGGAGAAGCTGTACAAGCAGCTCGGGCCCCGGCCTGTGCTAGTGGTCAGCGGCCGCAACCTCTTTCCTCCCCAAGAGAGCGGCAGACAGACACAGAGACGGATGGACGACCCAAAATTACAGCTCAACCGGCATTTTGAGGATAAACATCTCTTGTAAAAATACACCAAGCAGCCAGGAGCAGAAAAGCCAGCAGGTTCACCAGGGCGCGACGGGGGGAAGGCACATCGGCCTGCTGTATTTAGATCCTGTCTTTCTGGGGATAATCTCATCCTCTGACTTCTGCACATGGAACTCAATTTGTGGCTTCTCTGACGGACCGAGGGTGGAAGGGCCACCCTTTGATGTATTTATAAATATGTATTGCTTGTTTGTAAAATGCACCACAAAGTAGAAGGGAAGCAGAGAGCATACGAGAGCTTTGAACCACAAGGGAGGTCATTTATTTTATGTTAAATGGTGCCTCGCTGGCAAGACGATCCTAGCTTGAGAATTCGGACCCAGAGTGCTGTATTAGACAAAAAGCGTCTTTGGGAAGCACCAGTTTCAACAAGATGATATCTTGGGGAACTAAAAGTTCCCAAATCTCTGATGCTGACATGTTTGACAGAATGTTTTTAATCTGCCGAGCCTCTGTGCTTCAGCTGAGACCACCTCGGGCTGAAGAGTGATCACCCTTCTGACAGCCAAAAGCAAAAGTCAAACACATTGAGGTGTGAAGAAGTCAAATGACCCCTCTGACCCCTTCTATCTGAACCAGGGCCCTTGTTGTACTTTGTCAGTCCTGGCCCCCTCCAAGGGCCCCATTGTCTGGGGGCAGGAGCTGGAAACCCTCCCCCTGTCTCTGGCCTCCACGGCTGGACAATGGGCAAAGACAAACCCCTGACACCACGTCCTCCAAGGGGACAGCGCTGGATTATTGCCGGCGATGTTGACTTTTCTATCTCCTCTCTTCTCACTGGTGTGTGTGTGTGTGTGTGTGTGTTGGCGTATGTGTGTGGGTAGGCCAATTTGCTTTTTCAATGAAAAGAAAAACACAGAAGGAAATTCAGCGAGAGAGAGGAGAGGACAAAAGATGGAAGGCCTCAATGATGAAGTGACCTGAAGAGAGGTGAGATCATTTCAAATGGGATTACGCTCTCACACACACACACACACACACTTCATTGTCCCCGACCTTACTCAACCTATACAATATGGAGCAGGATATTGCTGCTCCATGCAGTCTTTTCACTATGTGGTCTCAAGCCTGCTGAGTTAACAAAAGCTAAAGCTCAAGGTTTTTTAAGGTCTGCAAGCACAGAGAGTTCTCTTCCAGTCTGCAACAAAGCAAAGTGACAGAGTAGTACAATATAATAACATACAGACTATTCTCTCTGCATTCCTCAAGTAATTTGAGGTAAAATAAAAGCGTCAACAGGTGCGCACGAGACTGTTGCGAAGTCATTTGCAGATGGGGTCTGGGCAATACACACATTTTCTTCATGATCTCCACGTAGCTCCGGGGTTAGCAGAATAAATCAAGCGACAGATCAAAATAGACAAGAAGTGTTCTTCATCTTGCAGGGAAACCCCCTCCTTCTCTCCCATCTTGCCTTTGTTTTGTGGACAACGTGTTGTGTTTTGTGAGTCACTCCTGCAGGCAATAAATCTGACGGGTTCGTGAAATGAAACAATGAAATGCTGTGTTCCGATACACATGAATAAGACTAAATCAAAACATCAGTCACAGGACTGCCACATGATAGCACTGTTTTAAAGCCTGTCACTCATTTTCACGTTTAAATATATATACTTTTCTAGCGGTTATTACAGATGCATCATTAGCCGTGTGTAGCCTCACGTGACATAAACGGCGTCGCAAAGTTGGCAGGAAGTTGCAGTGACGCTCGAAGCTCCTGTGGCAAGACGGTATACTGACACTGAGGCAGACTTCCAAACATGAGCAGGACAGTGCTGACTCGTGCAGGACGGACAGGGTGTTCAACCTGAACTGAACTGGGTTGTGTGACAAGAAAACAAAGCGCCAACTGTTGTCCTACCGACCGCACTGTAAACATTGAAGACCGGTATATTTCCATTTCTGCTCCGCATGACTGAATGCAAATGGAAAGATTACTGTGCTGACTTCAACTTTCGGCCTCTGTTGGTTGCATATTGCGTCGTACAGCGATTTAGCATCTTACATACAGCTGTTTCAGCACAGCACTGTTCAAGTCATCTTCAAGTGTTCCCACAGCTTCAGCCACGTTAGCTGCTACTCAGTACTCAAAAACACTGCAATGAGCCACTGTCTGAACAAGCCTTTGCCCAGTGGCCGTGCATTAAGTCTTTGTTTAAAATGCTGGGGTTCAAAGGATGGCAGTGGATTCTTGACATGGCGTGACTTCCTCAGGATATTAATGATGACAGAATTAAAAGGGTCAAAATCAATAACAGGCTATGTTAGCCAAAAAGACTGTATTCAACAGACAATGGAGGCAAGTGAATCTGAAGAGAGAAAAACGCACACAGCTGGTTCTGTTTGTTTTCATTCTTGCTGAGTGCCAACGGAGTGGCAAGCAGGAGGAAATGCACTTGTTTGGAATGGGTCCCAACATCTGCACTTGTGAATGAGAACTTTACATTATTTGACAAAAGTAAAACTAAAAGCATGTTTTGTGGAAGTCATTCAGATGTATTTAGTCCATGAGTTATACGAAAATTACAGTGTACAGAGTACTGTAACATTGAACCGTGGACATTCAATTTTGACTATGGAGGGTGTAAAGGTCTTGACATTTACGTTCAGTCTCTAACAACTCAGATTCATATCCAGGCTACTCTCAACACCACAGATGGGCTTCTGTTTGGACCTTCTAGCCTCCAGAGCCATCTTCAACCTGTGACTTGTTCAGAGGGTCACTCTGAACTCTTGTTTGTCAAATTGGAAAATGTGACACTCTGGATCTACTTTTGCTTTGTCTACAGTCACTGTGGCGCATTAACGTGATATCATCCACTATGTCCATGTTCAATTCAATTTCAGTTCAATTCAGTTTTATTTATATCGTGCCAAATCACAACCAAAGATGTCTCAGGACACTTTACACATAGAGCAGGTACAGACCAAACTCTTTATCTACAGAGACCCAACAATTCCCTCATGAGCAAGCACTTGGCGACAGTGGCAAGGAAAAACATACTTTTAGCGGGCAGAAACCTCGAGCAGAACCAGGCCATCTGCCTCAACCATAGGGGTGAGAGAGAGAGAGAGGCAGAGAGAGAGAGAGTTGGACAGAAATCAAAGTTTTGACAGCTGTAGTAGATTTATAAGTACACGGAGTACATATGACATGGTATATGCCTATGTGATATATTTATGTATGTGATGTATTAACATGTTAATAGCAGATAGTATACAAACATAGTACAGCACTAATGATCAAATAATTGTGTTCAGGGAAAGCTAGGAAGAACATGTCAGTCTACTATTTAATGGTATTTTCTTTATCGCTGAAAAAAAATCATTTGTTTTTTTGTATTTATGATTCGCCTCACAGGCCGGATCACATGGTCCAGACCGGAGGTGTCCCACCACTGTTGTGAAGCAAATGCCATTGAGATGGAGGATAAACCTGCAGTCATAGAGTTTCCAATCCTTACTCATCTTGCTACATGAATTACTGTGACCAATCAGAGGATCCGGAGTGTGCAGGGTGCTCCTTACCAGATCATTCTTGCAATGCACACCTTTGCTTTTTGCCACCAAAAGAAGAAGAGGATCAAAATCATATCAACACGCCTGGAAAAAATCTGGAGCTGCTATTGTGGCCAACATCAGCGTTCATTTGTAACACAACATTTTAAATAAGTGGTTTCCACTGTGGAAGAAAATACTCTGCCCAATATGATTCATGCAGTTTGTGTTTCCACATCTGAAAGTCTTAGAAAGTTTTAGAGTGAGAGCAATGTGTCTTTTTCTCACCTGTAAATCACCGTGATGCTCTGAGCAGAGGAGGCTGTAAAACCACACACTCTCAGTTAAGATTCCACGGCCAATTCAGTCCCAGTTTAACAGCAGCCGCGAGGCACCAAAAGACTCCCGAACACTAAAATACTGTGTTAAAACACGATGTTGACCCTTTTTCATCTAGTCATTACGTTGCCATTCACCCTTGTCAATGTTAAGTATGCGAACATAAAATCTGACACATTCTAATTCAGATTTAAGTGGGGGATTCAGAGGATGTTCAGTGAGTTATTGTTGAAGAGGAACATTGAGGATTTAAGGCTTCACTATATTGTGGGAGGTTTCATCTCTCTGGTGGTTTGGGCTGAAAGTGATTTAATATCAGTAGACTATCAAAGAGACAGAGAACTGAGGTTCATTTATACGCTCTACAGCCAAGTCAACTGAAGAAAGTACAGATCTCTTCTCTTCATGATCTTTCAAAGGGTTGACTAATGAGGGTAATATAGCCATCAGTGTGACAATGGCTCATTATTTCTGTTGCAATAAGAGCCCAGTGACCAGAGGCAGAGCGAGAATAATCCAGCTGTAAGCGGCTTTAAAGAAAAAACCTGTGTAATTTTATATTCTTCATCACCATACGAAGCATCTAAACGCACCCATGACGCAACCAGAAGCTGCTATTGTCTGGTCTTACAGAGTAACTGCTGCTTTGATAATATTATGCATCATTTTAAATATGAAGCATTTTGTTCTTTTTGTCCTAACATGACTTAAGAACGCAACAATCACTGCAGCTGCCACCATGTCAAAAGAAGTTACGCTCTGCCCAATGCAGCGTGAAGAGAACCTGTGATAACTCAGATTTTGGCTTCTTGGTGGTTGTGCAACAAGCACTGTTGTATCATTTTAGAAAGTTGTACATGGCGAATGTGTTAGCAAAAGGTGGCTTGATGACACATTGGACAGGTATAAAGAAACACAAGCATTCATTTGGAGTCCAGCCACCTGATGTTTACTCTTCTTTTAGCTCTGGTTTGCTCTCCACCAACTCCTGAGGAAAATATTTAGCACTTTAGCGCCCAGATGCTCCACTGTTCACCAGCTTTTTGCTCAATTTTTCTGACTGGTGCTGAGCTGGTACAATACAGTGAGTTCATCAGAGCATTTATCTAATCATAAACAGCTGCCGCTTGTGCCTGATGAGAGCAGTGAGAGTGAACCGAAAACACTATCACAAAACCGAAACAACAAAATAAAGTAAGATGAAACGCTCCAGCTGCTGCTGAGCGAGAAACCTCTGCAGATCCAGATTACATGTAGCCACGTGCTCCATTGTTAATATAATAATATTAATCCAAGCAACTTCCAACTTTTGCTTTATTTGGTGATTAACAACTCATTTGGATTAGACATTAACAAACTGTTTATCTGGACTGAACTGCAGTGACAGACACATTGACCAGTCCCGTAGTCAGAACTAAAAACAGAAATATATGCTGAAGCAGCAATATTTATCTCTGAGCTGAGAGCAGTAGCAGCCTCTGATGATGGGTGAGGCCAAGTTGACAGTGCTTCTGACTGTGAGTGATGCATCACAGGCTTTACAGCCTTTTTATAGCTGCATGTCAGTGCAACCAAACACCAGCAACAGTAAATAATGACAACCGCCGCGCACATGAGCTCATCCTTTGACAACCCCCCCCCCGACTCTGCCGGGGAGCTTCAGAGCGGTGACACGGCTCCTCTGGTCATCTGTTACAATAGAGGCCGAACCCGTTTCGTCTGATCCCACCGCCCACTTTCAACTGCTGCCAGGGCCACAGGAAGCCAGTCATCCTCGGAGTGCAAGTGTGTGTGTGGGAGGGGGTGTTTGTGGTGCATGTGTGTGTGTGTGTGTGTGTGTGTGTGAGTGTGCACGGGTGGAAGTCCAGCAGGGAAGGGGGTCTCTTGTCTCTCAATTTTCCGCCCTGATTGGAGTGAATGAGTGGCCATTCTGTTGCTCAGCTGAATCTCTCCATCTCTCTTTTTCTTTGAGTTCGCAGTGTGGAGGCAAAATGACACACTCTTACAGCTCTAGACGTGACATCATCCCTGATGCTTGTTTACGCGCCAAGGATGCACACCACTGCAGACCATTAGCCTTTAAAAAGGTTTTAGATTTCATAAATGTATTGCTGTATAGTCGTAAACATGAAATAGAGACAGGAAATGTTATCCTCTGCTTTTCTGCCGAAGCTGTTTTAATGGAGTTTTGATGCCAAAAGGCAACAGGCCAGTGTTTTTTTTCCAAAGGACAGGTGTAATTAATAACATTAACGATGGCAGCTGTTGTTGTTCAGTCATTAATTACACCTGTTTCAAAATGTCTACTTTATAAAACAAGGTTTTAAAGAACCTTCATATTTTCTTACTATATATTTTATGGACCATGGTTGTTTTCTTAAGTGACTAATTCCAAATCATCACTCATTATCATGAAATAGCACTCTTCCAGAACACAGTCAAATATTCCTACTTCCTACCCATCCAGCAGTGGAAACGTAAGCTTCTAATGTCCCCCTCACATTTAATGCTTCAGACATCATCCTCTTCCTGTCTGTAGTCCTGATGAGAGAGGAGCTGACAAAGATGTTGACGTGTTCGTCTGAGTCTGCTTCAGTTATTACTGTCTGCTCAAAGCAATGATCTTAAAAAAAAAAATGTTTACTGACAACCTATTTCATTTGTTTTCTGCTAAAAAAAAGCAATCTTGCAATGCACTATGCACTCGTAGTGACTACAGCATTATTCAACTGTTTGGTTGTGTTGAGGCACTGACAGTGCTTGGTTAACGTCAGGGAAAGATCATGTTCTGTTTCAATACAGAAAAAGTCTTTCTTAACCTTAACCAAGGTGCTTTTATTGCCTGAATCTAACCACAGTGTGGAGGTGAAGCTTGGATTCTGGTGTCACAGTCCTGCAATTTGTACCTCTATCCCGACCACGTCCCTGCGACTCTGGCGCGGTACATTAATGCAGTGTTTCATTCACTCAAACAAACATCGACTCTGAACATAATCCGGGCTACGATTACGTTTCTCATCACTGTGTAATTGTGTATGCAAATTAGATGTATACAAACACGACAGGGTTTGATATAATCACTAAGCATATGCAAAGCTGTGCATGGCATTTCATTTAAAGTTCAAACAATGTATGTGAAGAAAAAATAACTCCCACTAATATTCCTCCTCTGTGTGCAAAAACCTTTGTACTTGACAGGAAAAGTTGGCAGTGGACCCCATCAGTTATTAGACTGAAGCTTTTCAGCCATTCAGGCAGCAGCAGTGATGTCAGCAGCCCAGGCTGCCTCCCGGTCTTACATGTAAGGAAGTGATGAAGCTGCGCTCGGCCTGCGACTCCCCCACAAAGCAGCCTGTGTCTGGGTAAATTATAAGCTCATGTTTCAAGCTGAACATGTATCTCACGACGCTCACTAACACATTACATCTAACAGGACGAGAAATTTTCTTTCAAATCAGCGCTCTTCCTTTCAACTAAGCTGCTGCCTGCAGCAATTCTTATTAAATTACTGTATACATCAAGGCATGCTGGGTCTTGATGGTGAACATGGTATGTGTGTGTGTGTGTGTGTGTGTGTGTGTGTGTGTGTGCAGCGCAGAGTTTACAAATTTTAACAGATTTGTTTTCACTGTAACCAGGGATTGACTTTAAATATGCCAGACTTCCACCTAATATGTCTTGAAATCCCT
The DNA here is from genome assembly GCF_017976325.1 of Chelmon rostratus. Classification (NCBI taxonomy): domain Eukaryota; kingdom Metazoa; phylum Chordata; class Actinopteri; order Chaetodontiformes; family Chaetodontidae; genus Chelmon; species Chelmon rostratus. The sequence continues at coordinate 6,259,928 of NC_055658.1, forward strand.
GTGAAAATTATGACTCAATCATCGCTCGGGGTAATGACTGTTTACACTCTGTTTTACAGTGTGGTTTTTTTAACAATCAATCTGTTCAGTGGGAGTGTCAACGCCCAGACTCATATCCTTTGCCCCAGGTCTTTTACTAATTTTCTTTAGCAAAGAACGGATGCGATAATGAGCCCTTGCAAAGTCCTTGGCCTGAAAACGTGGAGATCAGATAAACAGAAACTCCATGTAAAAGTTCTGCTAAAGGTGGAGGGCCAACAGAGAGAGGTTACATGGATTGAGGGTGCTCTGGCAAGCGTTTCCGCTCACATCCTCCCACGCACCAGCGCCAAGCATAAAACCATGCAATTTTCATCATTTCATGCACAGAAACACACACATACAGGCGGTTCTCCAGTCTCCAGCGTTCACCCTGCCCCGCCACACAGGCTGATACGCACATTTCTACGGTATTCATGTACAGAATGCAAATATCAAAGCAGGAGCAGGAGCAGCAGAAGTTCAGTCAGAGATGAGGAAATATACTGAGCGGTTGTTCATAATGACGCTGATATTTTAAATCGTGTAAAATTGATCACATCTGATGTGGGCTGTGATTTTGATTTCCTTCGTAGGCAGCATGTATAAAATTAAATCCCTGCCATGGCCTGATGTGGAGTTTGCACTGTTTCATGAATGAGAAACGTGATCTGGGAAACCACTAAATTTAACTGGGAAGTTCTGTGGCTGTCTGTATCCCCTTTGATAAGAGAAATCCCCTCACCTGGGCCAGAGTGTCTGCATAAACATGTTTCACACGCATGCAAAAACCCACAGACGCAGGGACCATTAGCTGCTTGTCAAACTGGAGAGCAGTCGTTTAAAGATAATCACACCCAGCGAACATTTTTCCGACAGCTCTCATCTTGGATTACAAATTAGACAAGGTGCTAGAACTTCAAAAGGACAAAACACAATGCAACCTTTCTGTGCTCTGACTGACAAGGAAAGATGAAGAGCATGAGTGGGAAGTAGTATGTTAAATTCAAAGAAAGCGTTGCACATGTTTGACCTGTACACATCTCACACTGTGAGATGTTCCACACAAACAACAACACGATGAGACGAACCCCCCCCCCGGTGTTTTATCTGAGCTGGTCTTCATCAGCCCTCTCCATTATTTTCCACTGGAGCACATTTGAGGATCTGACTAGATCCCTGACAATAGATCATGTTTATTCGCAGGAGGTTGCTCTCCTCATATCGGTCACCACTCATTGTGTGACAGTGTGTGTGTGTGTGTGCAGGTCACACCATGCCCAGAGAGAAGAAAGTTTAGTGAAGATAACACACACATTCAAAATGATTCTTCTAATAATCATCATTTGAGCCAGTATTCATTGTCTGAAAAGCAGCGTTTCGCTATGCTCTCTGGTTGAAAGTTTCAAGTTTTTTTGCACCTGAACCCACAACCAAGAGTGATGTCAGTGGTGTACTGACACACCCTGGAGTGCACTCCTACATCAGTGCAGCAGGTGAGAAGTTAAACCGCCTGAGGTCAGCAAAAAACAGACTTTCAGCAGCAGTTCGTTTGCTCTTTAAAATCTGATTGTAACGCATTTATTAACAGATCATTTCAGCATTCGTGTGTGCAGGCAGACAGTCGGCTCAGCCTGAGGAAGACACTCAGCTATCACTGTAACTACTGTTATTATTACCCTGACTACTGTTTCTGTTGCTATTATCATTTCTGCCCATTCACACTGTTAGTAGACTACAGTTTGAAACATATGTGAAATAAACAAAAACACTATCCCACTCTAAGCTGTGCAGCAATCATCATTTAACATTTTACCTGAGTCAAGCCATTGCTTTAAAGGCGTGACCTCTCCCCAGCAACTTTCTGACATTTGTGAATGACCTGCACCAATGTCATGTTGCTGAAAACAGAGCAAGCCGCAAAACAAAAGTGAAGCCTATGGCCTTATTTCAGAGGAACTGTTTGTATGGACCAAATCCAACCGTCTCAGAAAGACAGTCCATGAGATCAAATGAATTCTAATTGGCAGAATGGGACAGCAGAACGTGGTATGGTAATTTTTGTACTTTTGTTTCATTCAAAAGCTGCTAAGTGTTGGCAGAGTACAGGCAGCTGTACAACCTGAGTATAAACATGGCTCTTTAATCAGTTATTCATGGCATTCCTGCTGCCTCAAGGCCACCCTTGTTGGCAAACACTGCTTTGTAAACCAACAAAAGTGCACTGCAAAGAATCAGTGTATAATGAAGCTGTTATTAGAGTATGCATACAGCAGCTACGCTTTTGATACACACTAAAGAACCAATTAGCAGCAGACAATTCTTAGGGTGCACAGGACCAGGAAATTAAAGCACTTAAAAGGTTCAGGCAAGCAAGAAATACAAATGTGGCTTATTTTCTCACCCCACTGTATTCACTAAGTGAAGTGAGAGCTTATTAATCATTTATCACACGTTTTACTGAAGAAAACATCAGTTCGGTTTCACTGTGGGAGTTACCTCTTAATTCGACACATATTGCACACATACATCTGCTGCCAGAGAATCTATGATGCTAAAAGAGGCTAAACCTGTAGATCACAGACGAGAAGCCGGCCTCAGTCCAGCCGATCTTACACCGTGTCCACGGCGTGTCTATCTCACACCTCCCGTGTAGCCATCGACCATCCAAGAGCTGCTTCCACATGGGGGAAATAAAAGATAGTGGATATGCTAGATTCACACAAATGAACACAGTCACTTTTGTTATTTTTGGCTGTAATATTGTATATTTTGTGCTTTCTTCTGTAAGTCATCAGCTTTTCAACTAAAGTTAAAGTCAACTGAAGCTTTAAAAAAATGCGTTGCCCAGGTCTTGCACTCTTAAGCCTTTTGCATAATGGGAAATGCTCTCCCATAAGATATTGCATGCGTGAGAAGACTCTGACAAACATTTACAGATGAGAGCAATTGATCCTCGGTCTTCACCCATAATCCACCGCTTGCACGTCCACAATAAAGGTCACAGTGGCCACACATGGACAAAAAACACACACACACACTCGGGGGATTTAGTGTCTGGCTAATTAAACAACAGATTAGAAACTGATAGTATCATTTGAAGAAGCAGTGTCTGAAGGCAAATTAAATCCTCCTGTGATCCTCTCAGCCTGCTTACACCTTTCATCTAATGAACACAACCAGCAATGTGGAGTTTAAATCATTTATTTTTAGTTTAAAGCAAGAGAAAAGGCACAGTTTTGAAAACTCCATGCACCCTCTTCTCAGTCCTAATATCCTCCTTGCAGCACTATGATGTGGAGCGTTTCCCGTTTCCCACAGGAAGCCAGAAAGGTCACGATTAATAGAGTTAAAGTGACTTTAACTAGAGATTGATGCACCTGTTTGTTTGAAGCATTTGATTTGTCTACTTTTGTTTTTATTGTTTAGATGAAGGAAGTTATTTGCCATCCATGTGTTGATTTCAGAGTTTTACATTTACAATATTCATCTGATTCATCTGAAAGTTGTCATCTGCAAAACTCTGGAAACTAATAAATTCCACAGCTGAGCATGATGGGATGTAGTGGAAGCATCTACAAGCTAAATCATACAAGGCCGAGGACTGAGCCCTGTGGCACACCACGTGCAGTGCTGATTCTCTGAGGGGACACAAACAACTTCAGAGTGAAATGCATCACCAGCGATATAGCTGATGCAATATTCAACCATTTGGCATGGGAAACAGTTTATGAGTGTAGGAAAAGAAGAATTCTACAGTTCAACAGACGATTCAAGAAACCACAACAAAAAACTATGCCAACTAGGAAGTTATTATACAGACCCATGATTGTTTCTTTAAAGCTTTTTCTTTAAATTGCAAACAAAATAAAATTCTCACAGATTTCCCCTGCTTGTTTTCCAACCTCTGAGAACGTCCCTCAAGAGGACACCCATAGAGCCACTGCTTTATTTTTCATTTTCTTTTTTTGAGTGCAATTACAGAACGTGGAGGAGGGCATGTTGAGCAAGTTGATTTCTCCTTGTAAGAGTCAGAAACATTTCCATAGCATAATATGCAGTGCTGTTTTGTGTGTTAATGATCATAAAACAACCAGATGTATCAGCAAGCCGTAAGTGACAGCTATTTCATATGTGTTAGCAAATGAGTGGAATGAAAAGAATATTTAAAAATGCAGAGTATTTATGTGTGTAATGGTATAATTTGTGTACATACTGACACAGCATGGGGCTGGTAATCAAAGGAGAGTCTGTAGCAGAGGACTCAAGAGATCCCTGCTGGATGGAGATGCCTCAGTGCATCAGGGCTTTGCCAGACGTTACACATTGCTGTATTTAGGAGAGTAAGTGAGTACAAGACACTGAATACGTACGTTTCACATTTTTACTGTATATGTGCTTTGCAATTCTACAGCATGTGCAAAAGAAAAATACACTGCAGTCACTTATTTAGAACAATCATAAGAAACACCTTTTTGGTAAAGCTGTGCACAAATGTGAACAATATAACAGTACATATTGTATCTGAACATAGGTAAATCATTCTGGCACATCCAGACGTTCCTGTCTGTCTGGCCACATAATTGTTCAATTTAGGAGACATTTCCAGGAAAAAATGACAAAGAAAGGTATAAAATTTGCTTGACAGAGCGACTGAGAAAAACTGTAAACTTATCAACATTTGATTTTTTGAGACAGCACACAATGCTGCAAACGCCACTCGATTCCAGGCAATCGCTGTGTGTCTTACATCTGTGGCTGTCTATCCCCATCTTGTGGCCTGTTTTGGTATTGCGAGGAGATGAGCCATAAACAAAATGAATGTGGTACTTCATTGATCACTTGGATGCTTTCTCCAAGACTTCATTGGTAGTGTCAGAGGTCAGCTGCAGAAGAGCACACACAACACATAAAAGGTTCATTTACATCTTGTGCCTGAGGCATTTAGATAAGATAAGCAGACAATAGCAGTAGGAAAAAAACAACAGAATAGAGTAATACAAAATACAAAATAAAAACTGACTGTATATGTACATTTTACACAAGAACTATAAAAAATATTGCCATAAAATATACTGCAGAAATTAAATAAAAAATGAACAGAAATTGCACATGGTGGGTATGGATAACATAAATACAGCATGAACACTATTGCACAGTAATAAATATATATGTAGAATACCAGTATGTATGCATAGGTGGATTACTTAAAGAGAGTGAAAAAGTAATATTGCAGATATTACACAAGATAATTCGTATGTGAGAAGACACACATCAGTGCAAAGACAGTGTGAATATAGACCCAGTGCTACATTAAGCAACGCTGGAGTTGAACACTCTGACAGCTGTTGGTATGAAGGACCTGCGGTGGATGCAGCAGTCTGTTACTGAAGGAGCTGCTGAGGGCCCCCACTGTGTCATGCAGGGGGTGGGAGGGGTTGTCAATGATAGATGTCAGCTTGGCTAACATCCTCCTTTCGGGCTACGTCCCAAATGATGTCCAGAGGGCAGTCCAGGACAGAGCCAGCTCTCCTGACCAGTCTGTTCAGTCTCTTTCTGACTACTGTGTAAAAAATTGCAGATGCAACCACAGAATCATAAAAAGTTTTCAGCAGTGTCCTACATACACCAAAGGATGCTCAGTCTTCTCCGCAGATGGAGACAACTTTGGCCCTTCCTGTACAGGGAATCTGTGTTGGTGTATCGGTCCAGTTTATTGTTGAGGTGGACAGATGAAGGTCTCATCTAGAGTCAAATACAGTAAGAATACAAGATCAGCAAAATTCACAAAAATAAGGAATTCAAAGGACAGAGACCAAGTGTATAATATCCATTTCATATAGGAATATTTGTGTATGGGAGAATGATAATATACAGTATAACAGACTTCCTCTGAAACAGTTTTTACATGTGCTCAAATCTTCTTTCTTTAGTTAAAATGTTCAAATGTGCATATATGTGTATAAAACACCACAAAAGTAGCATTTATGACAGGGCTACTGTATTAGATCGCATTTTATTGTGCAGCCGCTGGATCTGTTTTTTGCTTTTTCGCCCCCCCTACTGTTACTTTTGCCACTGCTTGACTCAGTGTCCCCACAGGGATCAGTAAAATGTTCTCATATCTCATCTTAAGCAGAAATATTTACGGTACAGAAGCAGCCAGACAGCGAAGCAGAGAGACAGATAGTCCGTCAGGTCCAGACAGATGAATGAACTGACAGGCGGAGAGAAAGATGATGCGGATAAGAAGGGAAGTGAAGGTAAAAGAGCTATGATCAGCTGACGGTGTTGGTCAAGCACCAACATGACACCAGCAGATGTGACGCAGTTTGAAGCAGCACGTCACCCTCCTTGTGGGTGTTGTGGAAGACAGATAGTTCGGCAGAGAGCTTGTCCTGCCCCAGGGCGAGGCTGATTTATCAGGTAGACTTGCTGCACGGTCAGGGCAGGGGGGAGAACAGGGTCCCTTGTTTCAGCACCACTCACACTGTGTGCACACTGAACCGGACTCTGGCTACAGAGCACTGCAGTAAATGCTGCAAAAAGTGTAACTGTATAACTCTTAAATTTGCACAGAAGCTTTATGTCTTTGTAAATTATGTCTTTGGTATTTGATGTAACTTCTCACTTCTCTTGGGGAAAAAACAAACAAATTCGAGCACTGAATAAAAGATTTGTTATTGTTTTTGCAGTGCACACAGTACTTGGACTTTGACCTGATGCTGCCATACCGTACTATTCCTCTGAAGGCATACGCTATGCTTGTTTTACCACACAGGTCAGAGTGCAAGCTCAGCTATTTTACCTCTGGAAAAGGTGGGAGTTCAGCTGCCCTTATTCAAGTAAAACAGCTGCTCTGTCAGTTTTGTACTAGTTAGTACCGCATGCACATAGAAGGAGGCAAAGAAAAAGTCTTGCTTTTTAGCAAAATGTAAAATAAGAAGAAAAAGGCAAAGGTCTCCTCTGTATAAAACGCAGTTATACTTGAAGCTGTATTAATCACTTCTTATGGAGTCAGTATAACGAGATGGAAAACAACATTGACAGATTATGACCTTACAAAGCTGATAGTATACAGTTGCCTATTTGCACATCCAGCAGACACAGAGCAGCATTAGCAGACCGAAGTCCAGTGCTCACAGCTCCCCGTTTATCTCTACTTTGGTCTCCACCCACTCCTGAGGGAAATATCTGCTAAAGATGCTAAAATGTTCTCTAGAGCTGAGGAGAACTGCAGAGCTGACCCTAATCCATACTCTGTGGCTTAATCAATACAAACGATGCAGTCATTTGATGCGCTCTTAATCTCAAAGTATTGTTTGGAGCAGCTTTCAGAACATTTCTATGGTGTATTTGTAACATAGGTATGTGAGGATTTTTTTTTTTTGATTCGCCTGCCATTGCATTTAATTTGATTTGAAAACCAGCATGTGTCCAAGAATGTGTTTTGAAATTCACATCAAGTTTTCAGCTTCCCAACACCGAAGCTGACAGCATGTCTGGTCCCAGCATGTCTCTTTGAAAGGCGAATCAAACGACAGTGAAGAAGAGCTTTTATTCCCAGGCTGATTGATCTAAAATACAACTGAAATGGCAAAACTGCTTTAATAATGAAACATTAATAAATACATTTTGCATATGTTTTTTCTCATTCAAGAAGTGTGGAAAAGCAGACAGAGGTGTAGAAGGCAACTAACTATTTGCAGCTGGAAGCTTATAATTACTTTAATAGTGCCTACTATCACTGCCAAACGCCTCTCAAGCACAGCACTGAACCACGAACCCTCTGTGGAACTGGACTTCTGTTTAGAGAAATACAGAAAACTGGCCGATTAAGTAATCCTCAAACAACTCAGTAGCACAAAGCATGACAGCAGTTTTTGTTGCATTCTGCCATAACAGTAATTCAGCACTACAGAATGAGCTTCCTCCTCTGTGTCTCAGGACTTCTTTCACTTTTACTCTCGTCTTCATTGTAAATTTACACTAGGTTTCCCGTGCGTTAACCACATCCTCAGAAAGGAGCGAGCTCTCTTTCCAGGCTTCTGTCTGGCTTGAATTCACTTTTGTCCCACACTCCCTTTTCCTCTCTGTCAGCCTCCTGCTGTGAGGGGTTTCTCTCTGACAGGGTCAGGGGCTGCGGTACTCCCCCAGTCTCCTCGCAGATTTCCCATCGTTTTCAGTCTGAGCTGCCGCTGCGATACACACACCGCAGGAGGTTGGACATGAATGTCCTTCACCCTCCTCCTCTTTCTTTTCTCATTTCCTGCTCCCAGTCTTTCAAATGTCCCGTCAGTCTGCATAAGCCTTCTGTAGCACTGCATGTCTGCCACCTTCTCTTACATTTCCTGCTTCTACATCTCTTCTCCCATGTCATCCTCCCTGTCTTTCTCCACCTTCCTTCCTCACCTCCTCCTGTCCTCCTCTGTCAATGTGCAGAAAGCATTAACCCTCACTTGGGTCTGGCCCTGGGCAGTGGAGAGGATTAAATTTCCCCAGAAGGCTAACACTTGTCTGAGAAGCGTCCAGACTGAAAGGTGGTGTTGGGATATCCATATTAATCTCACCTCCATCTGCCTGCAGTTGTCTCACCCTAGACACAGTGAGACACAGTGAGACAGGGGAGACAGGGAGTGTGAGAATGGGAGGATCTGCTCACCCTGTCGTTAATCTCTAATTTGACATAAAGCCAAACGCTTTTTTAACTGAGCCTTTAGTCAAACTATATTTTTAAACTGGAGTCCCTCATTTCAGTGAAATGTAATAAAATCTAACGTCTAAAGTAAATTTATGTGATACAACATATTTTAGAGTATTTCTGTTTCTAATCCAAGGTTCTATAATGTTCTCAATTAACAACAATCCAAAATACATATCTAAAAGTAAGCTCTTTAACTACAATCAAACTCAGACATACATGTTTGTCTTCGTATGAGAAACACTCCAACATCCTCTTTCTATAAGTGTCATGTCCAAGAAGTTATGTTAAGTTATGTTTTTGTCCTGTGTCCATGTTGTCTTGTGACTTCCTGTTTTATTGTGAAAGCTAACTGTCCTCTCGTTTCAGGCCCTTGACTTCCTGGTGTCCTTCCCACTTGTCTGATTGTCTACCCCGCCCTGATTGTTTCCACCTGTTCCCCGTTACCTCATGTGTATATAGTCTGCGGTTCCCTTTGTCCTGTGCCAGTTCGTCTTGTCCTGTCCAGTCTGAACCTACGCCAGTCCATGCCACATCTTGTTACCAGGTTTTGGATTTCTTTGTTACTTTGTCTAGTTATATACCATAGTCTTGCCTTCCTTTATTTTGATACTTTGCCTTGCCTTTTTCCCTGTCACAGTCGTTTTCCTCAAAAGAGTGATTTTTGTTTTCCTCCTTGAGAGCGATCCTTAGTTATTAGAGTAGTTTGTGTCTTCCTCTGTAAAGAGCAATTTTTTTTGTTACTTTGTCATTAAAGATTGTTTGATTTGCACTTTGTCTCCTGAGTCGTGCATTTGGGTTCAAGTCCTAGTTCGGTAGTGACAATAAGCACACAAGATTGCTTTCAACCTCCAAAGTCCAGATGAAGTGCTCATCATCCTCAGCATCGTCAGTGTTGTCAGCATCACACCTACTCTATGTTTACATCGAAACATGTTGCTGCACATCGCCCATGCATTATTTCTTCTAGCTCTTCCTGCACACACCACTGTGTGATTTGCAGCCCTGTATACACCGTTAACAGTAAGGTTTGAGCTTTACACTATGTTGTCTACTTGCTGTTTATTCATATATATCTGTTTTTAGTCAAAATAACAGCATGGCTCAAGGGACGACAATGTTTATTGGTCATTTGGTTGATTTGGTACAAAAAGAAATATCTCCATCGCTGCTGGTTAGATGCCCAGAGGACAAATCCTGCTGGAATTGGGGAACTGACGTGTCCACTTTTGCCACCAGGTGGCTGATATTTGTAGTTCAGACTGAAATACTGTGGATGACCATGAACTCTGGGATGGACATTCATGTTCCACAGAGGATAAATTTGATCCTCTGACTTTTCATGTAGCACCATCATCAAGTCAAAATTAATTTTGTCAATACTTCGGGAAATGACTAAACAATAACCTGCTAAACATCAGCACATAAACACTTGCATCATCTGGAATGAAACCAAACTTTCTTCTGTTTGTTTTACAGGCATCACTGATGGCATTAGATCAAAGTACTGGTAAAGAACATTTGTGGGCTGATAATTGCACGTACCTTTTTGAGGCTCGTTCAGTATTAAGTTGTGCAAAGGATGATGTGTGTTCATCACCGCTGCAATAATCGTCATGATCACCACCACTGCTGAGGAGGTATGCAAAAGACAGAGTCCAAAAAGTCAAGTGTTTTTAAGTGAGTTGTTTCAGCGACAGTCAGGCTTGAACTGTGGAGAGATCAATTACAGTCGTGTTTTTATGGAAGAAAATGGAATGTATTAGACCGTGCTGTTGTTTTTGTAGTGTTGTTTCAGCTTAACCTGCATGTCTGGAATTACTGTCAATTGTAAAAGTGCGTTTGATCCACTATACTGTATTTTGGTCAGCGTCTTTGCAAAAAATTGGTGGCAAGCTTGAAAGTGGCACTGAGCTTGTTACTTTTTAATTAAGCAATGGATCGGTGCCTGAAAACGCTGCTGAGCATGTTTGTTACGGAGTCCCAAAACACAAGAGTGTTTGTATTGAGCGTGGTCCCCCCACAAAGCAGATCCCATGTCATTCACATTTGCTAACAGGTTCCACTCTCGAAAGGCAACTTTGAACTTGGCCAAAATTGTAACTGCTGGCCCCACATACAGAACTGTATTTAATGTCTGAATCTGTGCATCTCATCCTACGTGAAGACAACATTCACAGATTTGTCTTGGACCTTTTGAGTTATAGCTTCTTCAAGAATCTGTTTAAACACCATGAAATCACTCCACCGTTTCTAGGATCAGCTGATGCAGGTAATACGCAGGTCTTCATCACATCACATACCTTGCTATCCCATCATGTTGCCACACCATCTGAATTGTTCCCTTCATGCCATGGCAATATGTCAACTGATGGCTCAATACAACCATCAGCTCTTTGTTGCCATAAATGCTTTGAGCAACTTTTGCATTGATATTGATTTCTTTCTTTTAAAAGTCTTTAACCCTCAGCTACATGTGCCTCATGTTGAACATCAGTTTAACCATGATTAAAGACAGAGACAATATGCCTTACCAGTCAAGGTCTGTGTTTGTCTGTTTAGAGTGTATGCCTGGGCCTGCTGCCATCTCTAATATGGGATGTTGATCGATGTGTGTCACCTTGGCTGTCTCGATGACAGCTGCTGAGTTGTGGGGCCACTGCAGCACCAGTGTGTCATAACAGTGTTTCAGAGGACCACAATGCACTGCTGTCCTGCTGCCCTTCAGAAGACATCTGCTCCTTAATTGTGTATATTAACGCAATGTCATCTATGGCTGCTGTGCTAAACCGCACTGGCTTTCTAACGTTGGCACTGGGTGGGGTGTGTCGTGCTGTGAGACCTGCACCAGAGACGTGTGAAGCCACCACTGTACCATTCCTCTCTCCATCTCCTCTCCCCTCTCCTCCACCACCACCGCGGCCTAGATCACCATTTTTACCACCAGCAGCGACCTCAGAACCAGGTTGCAGTTGTGCATCTGTTAGCAGTCCTCCTCCAAACCTTCATCTTGAAGAATTAGGAGCAGTGTAATTCCCGGCGGCGTCAGCGTGGATCAACTCAAACAGGTACTCCTACGTAGTTTTCCAGTTCAGAGGTACCAAGGTCATGGTACCAAGACAGACGCTGGCTTGTGCACTCTGTGAGAGGTGGTGCTCTGTACTGTTTCCCCCGTGGACAGTCTAGGGCTCATATCAACGGATTTAATGTTTACAGTGAAAGGTTGTGAGAACTCTTTTTCCACTTTCAGAAATGTGTTCACTGAGCGCTAATACAGCCCAAGAAATGAGAAGAAATGCAAGACAGAGTGGAGAGACAGTCAACTGAGGAGACTCCATTCATTAGTCATTTTGTTTTCGTGTAAGCTGTTTTTCTGAATTGTCTTCCAGCTTTCAGGTAGATAAAAATATTGGGTCTTTTTGTGTGTGTGTTTGTTTGCCAATATCAACTGTCTCCATGTCGCTGTTTTAGCTACGCTGCACTAATAACTGACTCAGGCCTCAGACTGTTTGTGTATGAATAGGAAGTTTAATTAGTGGGGTGAGACTACACACTTATTCTTCTTATAAATAATAAGCTGCACTTTCAGGTCACAATTAATTTATAGCAACTGAACCAAATTTTAAGAGTCATCACTATATACAGTATATATATTAATATACATTAAATGAGGAAATGCCAATGAGCTAAATGCTAATATGAGCATGCTAACATACAATGACAATTTCAACATGTTGATGTTTAGCAG